>NW_004955466.1:6131108-6133671 GCF_000276665.1 Chinchilla lanigera | reverse complement strand
ACCGGAGAAAAACCAAAAAAACAAAAACAAACAAACAGAAACATCCATTTTCCAACAAATGACTCACATTTATCGTTCTTTATGGCAGGGTAGTACCTACTGTGTATAAATACCACATTTTCCTTATCCGTGCATCTGCTAATGGACACACAGGCTGCTTCCAAAATTTAACTATTATGAATTATGCTGCTATCAATATGGGTATGCATGTATCACTATAATATGGCAGCTTTAGCTGCTTTGGAAAGATGACTAAAAGAGAATCGCTGGGTTGAATGGATTTTCTAGGTTTAGTTTTTTGAGAAATTTCCTCACTGCTTTCCACAGTGGTTGTACCGGTTTGCACTCCCACCAACAATGCAGAAGGATTCCTTTTTTTCCCCACAGCCTCTCTAGCAATTGTTATCATTTGACTTCTTGATGATGGCCATTCTTTCCAGAGTAAGATAGAAGCTCGGTGTTGTTTTAATTTGCATTTCTCTAAGGACCAGAAATGTTGAACATGTTTTTCATGTGTCTCTTGGCCATTTGTACTTCTGCTGACAAGTGTCTGTTTATTTCAGTTGTGCATCTTTTGGTTGGGTTTTTTATTTTGAAGGACCCGATATTTCTGAGGTCTTTATCCTGGATATTATTCCTCTGTCTGAGGCATAGCTGGCAGCATTTTTTCCCACCCTGTAGGTTGTCTCTTCACTCTGTTCATTGTTTCCTCTGCTGTGCAGAAGCCTTTAAATTTGATACGATCTCATTTTGATGATTCTTGATGTTATTTCTTGTGCCACTGAGGTTCTGTTCAGGAAGTCCTCGCCTACGTCTCTGTCTTCGGGAGTTTTACAGCATATCTCCAGCAGATCAAGTGTTTCTGTTTTAACATTTAGATCTTTGGTCAATTTTAGTATATGCTGAGAAATAGATGCGATCATTTACATGCGGATAGTCTCACAGCGCTGTTTGTTAAAAAGGCGCTCTTTCTTCCACCGTACGTTTTTGGCTTCCTTGTCAAAGATCAGACGCTCAAATGTGCCTGGGGTTGTTTCTGCATCCTCTCTCTGGTCCATTGATTCATAAATCTGTTTTCATGCTAGTCCCATGCTGTTTTTAATCGCTGTAGCTGTTGTGGTTTATATCTAGATGTTCCCAAAGCCCTTGTGCTCCTAGGTGGGGCTTTCGCAAGGTGATTAACTCATGAGGGTATGGTACTCATCAGTGAATTAGTCCACAGCCTGGTCAGAGGAGGCGGGTCCCTGGGGGCATGACCAGGCAGGATCTGTCTCCCTCCCTTCTTCTTTATCACCCTCCACTTCCTGCCTCTGTCATGTCCCTCTGACAGGCCACCCTCTCTTAGAGCCAGATGAGACCATGGACTGAACCCCTCATAAACTGTGAGCCAAAATAAACTTCTTCTCCTTAGAGTTGTAGATGTTGGGAACTTTGTCTTAGCAATGAGAGATCAACTAAGACAGTAGCTTTGTGGTATGACTGGCAGTTGAGGATTGTGATGCCTCCTGCTCTGCTCTAGTTGCCTGGGATTGCTTTTGCTATTCTGGGTCTCTTCTGGTTTTTTTCTTTTCTTTTTTCTCTTTTTTTTTTTGTCTTTTTGAGACAGGGTCTCATTATGCAGCTCAGGCTGGCCTTGAGCTCACTTTGTAGCCCAGGCTGGTCTCAAACTCTTAACAATCCTCCTGCCTCAGCCTCTGGGATGCTGGGATTACAGGTGTGCACCACCCCACCCAGCTTCTGGGTCTCTTCTGGCTTTATAGGAATTTTAGGACTGTTTTCTTTAGTTCTGTAAGGAATGCTTTTGGCATTTTTATTGGGATTGCGCTAAATCTATATATCAGAGTGAGAAGTATGGCTATTTTGATAATATTGGTTTTGCCTATCCAGGAACATGGGGCGTCTTTTCAATTTTTTTTTTTTAAAGAGACCTGAGAAGGATTATTTGGAGGTAGATAGAGGATATGCTCCAGAGCTGACAGAAATGAGGCACCTCTTTACATTTTCTACTATCCTCTTCAATCTCCCTTTTCAGAGAACTACAGTTTTCATTATAAAGGTCTTTTATCTGCTTGGGTAGGTTTACTCCTAAGTATTTAATTTTTTCATGCTATTGTGAAAGGTGTTGTTTTCCTAATTTCTTTCTTGATGGGTTCATTACTGGGGTACAGGGGTGCTACTGACTTTTGTGTGTTGACTTTATATCCTGCTATGCCACTGACTTTGGTTATTAATTCTCGGAGTGTTTTGATGAATATTTTTTTAGAGACAGTCTTGCTATGTTTGCAGTGCATGGCTGCAGTCATCTTGGGGAGTTCGTACGTGTACATAACACATCTTTATCCCTTCACGTCCCCTTCCCTCTCTCCTTCCCCTGCCCCTCCCCCGGGAACACTTCCTCCAGCTTTGAGGATGGGACTGGCTCCTTTTTAGAATCTAGTCTTTAGCTGGCTGTGGTGCATCATCCCTGTAATCCCAGCACTTGGGAGGCTGAGACAGGAGGATTGCCACAAGTTCAAAGCCAGCCTGGACTGCATAGGGAGACCCTATCTCAAAAAAACAAAAA
>NW_004955466.1:6124017-6130923 GCF_000276665.1 Chinchilla lanigera | reverse complement strand
TCTGTAACAGCAAGTAAGCTTCATTTCTTTGAATTATAAATATCTATTTCTGCCAGAAAGAAAAGTGTGCCTAGTATTGCAAAAAGGGGAGTGGAAGAGGGAAATAGAGACAGAGAAAAGAAAAAACAAACCAGGCATGGTGGCTCACTCCTGTAATCCCAGCACTTGGGTGGCTGAGGCAGGAGAATTGCTATGAGTTCGAGGCCAGCCTGGGCTACAAAGTGAGATCAAGGCCAGCCTGAACTGCATAGTGAGACCCTGTCTCAAAAAGACAAAAAAATAAAATAACAAGGCAGGAGTGCAAATTTTCAAAGTTGTTACTAATGATCTGTATTTCAGTGGTGTCCTTTGTGATTTGCCTTTGGCATTTCTAACTGCATTGATTTGGGTCTTTTCTTTCCTTTTTTGGTAAGATTGGATAATAGTTCATTTTTGCTCTTATTGCTGTTTTACAGAACCAGGTCTTTGATCCGTTGATTTTGTTTTTAAAGTCTCAATCTCATTGGTTTCTGCGCTGATCTTCATCATTTCCTTCCTTGTACCAGCTCTGGATTTGGGTTGTTCTTGTTTTTGTAGGACCTTGAGCTGAATCGGTAGGTTATGTATTTGGCCTCACTTTGCCCTGATGTGGGCATTCGCCCCCGTGAGCTCCCTCTCGGCGCTGCTTTCTTTGTGCCCGTGGGCTCTGGCACTGCTGTGTACTTCGAGGAGCTCTAATCCTTTCCTGGTTTATTCTCCAGCTCCCTGATTACTCGGTGTATTGTTTCACTCCCGCGTGTCTGCATCATTACTGGCTTCTTCTGCCATTGATTTCTAGCTTCATTTCATTGTGATCCGATCATGTGCACAGGATAATTCTGATTCTTCTGAATTTTCTTGATCTGTTTCGACTTAATTTACGTAAGGCCCCACCGTTACATTTTCAGTTGACTTTTTTATGTTTGCATGGAGGGAAACTACAAAATTCCCACGTGCTGCCTGCTTCTCCCCTCGGCCCACTGCTCCTCACAGCTGACATTGGCGTCATTTGTGGTGGCGGATGGGCCAGTACTGGTGCGCTGTCGCGGATGGGCCAGTGCTGGTGCGCTGTCGAGCACTGAAGTGTGCGCGAGGGCGCCCTCCTCGTGCTGGCCTTTGACATACGTGGTTCTAATGTAAAAATACGTATTTTGCTAAGTGAAAGAAGCCCGTCTGCACCGGCTACGTACTGTCTGACCCCAGCTCTGTGATACTCAGGGAAGGACAGTACGGTGGAGGCCGCGCAAATAGGAGTGGTGCCGCGGGTTTCGGGGTGTTGGGAGGAAGAGGCACAGCACGCGGGTCTGTGCACCAGGGTGACTGTTCCGTATGTAACTGCAGCTGTAGATATATGTCATTTTGTGTCACTAGGTTTCAAACCCATAGAATGGGCCCTGATGTAAACCATGAATTTGAAAATGATGTGTCCCTGCTCATATATTCATTGTGACAACTGGACCACACTGGTGCGGAAATTCAGTGGGGTCAGGGAGCAGAGAGGGTTCTTGGGAACACGTACTTTTCACTCGATTTCACTGTGAACAGGAAAATGCTACAACAAATAAATCTGCCGGGCAAGGTGGTGCACACCTATAATCCCAGCGCTCAAGCGGCTGAAGAAGGATTGCTGTGAATGTGAGGCCAGCGTGGGCTACACAGTGAGTTCAAGGCCAGCCTGAACTATGTAGTGAGACCCTGTTTCAAAGCAGCAAACAAAAGGAAAGTAAAATCAACTAAAAAGAAGACTTAACTAACACATGCTCATGTTTATAGCAGCATAATTCATAGTGGCCTCACCCTGGAAGCAGCCTGTGTATCCATCAACCGACAAATGGATAAAGAAAATGTGGTATCTATACATAACGGAATGCTAGGCTATACAGAAGGACAAATCTGAGACGTCTGCAGGAAAATGGGTGCACCTGAAAAATATGATGATGAGTGAAATAAATCAGACACAGTCTTGAAGGCCATCATAGTAGCTGTCATTTGAGTATGCAGAGTATCAACAGCATAATAAAGGAGGGGTGGAAGGAAATAAGAGGACAGATCTCTTGCAGTTAAGAAGGTTCCAGCAGACCAAGGGCAAGGGGAGAAGGGGAGAGGAAAGGAAAGTAAGGAAAATTGACATGTGCCGTGTACAGGACCCTAACAAGCTCAATGAATACAAACTACATATGTCATGAGCATGAGCTATGCTAAGCAAATGAACAAGCATGAAAGTGGGAAGAGGATTTAGAGGAAGAGGAAGGGGGTTAAACTTCCCAAGATGAATATAAACTTCATGTACTGCACATATATACTTGTTTTCTTTTATTTTGTTTTTTGTCTTTTTAAGACAGGGTCTCGCTATGTAGTTCAGGCTGGCCTTGAGCTCACTTTGTAGCCCAGGCTGGTCTGGAACTCGAAACGATCCTCCTGCCTCAGCCTCCTGAGTGCTGGGATTGCAGGCATGCGCCACCACACCTGGCTCTGGCATATCCTTGAAGGACAGTGGTGAAGGGAAATCATCACAGTGGGCAGAACTTCGGACAGTGCGCTTGGCAGTACATTTTGCCTGGAAGACAAAGTGGCCAGATGTGAGACTGTACACTGATTCATGGGCCGTGGCCAACGGTCTGGCCAGATGGTCAGGAACTTGGAAGGAGCATAATTGGAAAATCGGTGACAAAGATATTTGGGGAAGAGGTATGTGGATAGACCTCTCCATGTGGGCAAAGGATGTAAAAATGTTTGTTTCCTGTGTAAATGCTCACCAAAAGGTGACATCAGCAGAAGAGGACTTTAATAATCAACTGGATAAGATGACCCGGTCTGTGGGTAGTGGCCACCCTCCTTCTTCAGCCACCTGTCATTGCCCAGAGGGCCCATGAACAGAGTGGCCATGGTGGCAGGGATGGAGGTTACGCATGGGCTCAGCAACATGGACTCCCACTCACCAAGGCTGATCTGGCTATGCCACTGTGGAATGCTCGATATACCAGCAGCAGAGGCCAACACTGAGTCCCTGATATGGCACCATTCCCCAGGTTGATCAACCTGCGACCTGGCTGGGGATATAGCTCAGCGGCATAAGCCACCTGCCTGGCAAGTGCAAGATCCTGAGTTCAAGTCCCGGTCCCAGCAACCTGGTGGTAGAATGATTATACTGGACCACTTCCATCATGGAAGGGATGGCGCTTTGTCCTCACTGGCATAGACACGTATTCTGGAGGATTTACCTTTGCTGCACATAATGCTTCTGCCAAAACTACCATCCGTGGACTCACAGAACGCCTTGTCCTCCTTATCATGGAATTCCACATAGCACTGCCTCTGACCAAGGAACATATTTTGCAACTAAAGAAGTGAGGCCCTGGGCTCATGCTCATGGAATTCACTGGTCTTACCACGTTCCTCGCCATCCAGAAGCGGCTGGATTGGTAGAAAAGTGGAATGGTCTTTTGAAGACACAGTTATGGTGCCAGCTAAGTGGCAATGGCTTGCAGGGCTGGGGTAAAGTGCTTCAAAAGGCTGTGTATGCTTAGAATCAGCATCCACTGTACGGTAGTGTGTCTCCCATAGCCAGGGCTCAGTGATCCACTAGCAAAATTTTTGCTTCTTGTCCTCATGAACCTATGTTCTGCTGGCTTAGAAGTCTCAGTTCCAGAGGGGAGAAGGCTTGTTCCAGGAAGTGATGCTCAAAGTAAGGGCCAGAGCTCCCCCCAAGTGAACCATAGCCATTCTCAGTGATAACAAAGTCCCAAGCTCCTTTGACAATGAGAACAGCTGAGTTCCTATCAGGAAAACCAGAGTGACAGCTTCTTCAGGAGAATCAACAGCCCCAGGAGAACCAATAGCTCCCCTTCTTTATCTCTGTTCTCCTTCTTATGCTGTTGGCAACAGTCCTCAGGCGGGCCTCCCACACCCGGAGACCACGCTGATTCAGTTCAGCTGGGTGTTACAAGTTGACCACCAGTTGTCAGTCCACCACACTCTTTGATCTCTTTTTTTAGAGTACTGTAGTTTTCAATGTGAAGGTCTTTCACTTCCTTTGTTAGATGGATTCCTAGGTATTTCATTTTTTTGGATGCTATTGTGAAGGGTGTTATTTCTCTGTAAGTGAGTTTGTTATTTGTGTACAGGAATGCCATTGATTTTTGAGTGTTGACTTTGTATCCAGCTGTGCTACTGAATTTGGTTATTAAATTTAGAAGTCTTTTGGTGGAGGTCTAGCGGTCTCTGTGTAGAGTATCATGTCATCTGCAAGTAATGATAATTTAACTTCTTCTCTTACTATCCATATTCCCTTTATTTCTTTCACTTGTCTAAGTGTTCTGGCTAATGTTTCTAGAGCTATATTGAATAGGAGTGGTGACAGTGGACATCCTTGTGTTGCTCCTAATTTTAGAGTGAAAGCTTTCAGTTTATGACCACTTAGTATGATGTTGGCTGTTGGTTTGTCACAGGTTTTATTAGATTGAGAAAAAGACCATCTTTCAATTTTCTACAGGGTTTTTATCATGAATCAGTGTTGGCCTTTGTCAAATGCCTTTTCTGCATCTATTAAGATGATAATACGGTCTTGTCCTTGGCTCTGTTAATATGGTATATTATATTTATTGATTTGTGTATGTTTTGTTTTTTTTTTTCCAGTACCAGAAATCAAACTCACGACCTTGCGCTTGCCAGGCAGGTGCTGTGCTGCTGAGTTAAATCCCCAGCCCCCTGATTTGTGTATGCTAATCCATCCATGCATCCCTAGGATGAATCCCACTTGGTCTTGGTGTATAATCTTCTTGATGACTTGCTGCATTCTGTTTGCCAGTATCTTATTGAGGATTTTCACATCTGTGTTCATTAGGGAGATTGGCCTGTAGTTTTCTTCTGTGATCGGGTCCTTCTCTCATTTTGGTATCTGGTAATGCTTGTTCCAGGATTGAATTTTGGGACACTGTCTCCCTTTCAGTTCCATTAAGGAGTATGAAAAGGAGCAGCATTAGGTCTTCTGTAACAGTCTTGTAGCATTCAGCAGGGAATCTGTTAGGGACTGGGCTTTTCTTTGTTGGTAGCTTTTTAATTATATCTTCAATTTCATTGACTGATATTGGTTTATTTAGAATTTCTATGTCTTCTTGGTTCAACTCAAGAAATTCATGTGTATCTGTGAAGCTATCTTTTCTGTTTTTCAGCTTATTAGAATACAGTTTCTAAAAGTAGGCATTGATGATCTGCAGGATGTGTTGTGATTTCACCCTTTTCATTCCTATTTGTATAGATTGGAGTCTTTTTTTTTCCTTTTTTGATATTGTTGGCGAAGGTTTGTCAATTTTATTTAATCTTTCAAACAACCAACTCTTTCACTGATTCTTTGTATTGTTTTCTTAGTCTCTATTGCATTAACTTCTGCTCTGATCTTTATCCTTTCCCCCCCTTGTATGAGCTTTGAGCTTAATTGTTTTTTCTTTTTCTAGAAGGTTGAGGATCAACTTTAGGTTATTTGATCTGTTTTGTGATATGAGAATTCACTGCTATAAATTATCTCTCCCTGATTTCTCAAAACACTAGAGGTTCCGCTTGACCCAGCCATTCCCCTCCTTGGTATCTTCCCAAAAGAATAAAAAGCATCACACCTCAGTGACATATCCATACTCATGTTTATAGCAACACAGTTTATCATAGCTAAAACTTGGAAACAACCCAAGTGCCCATCAACTTGTGAATGGATAAAGAAGATGTATTTTTAAAATTTTTAATTACTTAATTAATTATCTTTTTTGTTTGTTTGTTTTTCTAGTACTGGGAATCAAACTCACAACCTTGTGCTTGCCAGGCAGGCACTGTGCTACTGAGCTAAATCCCCAGCCTCCTAATTAATTATCTTTTTAAGACAGAGTCTTGCTGTGAAGTTCAGGCTGGCCTTGAGCTCACTTTGTAGCCCAGGCTGGTCTTGAACTTGTGATAATCCTCTTGCCTCAGCTTCCCAAGTCCTAGGATTACAGGTATGCACCACCATGCCCAGCTGATGTGCTTTTTTTTATACAATGGAGTACTACTGTGCCATAAAGAAGGATACACTTGAGATATTTCTAGGAAAATGGATGCAACTTGAGTTAATATTCTTTTTTTTTTTTTTTTTGGTACCTGGAATCAAACTCATGACCTCAGGCTTGCCAGAAAAGTGCTTATACCACTGAGATACATCCCTGGCCCCTGAGTTAATATTCTTAAGTGAAATAAATTGGACACACATGTGTGAATACCACATTGTTTCTCTGCTATGAGAAACTGAAAATCTAAATAAGGACCAAAATGTATTTTGAAACAGGAGGAAATATTCAGATGGGGAGGGGAACTAGAGTGAGGGGAGGGAAGAAGGAAAGATGGGAAAAATAAAAAAAAAATCAGAAAAGAAGTAAAACATGAGAACATAGTTTGCAAATGGGAAGGGGAGGAGGTATTGAAGAAGCATAAAGGAATGGGAGAAAACAAGTTATACCATGTTCAGGTACAGATGCTCCATGATGAATGTGATCATCATGTATATCTAAAGTGTGCCAATAAACTCTGATTAAAAAAAAGACATCCTCCCTGCTTGAGTTTTCTTCCGTGTCATTTGTGAAGAGATTCTTTATGTCATTTGTGCTCTCTCTTGCTGTTTCATTGAGTTCAACCAGTCCCATTGTTCTTCTTTGCCTCATCTAGAAGCTGCTGGATTCATTTCTCATGGCCCCTTGCTGTTTTTAAGAAATCTTTCTTTTCATGATCGCTAACCACAAGCCTGTCTTTTATACCTGAGAATCTACCCTCACATTGGCACATTCTGCTGTGTGTGCTTCCAATGGATCTCAAGGCCAGCCTGAACTGCATAGCGAGACCCTGTCTCAAAAAAAAAAAAAAAAAAAAAAA
>NW_004955466.1:6076942-6123800 GCF_000276665.1 Chinchilla lanigera | reverse complement strand
TTTTTTTTTTTTTTTTTTTTTTTTTTTGTCTTTTTGAGACAGGGTCACACTATGCACTTCAGGCTAGCCTGGAGCTCTCTTCGTAGCCCAGGCTGGTCTCAAACTCACAGTGATCTGCCTGCCTCAGCCTCCTGAGTACTGGGATTACAGGCATGCACCACCATGCCCGGCCTCAGAGAAATTATTTCTAATTTGATTTTTTTCTAGAGCCTCATTCATCTGGTTTGTTACTTCCACTGTTAGCACTTCAGAGCATCTAGGTGGGCAAATTTCAGGTTATTCTACCTAATTATCCCCTGGATTTGCCTTTAATGAGCTGGAAATCTGGGGGATTGTATCTTGCTTAAGTGTCTTCTCATTTTTTAATTTTTTATTTTAATTCCTGGGTTGATGATTGTAAATTTGTTATGCTGAATAAATAGCCTTATTGCTAGTATTTAAAACCATTAGGTGATGACTTCTCAGAGATGTCTTGCATGTATAGAAGTTGCTGCCTGCTTGGCCCAGCCCCTGGCTCTTTGGCACTGGTCTATAGTATTGTTTATGACTCACAGGCAGTCTCAGTCTTGGCATACCAGGAAGAACAACTGATTAGAACAATTATTTCATATTAACTAGAGCAGTACAATCAGCAATAACAATAGCATCAAACAGCCTGGACAATGACAAATTGTGCAAAGTATTGATTTGCCACTTTTAACTGTATGAAATATACTTCTGGTTATATAACAAAATCTAAAATGCAGTAGAAAACTGTGTACAGTCAATAAGCCCTCAACATGGCGATTCTACCCTTGAGGGAGAATATTTACAAGAGGTTGGAGGAAAGAGTGAAATAGAAGAAGAGGACGATATTAGAAGCAAGACAGGAGGACAAAGAAAAATCAGGCAAACTTTTGGAAACTGGTGAAGAAGACAGGAAGCAAAGAGAAAAGGAAGAAATAAAAGCAAGAACAGAATGGAAGAATAACTACAAAAACCTGGAAACGTTTACACTCATATAAAAACAAGAACACACAATCAAGAAGAAAGTAAACAACAACAAACAAGAGAGAAGAAAAAAGAATAGAAAATAAGAAGAAAAAATGTCTATTTCAAGGCATGTCTCTGATTTCACTGGTAGACTACATAGGCAGACAGTGTAAATCCCGGTTGATTAATCCCAGCAAGGTGGCTGTCACCTTATGGTGTGGTAGTGGATAATCCCAGCAAGCCTGCACCTTTAGTTCTACTGAAGTTCAGGCTGGTTTCTAGCTGTAAGGCAGATTTGTTTAGCCTGCAACAGTCCATGTACCTCCTGCCAGTATAAACTCATCTCTTGGACCTCCTGCCCACTTGACTTTGGTTCCACCTCACCCTGACACTGGGAGCCAGTAGATGGAGCCAGCCCACAGCTATTGTGAGTTCTGAGCTCAGTTGGCCTGTCTCCAAGATGCTTACTGACCAATCACCCTCTCCTGGGCATCATCTGTACCCAAATAACTCATCAGCCACTGCAGTTCCTCATACCCACCACTCTGCTCCCCACTGGTGCATTTCTCCGAGGGGAGCTCTGGGGTCACTAGTAGTAATCATGAGTCTGAAGGTTCATGCTGCTCCCCCAACACCTGCAATGAGCTGCAGCTCAGGAGAAAGTGCCTTTTGCCACCTCCTTCTCCCATGCTGCTGTCTGTCTTTGCTCTCCCTGTGGTTTTGTTTTTGCTTCAGATCCTTGCTGGGTCTCAGGGTTTCCTTCTTCTTCTCTTCTTCATGTTGCTATCTTCCAGCGTCTGGACACCAAATCTCGGAGAGGCAATTCCTCTGCTGCTTCCCACTCTGCCATTTTCCAGGAAGGCTTCTCTTGTATCCATATTTTAGTTTTTACAAAGGGATGCCTCAGTTATATAGCACTTACCTAGCAGGCACAAAACCATGGGATTCCCCAGCACCACAAAACAACAACAAAACAAACCTTGTAAATTAATGTATTAGACAGGTTTGTCATTGCTGAGACATACTAACCAAAACTCTCAATTTAAAGAAGGAGAGGTTTAATTTGTCTCATGTTTTCAGGGATTTGGTCCATTATTGTCAGGTCTCTAAGACAGACAGAAGGGCATGGAGAAGGTAATTCTTTGTCCAATGAAATTAATATAACAGGACTAATTATTACACTCTATCCCTTGTGAATTTCATACTCAGAATCATCTCCTTAAACCATACTTAATCTCCAAACAAATTGCAAGTTCTTAATTCTGCCTAACATAATACAACTCTTCTATATGCAACCAGAAACACAATAATCCTTTTCCCAAAGTCTCAACAGTTCCAACATTTTTTAAAGTCCAAGTCTGCCAGGCATGGTGGTACACACTTGTAATCTCAGCACTTGGGAGGCTGAGGCTGGAGGATCAGCAAGAGTTCGAGACCAGCCTGGGATACATAGTGAGTTGAAGGCAAGCCTGACTGACACAGTGAGACCTTGTCTTTAAAAAAAAAAAAGTCCAAGTTTTTCTGACTCAATGCAAATTCTTAGCTGTGGACCTCTGTAAAAATAAAAAACAAGTTGTACAATAACAAGGTACAGAGGCACGATGTAAACATTCCCATTCCAAAGTGGAGGAATAAGGAGACGCAAAAAGAATTGGACCAAAAAGAGACTTAAGTCTGGGAGCAGGGTAAGCATTGAGCCCTGTAGCTCCGTATGTGGCATGTGGGGCAAATGGTGGTAATAGGTGAATTCCAAAGCTGTTGGGTAGCCCCAACCCTATGGCCTTGCCAGTTGCAACCCATATGGCCTCTTTCTTGGACTTGTTCCAATCATGGCCAGCAAACCTCCTGAGCAGACATCCCACATTCCTGCCATCTCCGACTTCCTGGGGCCTCCGTGTTACTGGCTGTTGTGGTGCTGTTCTCCCTCTGCAGGTGGTTTCTAGGTTTTTTCTGTTCTGAGCAAAGAATTGGTCCAGAGGAGTACAAACAGTAGCAAAGATGTATTAATGGTAGGAAAAGAAAGACATTCTGCAAAGCAATTTTCAACCAAGTAAAAGTAGAAAAAGGAACACATCCTACAGAGCGAGGAGGTCAGCCACAGTGCAAGAGGGACCACCGTGGCCACAAACTCAGTGTGGACTGTCCTTTTTGTATCACCCACTCCTCAGGTTGACATCAAGTCTGTGCCATCCTATTAAAACCTGCTCAGGTTCTCATGAGAAGTCCACACGCAGGGCTTTGGAAACTGTTCTGTGCATGTGTCCCGGGACTTTGTAATTAACAGGTAACACCTACTTCCTGAACCAGCTTTGCCATGCCTTGATCTCCTAGCTCATCCACTCACCTTCAACTTCATTCCCACAGTCTCATACACTGTCTTTTTGGGAGCTCCTTGCCTGGCCTTCTAGGTCTTCCTTTAAAATCTGGGTAGAAGCCTTCATGACCACACAACCTTTGCATTCTGCATGCCAGTAAAACCAGCATCATGTGGATAATTCCAAAATCACCTGTCAGTGGAAGAAGTAGCCAGAGTCCCTTGAGCTATAGCTACAGAGGCCTCTGAGTGCCCGGATGCCTGAGCATGATAAATCCTGGCGAACCAATGTGTTGTGAGGCTCTTCTCAGGCAGAATTCCCAGGGACTCCTCTCAAATGAAAGTTTGACACTCTTGCCTCCCTGAGTATGAGATGGGAGGGGTTTTGCTGATTCTTGAGATGCCCTCAAGGCATCTTTTTTCTTAGCTCTGGGCAACATACTTTTGTTTTAATGGTACAAATCTCTCTCTCTTTTTTTTTTTTTTCTTTTTTTTTCCAGTACCAGGAATCAAACTCACGACCTTGCACTTGCCAGGCAGGCGCTGTGCTGCTGAGCTAAATCCCCAGCCCCTGGTACAGATCTCTTTACATGAGTTTCCTTTTGCAGCCAGCAGTACCTATGCCATACCCTGAGGGCTAGGTTGTCTTGAAATTTCTTCCACCAGATTAATTAGTCCACTGCCCTTAATTTCAGTCTCCCACAAAGTCTTAGGACATCAGCAAAATGTAGACAAGTTCTCTTCCAGAGTTTAACACACATGGCCACTAGTTCAACTGCCAGGGGAGTCCTCATTCCCAACTAAAACTCCCTGATCCAGACCTGGACTATGAACTGTCTTATCAACAATCTGGTTTCCTGAATTCTAATCAGAATCACACATCAAGCTAAAACCAGCATCTCCAAATCCTTCCAAACTCCTCCCACAACCAGTTCCAAAGGCTGCTAAACCATATGGTCATGTACACTCAGCAGTCATCTCATTCTTGGTATGAATTTTCTCTTTTAGTCAGCTTTCCCATCACTGGGACAATCCCAGGAAGGGAGGTTTAGTTTAGTTCATGGTTTCAGGGATGCAGTTCATGGCAAAGCCTCATGGAGGACAGTCATGGCAGAGCAAAGCTGCATAGTTAATAGTGGCAGGAAGCAGATCAGGGAAATACTACCTGAGAGGAACGGGCAAGGGACATATACATATACTACCCAATGTTATGCCTCCATGACCCACATAGACCACCCAGGGTTGATCTCCTGGGCATTTCTTAATATAATGAAGTTATATAAGAAAGTTATATATAACCTAAGTCATACATAACTTATATAATGAAGTAATGTAAGTTTTATGTATCTATATCTATATCTATATATCTCAGGGTTAACATCATGGTTAAAAATATTCTGTAACTTTTTCCTCTACAGATTTCCTCTGCAGATTAAACCCAGGCCCTTGGTAACATTAGACAAACACCCTACCACTGAGTTACATTTTGCAGCACATGTTTTGCAGTTTTAAAATTAGCCTTGAGTTCTTTGCCAGATCTTATATTCCAAAATACGACCCTTCAAGGTTCTGCATGAGCTTTTCCTTATAATGAGACAACTTCACATTCTTTATCCAGCATTCTCTTATTCTTCTGGTTCTGAATTAAATTCACAAAGGAGAGATTTATTTTTTTTTTTCCTTTGTCATGTCCATCTCTGTAACTAGCAAGATTTGTTGTTGAATGAATGATACAAATAATGGTAGAAAACTGAGGTCCGAGTCAGGGAGGAACACAAATTTAAGACCAGCCTGGGAAATTTAGCAAGACCCTGTCTTTAAAAAAACACCCTGGGAATGTAGCAGAGTGAAGCACTTGCCTAGTTTATGTGAATCCTGGATTCAATCCCCAGCACCATAAAAGAATTACTGAGGTCGTTGGCATATTCTCTCTTACTCCCCTCTTGTTTGTTTTGTGTGTCTGATTGGTTGGTTGGGTGGGTAGTTCTTTAAAATAGGATTTTGCTATGTAGTCAAGGCTGGCCTTGAGCTCATGGTGATCCTCCTGTTTTAGGCTCCTGGGTGTGGAGATTTAGGAATGCACCAGTACAACCAGCTGGCTTGTTTTTTTTTGTTTGTTTTAACAAGAAACAGTTTAGGGTAATTTCTGCTGAGAAGTTCTTGGATAGTAGATTGGATTAGGTAATTCCTAGTGGACACTTTAAACCTCACAATTCACACAAAAATGATCTTCTAAAACGACCTCATTATTTTTCTTTGGTAATATTTGTAATTTCTTTACAGGGGTTACAAAATTTTCATGGATGAGAATAGAGGGCAAGTTTCTTCGAGGATAAGACATGCTTCTTCAGTAAAATTGGACTAAAATTCTTTTTTTTTTTTTTTTGTCTTTTTGAGACAGGGTCTCGCTGTGCAGTTCAGGCTGACCTTGAGCTCACTTTGTAGCCCAGGCTGTCCTCGAACTCACACCGATCCTCCTGCCTCAGCCTCCCAAGTGCTGGGATTACAGGCGTGTGCCACCATGCCCGGTTAAAATCCTTTGTTAAATTTCTGAATCCTAGTAAAAACAATAGAAATGCTGCCTTTGTTTTATTTACTTGGCCTATATTAATGTCTGTTAAATTTTCATATTGAAAGGGACCTTAGAGAACAAATCCTTCCTCCTTGTTTTTCTGTGTGAGGAAACCCTAAATCACGGAAGGTGGAACTAGTGCCTAGTGGAAGGCATACCAAATTCCAGTCAAAGATAGTGTTTAGGGTGTGGGCTGGCTTCACTTCAGGGTTCCTGGTGTTACAGTCCCACAGGGACCGGGTGAGACAGCCAGAGGGGACACCTAGGACAAGGAGTGGGCTGGACAGAGAACCCCTGAGGGCCTTGAGCTCTACCCTGGAAGAACACAGCACCAACCCCTCACCCAGAGGCCAGGCCTGGCTTGAGCTGCTCCGGGTTTCAAAGTCAGCATCGCATTCAGGCCCTACCCTTCTGCCTGCTTCTAGCATTGATCTGGGGTCTGACTGCCCACTTTGTCTACCAGGATGAGTGGACAGGGCCACGGCTCCGGGCTAAACTGAGGGGCCTCTGGGATTGGTGGGAGACACCTCAAAAAACACACACACACGCACACACACACACAAGCCTTCAGGTTAGGAACAACCTGAGAATTGCTAGTCTACAAAACTGCAGATCCTAGAAGGAAGCCACTCATTCAAAAACAGAATTTTTTTTTTATTCTTCTCTTTCCCCCTTCCTCTTTCTTCTTCACTGGTGTATTGGTGTTTGGCAAATTTTCCTGTGTCATTCTTCCTAGTTTCTTTCTTTCTTTTTTTTTTTTTTGAACATGTTTTCCACCCAATTTGTACACAATATTTGAGTTAGAAATTTTATTTTATTTTATTTTATTGTACTGGAAATTGAACTCAGGACCTTGTACTTGCTAGGCAAGCAGTATTGGGAATCAAACTCACGACCTGGTGCTTGCCAGGCAGGTGCTGTGCCGCTGAGCTAAATCCCCAGCTCCTTTTTTTTTTTTTTAAATTTTTCTTTTTTCTTTTTTTTTTAAAAAAAATTTTGGTTTAGTATTACCCCCTTTTTCTTTTATTTTATTTCTATTCTCAATAGTATTTTTTCTCCCTTTTTAAATGTTTTATTTCTTGTTTTATTTTTCATCTTTACCTAATTCTATAAATATCCTTCTACTCCCCAATAAGATTCATTGTAGCATAGTGGTGCATGTCTATAATCCCAGTACTGGGGAGGCTGCAGCAGGAGAATCATTGCAAATTCAAGGTTGAGGCCAGCCTGGGGTACTAATGAATTTAAGACCAGCCTAAATTACATAGTAAGATCCTATTGTTATAGGCAGCTAAGTTAGATAGATATATTATAGACAGTCAGCCGGGGGCCAGGCCTTCGAAGGAGCCAGGATGGAAGACAAGATGCCTTGCATCTGTGGGAGAGACAGGCACTCTGGCTGTGGGCCAGACCTCAAGACTGATATTCTTTTTTCTTTTTTTTTTTTTTGTCTTTTTGAGACAGGTTCTTGCTATGTAGTTCAGGCTGGCCTTGAGCGCACTTTGTAGCCCAGGCTGGTCTGGAACTTGAGAGGATCCTCCTGCTTCAGCCTCCTGAGTGCTGGGATTACAGGTGTGCGCCACCACGCCCCTCCTGATAGTCTAAATAGGTAGCAATCACCTTGAAAAAGCCAGGAAGAGCCACGAACCCAGCCCCCTACAGAACAGCCCCTGTTCTGTATTCATGCCCAATTGCTATGAGACTCACTTCCCCATTTGATTGTAATTTAATCAATTTTACCTGAGCAATTATACTCGTAATCTTATTGACTGACTATAGTTTTGTCCCACCTCATGCCCACCTAGCAAGTTCCCATGTTTTGCACCCTGGACCCGCCTCACTTCATGGTTTTGCTGTATAAAAGTTCCTGGAAAAGACAGAGTCTTGGGCAACCCACTCAGGCCCCCTTCTGTTCCTGTCTCAGATAGAATCTTTCTTTCCCCCCAGTATATATATTCTCCTTTTTTTTTTTTTTTTTTTGTCTTTTTGAGACAGGGTCTCACTATGCAGTTCAGGCTGGCCTTGAGCTCACTTTGTATCCCAGGCTGGTCACGAACTTGCAATGATCCTCCTGCCTCAGCCTCCCTAGTGCTGGGATTACAGGCATGTGCTACCACGCCTGGCAATATATTCTGCTCTTAACTTCCATTGTTTCTAAAATTCATTCTTCAGTTTTAGAGAACATGAACTCATCCCAGACACCTTTCTGGTTGGGAGTTTCTTTCCCCTGTATCAGTACCTCAGCTGATGAACACTTTTGTCTGGAAACAATTTGGCTCACAAACAGAAGTGTTTGACAGAATTGTGTTTTTGTTTGCAAAGTCTGTACTGGGTGACAAACATGAATGTTTCTGTGGCCATCTTGCCCACACCAACACAAATGTGGCCACCTTTACAAAATCGTAGAAAAAATAAGTTTGTAAACTGAAGTACCACTGTATCTAGGTTCTCTTAGTGTTTACTATAATTGAGGGTGTATTTTCCATAGTTAAGGGTAGTCCATTATGGTTCTTATGTTGTGCCAATATCCAATCTCTGCCGGACAATACTACAGTAGCTAGTTTGATATTGGCAGTGTTACACAATTATTACTACAGTGTTATTGGGTTTTCTCTGTATGCCAACCTCAGATCACCTCTCTGACATTAACAATACTGTAGTCTTTTCCTAGAGAACTGGACATTGGGCCAACTGTAGTGCATTCTCCCCTCCCACACGAACAGGGTGTTACGGTTTGTGTCTGTGAGTCCCCCCAAAGCCTCATACCGTCATGGGGCAGGCTTTTAGAGTTTGATTGATTATGGGTGTGAGAGCTACACCCGCCCTGGGGTGGATAGCTTGCATATGTAAGGGAGAGGAAGAGGCTGCTTGCCGCCATTTCTCCCTTGTGTGCTTGTTGCTTTGGCTGTGTTCTCCCGCCATGAGCTGTAGCCCTCTGTCATGTGCCACTCTGCCTTGTAACCTGCCAAGTATGGACTGAAACCTCCACAAGCTGTTAGCAAAATAAACCTTTCCTTCCTTAATTTTGGGCATCAGGTGTTTTGTCCCAGCAACAAGAGAAAAGGAACCAAGACAGAATTTGGTACCAGGAGAAGTGGGGTCGTTGCTGTGACTATATCTGACCATGTGGTTCAAGAGCCTTTGGAAATGGCTTGTGGGAAGTGTTTGTAAAGGTTTGGAGCTGTTGCCTGAAAGAGTAGCACTAAGGCACCTTCGGCTGTTCTGTCTGGGAGATTCTAATCAGATCTCAGAAGCCTGGAAGGCTGATAGAAATCCTGCTGGTAAAGACCGGGTTCAGAGGGGCTGGGGATTTAGCTCAGCGGCAAAGCGTCTGCCTGGCAAGCGCAAGGTCGTGAGTTCGGTTCCCGGTACCGGAGAAAAACCAAAAAAAAAAAAAAAAAAGACCGGGTTCAGGAGGTTTCTGTTGGAAAGAAGGACTGCATTGGTTGTTGGACTCCAGACCATGTGTGCTATGGCTTGGCAGAAAGTTTGTCTGCATTTTGCTCGTGTCCAGAGACTTTGCCTAAGACTGAGGTTAAGGGCAGCAGTGGACTGATTAATCTGGCAAAAGAAATTTCAAGGCAGTCAGACGTTGGGGAAGTGGCATGGCTATTGTTGGGGGCTTTTAGCCAGATTTATATTGAGAATCAAGAACAAAGAGCCCAGAAGGATGATTTAAAATGTTGTGAGTTTGGCCAGAAAGGAAGCTCCAGTAAAGCTGTGGACTGCAAAGGTAGAGCAGAGGAGATCTTGATTGCTGAGAAGGAACCAGAGAATGGAAAAGATGGCCTGAGGGCATCACAAGAAGCAGCAAGTCTCCACCCTTTGTAACCTCAAAACTGCAAAGGTGACAGACCTTGCCTTGAGAAGGAAGCTTCAGTGCACCATGTTCCAGAATGGTGGCAATGGCCGCACCAGGTTCCAGAATGGCAGCAGCATAGAGGATTTGTTCCTCAGAATTGGATTCAGGGTGCCCAGCGATCCAGGCACCTGACCCTTATGGCCAAGAGAGGAAAACTTGGCTACTGTTCCAGGTGGCAGCAGACCTTGGCATCATCCCTGTGGCCCTGGCTTTAGGTGCATGGAGAATGTTAGAGTTCTGAGGGTCAAGAGGCTTCCACCTAGATTTCAGAAGGCCTGGGAGGCCAGGCAGTGTGCCCCTGAGAGGACAGTGCGTGAGGCTGTGAGTGTGAAGCAAAAGGTGCACTGGAGACCTCAGAAGTTTAGAAAAGCCAGGACTATGGATCATCTAAGGAAAGCTGCAAGGAGGGAGCAAAGTGGGCCTAAGAGAGAAGCCATGGAAGCTGTAACCACCAGAAGTGCCATAGGGGTGGACTCATGCAAGCCCTTTGGAGCTCACAATGTGCCACAGATTTCTTCAGATGCTGGTCATGGAACTACAGGACATAATGTTAGTTAGCCCTGCTGGATTTTGGACTTGCTTTGGTCCCAGTGCTCTGTGTTACCCCAGTTTGTACCTTTTGGAATGGTACTGCTTATTTTGTGCCATTGAATGTTGGAAGTGTTTAACTTTTCATTTGTACAGGGGCTTGCAGCTAATAGTTTGCCTTACATCTTGGAGACTTGGGACTTGACTCTTCAGCAATGCTGAAACTGTTAGGACTTTGGCAACTCTTGCAGATGGACTAAACGCCTTTTGCATAAAGGGATGGACATGAGTCTTTGGGGGGCCAGGGGTGGAATGTTATGGTTTGTGTCTGTGTGTCCCCCTAAAGCCTCATGCGGTCAAGGGGCAGGCTTTTAGAGTTTGATTGTTTATGGGTGTGAGAGCTACACCCACCTGGGGTGGGTAGTTTGCACACGTAAGGGAGAGCAAGAGGCTGCTTGCCGCCATTCCTCCCTTTTGTGTTTGTTGTTTTTGCTGTGTTCTGCTGCCCTGAGCTGTAGCCCTCTGTCATGTGCCACTCTGCCTTGTAACCTGCCAAGTATGGACTGAAACCTCTACAAACTGTAAGCGAAATAAACCTTTCCTTCCTTAATTTTGGGTGTCAGGTATTTTGTCCCAGCTATGAGAGAAAAGTAACCAAGACACAGGGGTTGTCAAATCTTGGGACAGAGGCAAAGACTGTAGTTAGCCAGGCCCAAAGTACATCACTGAAAAGCAGACTACAAAACGCCTCCCCGAAACTCCCAACTCCCCCACAGCTAACCCAGGGAGTCTTAAGGGGGAAAATAGCAAAAGCCACATACCCAAATCATTTGGAAGGATAACAGAGATTAAAAAACAACAACAAATCAAAGAGGTGCTTGGTGGGATCACAGAAGATGTAACTAAAGAGATAACGGATGGGGCTGGGGATTTAGCTCAGCAGCACAGTGCCTGCCTGGCAAGTGCAAGGTCATGAGTTTGATTCCTGGTACTGGAAAATAACAAAAAACAAACAAACAAAAAAAAGAGATAATGGAAGCATTAAAATGATCAGGGACATTTCAGAATACTAAAAAGCCAGCTGAACCAAATGAAATGATATAAAATATGAATAACTAGTGTTTTGTTTGTTTTCATCTTTTTGAGACAGGGTCTCACCATGCAATTCAGGCTGGCCTTGAGCTCTTTGGAGCTTAGGCTGGTCTCAAACTCAAAAAGATCTTCCTGCCTCAGCCTCCTGAGTGCTGGGATTACAGGCATGCACCACCACACCCCACCTCATGAATACCTAGTTTAGCAAAGAGAAATCCTAGAGATTCAGAATTTTACTGAAAGTATGAGCAGCAGAAGCGACCAATTTGAAGACAAGATTTCAGTATTAATAGATTGTTGGGACCATGAATTGTTAATTAACAAAATATCTGTCCTAGGCTGTCCTTGTCCCTCCTTTTGGGCAACTGGAATGCGGAAACTCCCTGCTCTTTTCTGGTTACAAATGGAAGCCCTAGGGCTGGTGACCGCTGCAGCGCTCACAGGGCAAGATAAGACTCGCCAAAGGGGATAAGGCACCTGGGGAAACCTCCTCCTTCTCTTTGTCCTTGCAAGAATGTTCTGGTGTTCCTAACCCACTGCAGTCCAGTAGCCATTACTATTCCTGGAGAACCTATTGCCCTGAACCCATTGTTCCTGACAGGTGTATGAGTAAGTACCAAGGGCATGGGTGCCTGTGGCCTTTTGTTTCTGGAGAGCAAGTGGTCATCCCAGTCCCTACTTTGTCTCTTGCTCTTTCTTTCCTTTCTGGCCATGTGCCATAACCCAGGCAGGAGACTGGAACCCACTGCAGGGGTTTCCAATAATTGGCACTGTGGGTAGGGTTGCTAGTAATAGATAAGACTGTTTTTAAAGACCAACTACTCAAAGAAACTTTATTTTTTTGGAAGAAACTTTAAAAGCAAGGAGAGAAGAGCATGGTGATGCACTCCTGCAACCCCCAGCACTTGGGAAGCTGAGGCAGGAGGATCACTGTGAGTCTGAAGCCAGCCTGAACTGCATAGTGAAACCCTGTATAAATAAATAAATATTAAATGGATATGGATATGGAAGAAGTTAAATAAAAATTATCATTATTTACAGATGACCTGATCCCTACATAGAAACCCCAAAAATTCCACTGAAAGAATCCTAGAATAGCCAAAGTCAGTAGGATAGCAGGATACAAAGGGAACACACAAAAGTCAGTAGCATTTCTGTATCCCAATAATGAACCCATAAAGAAAGAAATTAGGGAAACAATACTTCTCATAATAGCATCAAAAAAAAGTTTAAATGCTTAGGAATTAACCTAAGCAAGGACATGGAAAACATCCAGAATGAACACTGCAGTTCTCTGAAAAGGGAGGTTGAAGAGGACGTTGGAAAAAATGAAAGATACCCTCTATCCCTGGATAAGCAGAATGAATATAGTAAAAGAGACCATACTTCCAAAATTGATATTCTGATTTAACACAATCCCAATCAAAATGCCAATAGCATTCCTCACAGAACTAGAGAAAATAACCCTAAAATGAATATGGATCCAGAAGAGACCTAGAATGGTAAAAGCAACCCTAGGAAACAAGAGCAAAGCAGGAGGCATCGTGATTCTGGACTTCCAGTTATATTACAAAGCTACAAATGAAAACAGTATGTTGAGGAAATGAAAGAAGGGACAAGAAGAAAAAGAGAGAATAGAAGGAAAATATGGAAACAAAGCTTTTGTAAATAACCAGGGGAAGAGGGGTTGAAGAGAGTGGAGAGGAAGGGGGAAAAAAAGAAGCAAGATATGTCATGTACAGGTACAAATCCCTATGATGAATGTGATCACTATGTATATCTAAAATGTTCCAATAAAATTTAAAAACTGCAGAAGAAAAAAGAAAAGAAAGAAAGAAAGAAAGAGAGGTAAAGGAAAGCTTGCTGCTGGCGGCCTCTGGCTACCTGCCTGCCACACCATGAACTTTTCCCCCTCTGCCATGCCACCCTGTCTTGGAGCCAGCCAATTATAGACTATAACCTCTACACACTGTGAGCTAAAATAAACCTTTCCTCCTTAAAAAGAAAATGCCCTGCTATTGGAAAAACAAAAAACAAAATCAGACCTGTAGAACAGAACAGAGAATGCAAAAACAACTCCAGGCACACACAGCCACATGCTCACTGACAAGAGGGCCAAAAACACGCTGGAAGAAAGCCAGCCTCTTTAATAAATGGTGCTGGGAAAACTGGCAATCCACATGCAGAAGATTAAACTCACAGCCGTTATCTCTCAGTATGTATTAAGCTAAAATCAAAATGGGTCAAAGGTCTACATATTAAAACAGGAAAGCCAAGCACAATGGCACATGCCTATAATCCCAGCACTTGGGAGCTTGAGGCAGGAGGATCACTGTGAGTTCAAGGCCAGCCTGGATGACAAAGTGTGTTCAAGGCCAGCCTGAACTGCATAGTGAGATGTGGTCTAAAAAAAAAAAAAAAGAGAACAAAAAAATAAAAGGAACATTTAGTGTCCTGGAAGACAAAATGTGTAAAACTCTTGAAGACAGATGTAGGCAAGGACTTTTACGACAGAACCCCAACTGTACAAGAAATAATACTGACAATCAACAAATCAGATCAGAGCTAATTACAAAGCTTCTACATGGCAAAGAAAAACAACCAACAAAGTGAAGAGACAACCTACAAAGTGGGAAAAAATTTTGCCAGCTATTCCTCCAAGGACTAATATCTAGAATATATAAAGAACTCAAAAGTATTAGATCCCCCATATAAAAGATTCAATCAAAACATGGACCACCTAAATGAACAGATGCTTCTTGCTGCATCCATTACAGGTCTTGAAACTCTGGAGAATGGAGGATAAAGAAAAACAAGGGTCAAGATGCAGAAAGCTGAGGTCAGGTGGAGCTTCCTTTCCTGATGGGGGAGAAAGCACCGCCCAGTGACCACAGCATGTTTATTTATACACCCGGGAGGTTACTGTCAGTTGAAACCCCTCTGCCTAGCAACTTGTTTGTTTGGCTCGCTTCGGGCACTCTGCAATCTCAGCGCTGGCATAGCTTGTTCACACGGCTGGCCTCAGGTGCTCCATGTTCTCGGGGCTGGCCTTGCGTTAGCCCTGCATGTGTGATCAATCTCCATCTTCAGCCATTCCCTACAACTTCTCAGAAGTATAAGCGGCCAATACATGAAAAAATGGTCAACACTGCTGGCCATTCAAGAAAGGCAAAACAATACTAAGATTCCACTATACTCCAGAAAGAATGGCCATCGTCAAGAAATCAAATAATAACAAATGCTGGCAAAGCTACGGGGAAAAAGGAACCCTTCTTCATTGTCGGTGCAAAGGTAAACTAGTACAACCGTTACAAAAATCAAAAAAACTAGTATGGCAATTCCACAAAAAACTAAAATTAGAAACTCCATTTGACTTAGTATTCCCCTTCTAGGTATCATTCCAAAAGAGTTAAAGACATCACATTACAGTGATCTACGTATACCTTTGTTTACAGCGGCACGATTCTCCACAGCTAAATCTCAGAAGTGACCTATATGTCCATCAACAGATCAATAAAGAAGATGTGGTACTTAGACACAATAGAGTACTACTCTGCCATAAAGGACTGTCTTGGTTACTTTTCTCTCATTGTTGAAACAAAATACCTGATGCACCCAAAATGAAGAAAGGAAAAGTTTATTTAGTTCACAGTTTGTGGAGGTTTCAGTCCATACTTGGCTGGCTCCAAGGCAGACTGGCACATGGCAGAGTAATAGCTCATGGCGGCAGAAGACAGCAAAAGCAACAAGAGTGAAAAGGGAGGAGCAGCAAGAACAAGCCTCTTTCTCTCCCTTATACTGTATGCAGGCTCCCCGCCCCAGGGCAGGTGTAGCACTCACACTCATAGTCCCAGCATTGGACCATGAATCTCCCCAAGACTGCATGAGGCTTTTGGGGGGACATCTAGACACAAACCATGACATTCCACCCCTGGCCCCCCAAAGACTCATGCACATACCTTTATGCAAAAGGCATTTTAGTCCATCTCTAAGGGTTGCCAAAGTCCTAACAGTTTCAGCATTGCTGAAAAGTCCAAGTCCCAAGCCTCTAATATATAAGGCAAACTCTTAGCTGTGAGGCCCTGTACAAATGAGGATCAAAACCCTCTCAGAGAATTTGTGATTCTCTCAGGGCTAAGAATAGACCTTCTCTGGGTGGCCTGTATTTAGTTATCAGAAGAAGGGAGGGGAGTACTCAAGAAGGGTGGAACCACTCAAGGATTTCTCCAATTAAGGTATTCAATTAATCCTCCCAGAAATGAGATGTCTGAGGCTAGTCTTTACTTTGTTGCGGTTAGATCCAGGTGTCTTTGGCTGTGATCTCATCCTTTGAGGCTCTCCAGCTTCATC
Organism: Chinchilla lanigera; assembly: GCF_000276665.1. Lineage (NCBI taxonomy): Eukaryota > Metazoa > Chordata > Mammalia > Rodentia > Chinchillidae > Chinchilla > Chinchilla lanigera. The sequence goes on along the minus strand of NW_004955466.1, from coordinate 6,108,110 downwards.
CACCATTACAGGCCTCAGTAGGGATCAGTGACTCACAGAGGTCCACTTACTATGAACCCACCACCCATCCTCAGACAAGGAGCCTAGGCCTTGGACAGACTCACAAGTAAACATAATTTAAGTCCTGATCAGGGCTGCTTCACAGTGGTCTCCATCAGGAGTCCTTTCTCACATCAACCATGTGATTCTTCATGGGCTGAGTAGGCTTCCAGATGCATTGCTAACTTCTTATGCAACCCTCTTGGAAAGGTGGGCTAAATCTACACTCGAAATTCTCCAGCATCCCTTAAGTTCTATGATTTCACTAAAATTCAAGGGCTCAGGCTGCTCCATATATAAAATTACATTATTTTTTCCTCTTCATAAGTAAATAAGACTTAAAACACATACTAAAAAATAATTAAGTATCCATTAAAAAAGCTTTTGATTCAAATTGATGGATTTCATCCATAAGTTAAGTAAGCAGTGCTTGGGGTGTAGCTTAGTGAAAAAAAGGAAAAATGATTTTTATAAAAGGCAAAAAATTTTTACAAGTAAATGTTTGTTGGATTTCCATTTATAATCAGTTAATGCTAACTACAAATCAAGTTATATGTTAATTTAAAAGTTTTATACCATATCCTTGAATAAGTAAGACTTTTGGAATGTACTACCAAGAAACAAAATTTTGTTTCTTTTGGTTTTTTAATACAGGGTCTGTCTATGTAGCCCAGGCTGGCTTTTTTTTTTTTTGCAGTACCAGGAATTGAACTCAGGAACTTGCCAGGTAGGCGCTTATGCCACTGAGCTGCATCCTCAGCCCCTACACTGGCTTCGAACTCAGTGATCTTCCTGCCTCATCCTCCCAAGTGCTGAGATTACAAGCACAGGACACCACGCCCAGATGGAAAAAAGTACTTCTAAATATCTATTTGTAAAGCTTGGAAAGCTATTTCTTTCTTTTTTCTTCTTTTCTATTTGGTACTGGGGATTAAACCCAGGGCCTTTGCACTCAAATACACCCCCAACCCTTTTCATTTATTTTGAGACAGGGTCTCACTAAGCCATAGAGTTGCCCAAGCTGGGCTCAAATTTGCAATCCTCCTGCTTCAGCCTCCCAGAGTTCTGAGATTACAGGCCTGTAGCACTACACTCAGCTTAACTTAGTTTATATTTACTGTTACTGCATTTTCACTGAGAAATAAGCAAAAATAATACTGTCCACCAACACCTGGGCTACCTAGTAAGATCCTGTCTTGGGAAAAAAAATACCTCAAAACTAATTTGGATACAAATCCTACTCTGTATAACAGGATAATAATTGTGTGCCAAACTTTGCAAGAATCTAAAGTACTAACCTTTAAATATTTACATGAAAAGTTAACAAAATTTTTTTTTTGTTGAGACAGGATCTTGCTATGTAGTTTAGGCTGTCCTTGAACTCTCTTTGTAGCCAGGGCTGCCTCAGGCTCCTCGGAGCTCTGGGATTATAGGTGTGCCATCATACTTGGCTCGAGCCAAACTTTTAGTCGTTTTTAAAAAACTAAAAGGTTGACTATTAGGTAATTTAAAACTTTTTTGAGATCATTAATCTGGGAATCAGATGAATGTAACATTTTTCCCCAGAAAAAATGCACATACTGAAGTCTGTCCAGGGCCTCAGCAACCATGTAATTCAGTGAACATTCACTGACTGTCCGCTATGTCCCAGAGGGCCAGAAGGAAGGAGAGCCGGGGAGATGGGGGCGGGGGGATGGAGACTAGAGAAAGACAAAAGATCATATACTTTTGGTATATATAAGGGGTCTGGAGCAGTTCCTCACTAGTGGATTGACTGCATTTTTATTAGTCAGTGAGAACCTCGGGTTGGGGGGGGTGTGAGTAATGCGCCTGTCATGGAATATACTTTCCCTAGGAACAAAAGGGGATCAAGGTTAGCATTTGAGAACTTTTTGTTTGTTTGTTTATTTGTTTTTTTCCAGTTCCGGAATCAAACTCACGACCTCATGCTTGCCAGGCAGGCGCTTTGCCACTGGGCTGAATTCCCAGCCCCAAGGTTAGCACTGAAAGGGAACAAGATGAAGACCTTCCCCCGGATGCCCGCATTCTGCACATATTATCTTGTCTCAAGAGGCTGGGAACGCGAGCTTTCCTAATGCAGCCAGAGAACACGCAGCTATCTGCAAACTCTCCAGTCCCTTGAGGCAAGTCACAACGGGCCTCCACAGCCATGTAGCCTGGTCCCTAACGCAGTATTATTTCATACCCCCTGGGCCCCCACAGATAGCCTCAAGTTCAAGGCCAGCCTGAACTACACAGTAAGACCCTGTCTCAACAAAACAAAACAAAGCAACCCCCCAAAAAAACCCAAAACCACTAAAAACGAAACAAAAAGAAAAAAAATCAAACCAAAATTAAATTAAATTAAAAAAAACTAGTCTGATTTGAACACAATGCTTCAGAGGGAGTCTGTGAGGTCAGAAAGCTTAAATGTGCTCTAGAACTCTCTAGCAGATCATTTACAGAAGGCACACAAAACAAAGCAAAAGCCCTTCAATCTTGAATTTGGCTTTTATTTTAAAATACATTTAGCAAAGAACTGTCACAGGACAGGAAGTAACAAAACACAAAGACGGTATTTTCAAATACTCTGTAAGCTACACATAAAAATCAATAGGCTACCACAGACCCAAATTCTGGGAAACAATCCTTAAAATTCAATTCATAAACTACACACTTTGAATGAAAAGCTTTTCTCACATTTCCCAGTGTACCGGTAGGTTTCTAGGTGCCCTGGCTTCTTTTCAACTACTAGGTAAACAGCCCAAATTCAGTCGCTTTGCTTAAAATTATCAGATTCAGTTTTGGTAAAAAAACATTACCATGTCCTTCAATTCTCAATTAGAATTATAAAAATATGAGCTCAAATAGTTACGCTGTCCAAAATAGAAACATCTTAAGTGATACTTCTAGATAACCATATATAGATATTGCACTAAAATCAGTAATCCCCTACCTGACGTTCATTTGTATGGAAAGTTAAATTTCTTCTCTTTTTTGGAGACAGGGTCTCGCTGTGTAATTCAGTAATCCAGGCTGGCCTTGAATTAACTATACAGACCAGGCTGGCCTCGAACTCACGGCAATCCTCCTAGCTCAGACTCCTGAGTGCCGGGATGACAGGTGTGCACCACCACAGTGGGTGATTTTCTTTTTTATGGAAGTGTTCCTACAAATACATTTAATGTTAAACCAATGACAATCAGACTCCAAAATATAAAGGCACACATAGAGAAAAAATAGTTTAATACTACACACATTATACTCAAATTTTCCACTGTGAAAATAATGAAGTTGGAAAAAATAGGCTCTCAACTACTAATACTTACTACTTTTAGTTTTTTTACGGTTATCTTTTATAGCCAATAAGTAGGTACTAAAAGTTAATTGTGGGAAATCCAATCCTTTTCAAATAATTTAGAAGAATGGTTTGTTACGTGTGAAGCATGTGCGCTGTCCTCCTGTAAACTTCAACTATGTTTCCATGCACTGGAAAGAGCTAACAATAGTATAAACAATCAAGACAATGTACAAAAAATGCATCTTGTTCCTACAACTTTTTTTTTTTGGTACCGGGAATCAACTCAGGACCTTGTGCTTGCTAGGCAGGCGCTTGTGCCGCTGAGCTATAGCCCCAGCCTCCTATAACTTGCAATACACAGAAAAATACCTACGACAATGGAAATATGTCTATATCTAGCTTCCAATAAATCCGTGAGAAATTTTAGCCCATTTCAATTTCTTTCTAAAGAAAGATTAAAGAGTTATGTACTGGGGGTTTACTTCGACCCCTCAGTGAGTGTGACATCGATGTTTAAAATATTTGCCTAGTTATATGCAACTTAAACTCTTACTTTTGTATCACAGTACACATGGCATTTCTTAACTCAGCAACAGAAAGGCACAATTAGCAAGCAGTAAAATTCAGTACCTGATTTATTAAACAGATGCCCAAAACAGTTGCAAAAAAAGTACATTCAACACAGTGTACAGAACTTAAAAAAATAAGGAATTCAAAAACAAATTTTTCGGAAAGTTTGGTCCATTAAAAATGCTCCCCAGGGTCAACACCGCGGGTGACGTGAAAGGTGGCGGCAGTGTGAAAAGAGGCAGGAAACCAGGGTGTTGCAGCACGTGAGTTCTGGTCTAGTAATTACGCAGCTCAGTCGGGAAACGGCTCCCACAGTAAGTACACGTTAGACGCTATCGTTAGTAACAACATACCTGTGTTAATTCCAAATGCACAGGCACAACTGTTTGCATATTATTCTTCATTTTATAATACGCACCCCACTGTGTAAAAAAACTTAGGTATATTATTTTTATATATAGAATATATTAGACATATGATTGCATATTATATACCTATATATATATATATATACACACATATATATATATATACTGAATCCATAAAAGCACAAAACTCTCCAAACATATGAACATTCTAAATAGAAACTTAGCATTTTCTCAGTGTTAAATAGATCAGCTCACCAAAAACAATACCTGGATGTGCAATGATAAAATGCACTGACTCTTAAGAATTTACTTAAACAATTATTTAAGATAAATTCTTGCCAAAGCCTAACTCTGACCTTTTACTTACAGTATATTTTTAGATATCAGTAACTGGTACTTGTCCTTTCTTATTATCAACAATATTTTCCCATCAAGAGATACCAATAAACCAAAATATGTAGGGAACAAAAAACGTGATAGAGAAGCCAACCATTCCGTAGGTAATGTACCGGTAAGGGAGCTCCACTTCCATGTGCTGTCTTGCTTTGCGAATATCATCACACGGTATTTTAAAGATTTTACAGGCTAACGGGATGGTGATCCTTTTCATCATATTTCTAACTAAGAGTACAACTCCCATCCCCAAGAGGACCCGCAATATGGCTTTTGCAAAGACAGTCAGAGTAACGGGAGGCACGGGCAAAGGTAAAATGTCTGGAGAAGGATCCACCGTTAGACCCATGCTGTGAGTCACGTGAGAGCCACATGCGATCCCCGCGCCGCTTCCCAGAATCTCCGCGGTGTCTCCTCGGGATGTGCTCCAGGTGTCAAGAGTGAAGGAAAAGATCCCCAAGGCCAAGTGGAGCCCGATGATGATGAGGGGAGCATAGCTGTGAGTCTGGTTGAAGTCGTCAATCAGGTCCACAAACGGATAGAAGACCGCCAAGATTAAGATGGTGTATAGGAATCCGGCGATAACGTCCTGGGAAAAAAAGAAAAAGCGCAGTTGTTTAATAGGATATCACTTTGAAAGTGGTGCATTTAGCATTTTAAATATTGAATAGATACAGATTTTTTAAATAGATTCAAATTTTATAGCCCAGATTTCCTCCAGATTTTATGGGTACATTTTAGATATACAGTGACCACATTCATCACAGAGAATTTGCACTTGTACCTGATATAACTTGATTCTTTTTTCCCATTCTTCTACCCTCCCCACAACCCCCTCCACTCCCCATCTGCAAAAGCTTTGTTTCTGTGTTTTCCTTCTTTGCTCATCATTTTTTTCTTTTCCTTGTTTCCTTTCCCTCCCCCTTGGGCCCCTCCCCCTTTGAAAATTTTCTTCCTGTTTCACACTATTATACACTTGGTCCTTGTTTACACTTTTAATTTCTCACACCAGAGAAATACTGCAGTATTTACACATGTGAGTTTGATTTATTTCACTTAACTCGAGGTACATCCATTTACGTAAGGAATGTCTCAAGCTTATCCTCAGAGGATTACTCCACTGTATAAAAACCACATCTTTATCCATTCACCAGCTGATGGGCATTTGGGTTGTTTCCAAGATTTGATATAGTCAAATTTTTTAAAGTAAACTTTACAAACCATACAAGAGGGATTAAAACTTTTGTGTGTGTGTCTTTTTGAGACAGGGTCTCACTATGCAGTTCAGGCTGGCCTTGAGCTCACTTTGTAGCCCAGGCTGGTCGTGAACTTGTGACGATCCTCCTGCCTCAGCCTGCCAAGTGCTGTGACTACAGGTGTGTGCCGCCACAAGCAGCGTTTTTGTTTTTTTTTTTGACACAGGGTCTCGCTTTGTAGCTCAGGCTGGCCTTGTGTGCACTACATGTCCAGGCTGGCCTCGAACTCGCGGCAATCCTCCTGTCTCAGCTTCCTGAGTGCTGGGATTACAGGTGTGCACCATGGTGATCAGTAGGCCACTGACTTAAAAAAATGTCAGCAATCTGAATTGTCCATGCTGGAGGGTGGGTAAATAAATGGCATATGACCCAGCAAAATACTGCATAGCAGGCAATGACGTGCTACATCTATAAATTACCACCAGGGACATATGAAAAACAATGCTGACTAAAGAAAAACAATCTGTTGGATATATAACTGATGTTCATTTTAAACCATGAAATGCTATATATTGCTTATGAATATATAATATGTACATAAAATACAATCTACACTCCTTGAGAATTATCTGTATTTTCTGTCTCTACTTTGTCAACACTAATTCCTTCTGTTTTCCTTTATTAAAAAATTACACAAAGGTAAAGAGAATACTAGCTGGAATGAACCCTAAGCATTTTCTCATATTTACTTTAAGTCTTGTCTGCAGTTACATACGGAACAGTCACCCTGGTGCACAGACCCCCAGCGCCTCTTCCTCCCAACACCCCAAAACCCGCGGCACCACTCGTATTTGCGCAGCCTCCACCGTACTGTCCTTCCCCGAGTATCACAGAGCTGGGGTCAGACAGTACGTAGCCGGTGCAGTCGGGCTTCTTTCACTTAGCAAAATACGTATTTTTACATTAGAACCACGCATGTCAGTGTCCAGCACGAGGAGGGCGCCCTCGCGCACACTTCAGTGCTCGACAGCGCACCAGCACTGGCCCATCCGCGACAATGCACCAGCACTGGCCCATCCGCCACCACGAATGACGCCAATGTCAGCCGTGAGGAGCAGTGGGCCGAGGGGAGAAGCAGGCAGCACGTGGGAATTTTGTAGTTTCCCTCCATGCAAACATAAAAAAGTCAACTGAAAATGTAACGGTGGGGCCTTACGAAAATTAAGTCGAAACAGATCAAGAAAATTCAGAAGAATCAGAATTGTCCCGTGCACATGATCGGATCACAATGAAATGAAGCTAGAAATCAATGGCAGAAGAAGCCAGGAATGATGCAGACACGCAGAAGTGAAACAATACACCGAGTAATCAGGGAGCTGGAGAATAAACCAGGAAAGGATTAGAGCTCCTCGAAGTACACAGCAGTGCCAGAGCCCACGGGCACAAAGAAAGCAGCGCCGAGAGGGAGCTCACGGGGGCGAATGCCCACATCAGGGCAGAGTGAGGCCAAATACATAACCTACTGATTCAGCTCAAGGTCCTAGAAAACCAAGAACCAGCCAAATCCAGAGCTGGTACAAGGAAGGAAATAATGAAGATCAGCGCAGAAACCAATGAGATTGAGACTTTAAAAACAAAATCAACGGATCAAAGACCTGGTTCTGTAAAACAGCAATAAGAGCAAAAATGAACTCTTATCCAATCTTACCAAAAAAGGAAAGAAAAGACCCAAATCAATGCAGTTAGAAATGCCAAAGGCAAATCACAAAGGACATCACTGAAATCCAGATCATTAGTAACAACTTTGAAAATTTGCACTCCTGCCTTGTTATTTTATTTTTTTGTCTTTTTGAGACAGGGTCTCACTATGCAGTTCAGGCTGGCCTTGATCTCACTTTGTAGCCCAGGCTGGCCTCGAACTCATAGCAATTCTCCTGCCTCAGCCGCCCAAGTGCTGGGATTATAGGAGTGAGCCACCATGCCTGGTTTGTTTTTTCTTTTCTCTGTCTCTATTTCCCTCTTCCACTCCCCTTTTTGCAATACTAGGCACACTTTTCTTTCTGGCAGAAATAGATATTTATAATTCAAAGAAATGAAGCTTACTTGCTGTTACAGATCTTCCCTTTTAGTGGGGAAGACTGACAATAACCCAGTGATAACAAAGCAGGTAAATATTACAGTTTCAGGTAGTTACCGATGTCATGATGAAACTAATACAAGAGAGTATCGTGAAAGACCCCAGCAGGGGGGCCAGGGAAGCTTGTCTGAGGAGGTGACACAAGCAAAGATTGGGTTCTGTTTTTTGTTGTTTTTGTTTTTTTGAGATAGGGTCTCCCTATGCAGTCCAGGCTGGCTTTGAACTTGTGGCAATCCTCCTGTCTCAGCCTCCCAAGTGCTGGGATTACAGGGATGATGTACCACAGCCAGCTAAAGACTAGATTCTAAAAAGGAGCCAGTCCCATCCTCAAAGCTGGAGGAAGTGTTCCCGGGGGAGGGGCAGGGGAAGGAGAGAGGGAAGGGGACGTGAAGGGATAAAGATGTGTTATGTACACGTACGAACTCCCCAAGATGACTGCAGCCATGCACTGCAAACATGTACCAATGCAAAAACATTTTTTGGTTGTTTTTTTTTTGTACCAGGAATTCAGCTCAGGACCTTGACTTACCAGGCAGGCACTGTGTCGCTGTGTTGTAACCCTGGTCCTAAAAACATTTTTTTAAAGGCAAAAAAAGGTTTTGAGGCAGAAAAGAACAGCCTGAGGAAAGAAGAGAAATCCAGCATGACTCAAATCTTCCTTTTGAAAGAGGCGTGGGACACAGGTCAGGGACAGGCAATCGTCTAATCTGGTGGAGCCCTTGTACACTAGGGAAAGAGTTTAGATTCTGTTTCACAAGGAGAGGAGTGGAGTCACACTGGGAGGTCTCTACTCTGGAGCCTTACATCCCACTGGCACCTGTCCCAGTGCTGCCTTGGGAGAGGCAGATGGTCTGGGGAAGCACGGGGCCTGGAGCCACTGAGGGCGCGGCAGGAGGCTGTCGCTGTAGTCCATCTCCACACATCCACCCGGGAAGGATGTGCAGGCGGTGGGTGCCATGTTTTAAAATTAAAGGCCATAACTGCAAGTTAGTGATGGACTGAATGTGGAAAAGGGCAATTAAAAGATCAAAGATGACTTCTAGTTTCGGGCAGGAAACTTCCCTTTCTGAACCATTCCTGAAAACGTACAAATGTTCCCTAATTTTAATCATGAAACGTCAAAGCCTAGGATCTACTCTGTGTCACTGAAAAATTCATCCAAGGGGTTGTTCCTACTCACTGTCCACACACCCCACATTTCCCCGGACCGCTGCTGCACTGGGACATCCTTTCCACAGACACGCCTGATCTTCCCGCTGCCAAAGCAGCGGTCAATCCGGGGTCATTCCGCACGCTGCTTGCTTCCTGCCTCCCCTCTGAAATTTTCTAGCAAGTTATTTATGACATACAAAAAGGAAGACACCCTGCGGCAAAAGAACCGTATTACCATACTCTCAAACTGATGGGTGGGCTGCCTCCCATTTTTCACTTGGTACCTTCCCCAGAACAGTTTCCAAGAGCTGGTAAAATACATTTATAACAGAACAAGCCCAAATAAATAACGATACACCGCAAGGTCCTACAGAAACAAGAAGAATCCAAATCCAGAGCTAGTACAAGCAAGGAAATTATAAAGATGAGAGCAAGAATCAATGACATGGATAAAAAAAGAAACAAAACAAAACAAAACAATGAATCCAGGAGCTGATTCTTTAAAAGAATAAAAGACAAACCCTCAGCCAATCTTACAAAAAGAAAAGAAAGGAAAAGATACAAATCAATGAAACTAGAAATGAAAAAGGTAAAATCACAATGGACATTGCCAAAATCCACAATATTATTTTCAACTACTTCACAAACCTGCATGCCAATAAACTGGAAAAAGAACTTCAGGGAAGACCTAATGCCAGTACTACTGTTAAATGACCCTCAAAGGAAAGAAGTGCGCCTAAAGTCATTCCTGGAAGCTAGCATTACCCTGACTGAAAAAACAGGTAAGGAACTAACCAAAATAGAGAGGTATAGGCCAATTTCTATAAATGAATATAGATACAAAAATCCCCAATAAGATAGTGGCAAAAAGAATGCAACAATCAGGATTCATCCCAGGGATGCAAGGATGGTTTAATATAAGCAAATCAATAAATGTAATATATCATATAAACAGAAGCACAAACAAAACAAATCATACAATCATCTCAGTAGATGCAGAAAAAGCCTTTGACAAAATCCAACATTCATTCATGATAAAAACCCTAAAGAAAAGTGGTGTAGTATTGTGTCACTAGTGTAAAACTTGAAAGAGTTAATTTAAACTCGGAGGTATGATAGACATTGTGAAATGATAGGAAACCACTGAAGAGTAAAGGGCTTCTGGGATGTGGGAAAAGAGAAGGGAAAGAAGGAGAAATTTTGTATGCATGTATATACAGGATATCTATGCTGAAAGAAACTGTCAATGAGTCTTTGGTTGACCAGTATTGCATGTCTGTATCTGTTTTCATGAGAAGCCACTTTGAAGATATCAATATGTAATACAACCACCATTGTTAATTCCCTACTACTTTGTTTGTAACTCTGTATTGTCTGTATTGTGCTTGTGATATGTTGTAAAATGTTGTATGTCTGTTAATGTTTCCCTCCTTTTATCTTTAAAATAAAAAAAAAAAGAAAAAAAAAAGAAAAGTGGTGTAGAGGGACCTAATCGCAATCTGATAAAAGTGATTTATGACAAAACTACCACTGCCATGATATTAAGTGGGGAAAACCTGAAAGCTTTCACTCTGCTTTAGGAACAAGACAAGGATGTCCACTAGCACCACTCCTTTTTCACACAGCCCTTGAAACATCAGCCACAGCAATCAGGCAAGAGAAAGAAAAGGAAAGACAGGAGTCACAAAGTATCATCATTTGCCGGTACCATGATCCTCTACTTACAGGACCCAGAAAATTCCACTGAATGACTCCAGAATTAATAACAAATTCCGAAGTACAGCAGGACACAAAATAAACACACAAAGTCAATGCTGTTCTTATACACTAATAAGGAACTGAGAAAGAAGTCAGCAAAATACCTTTCACAAGAAAAATTAAATGCTTAGAAAGCAGCCTAATCAGGGAAGTGAAAGACCTTTACAATGAAAATTACATCATTCTAAGAAAGGAGTTTGAAGAGGGCGTCAGAAAACAGAAACACGCGCCATGTTGCTGGATAGGCAGAACCAATATAGTCAACCTGATTATACTTCCAAAACTGATACACAGATTTAATGCAATCCCAGTTAAAAGACCAGCAGCGTTCCTCACAGATACAGAGGAAACAATCCAAAACCCACACGGACTCAGAAAAGACAATAGCAAAGTAGGAGGCTTCACAATCACACACTTGAAATTATACTACAAGACTACTGTGATTTTTTTAAAAAAAGCACGGTGTTGATCCACAAAAACAGACCTGTGGATCAATGAACAGAACAGAGGAAGCACGAGCAACCCCAGACACATTCAGCTATCTGGTCTTTCACAAAAGAGCCAAAAATACACACTGAACGAAAGACTGCCTCTCTAATAAGTCTTGCTGGGGAAAATGGACTCTAGACCCATGTATCTCATCATGTAGTAAACTAAAATAAAAATAGATCAAAGATCTAAATGCTAAAACAGGAACAATCTGCTGTAAGATGAAATAGATAAAACTCTTGAAGACCCAGGAAAGAACCTTCTGAACAGAACCCCAGTGGCACAGGAAATAATACCAAGAATCAACAGATGAGATCATATCAGATCTAAAAGCTTTTACACAGCAAAGAAACAACAGAATGAAAAGACACCCTACAGAATGGGAAAAGGTCCTTGCCAGCTATTGCTCAGAAAGAGGAACAATATCTAGATTATATATAGAGAGAGAGAGACAGAGAGAACTAAAAAAAATTAGACCCATCAAAATAAACAACCTAATCAAGAAATGGGCAACTGAAATGAACAGACACATCTCAGAAAAAGTACAAACAGTCAATAAATAAAGAAGAAATGTTCAACATCACTGGCCACTCAAGAGGTGCAAAATAAAACAACACTTGAAATACCATCTTTGCTAGGCAGGGTTTCACATGCCTGTAATCCCAGCACTGAGAGAGGCTGAGGCAGGAGGATCATTGTGAGTTCGAGGCCAGCCTGGGCTACAAAGTGAGCTCAAGGCCAGCCTGAACTGCACAGTGAGACCCTGTCTCAAAAAAAAAGAAAAAAAAAGAAACACCATCTTACTGCAGAGAGAATGGCTGCCATCAAGAAATCATGTAATAACAAATGCGGGCAAGACTGCGGGAGTGGGTGAGAAGAGGAAGCCTTCTATACTGCTGGTAGGAATGTAAACGAGTACAACCACCATGGAGGTAAGTATGACACTTCTCAAAAACCTAGAAATAGAAATTCCACTTGACCCAGCTATCAACCTTCTAGTAATGTTCCCAGAAGAGCTGAAGTCATCATATTACAGTGACACATTCACATCCACATTTATAGCAGCACAATTTATAATCGCTAAATCTTTGAAACAGCCTATATGCCCCTCAATAGATCCATGGAGAAAGAAAAAGTGGTAATGTGTGCAGTGCAGCACTCCTCTGCCACAAAGAAGGGCACATCTGAGGCCTCTGTAGGGAAATGGATGCACCTTGAGACCATAATGTTAAGTGAAATAAATCAGACACATAAGTTTCACATGGTTTCGGGCCAGGGGTATAGCTCAGTGGCATAAGTGCCTGTCTGGCAAGCGCAAGGTCCTGAGTTCGATACCCAGTACCAAAAAAAAAAAAAAAAAAAAAATCACATGGTTTCTTGCATGAGAAACCCCAGATATAAATAGAGCAAAATAAAGCATCAATAATAGGAAGTAGGGAGAGCTTCTGCAAATGGAAAGGGGAGCAAGAGAGAAGAGAGAATAAAAAAGGACTGAAAAATAATGAAATAAAAAATGGAAACAGCTTTTTCAAATGGGATGAGAAGGACTGGAGGGAGCAGGGAGGGGACAGAAGGAACAAGGTGTGTTACGCGCATGTACATGCTCGCCCGATAAATGCAACCATTATACTACAGCGAACATGGACTAATGTTAAAAATGTCTGTACCATACATCTTCAAGCAATGTATTATCTAGTTTTGCTTCTTCTGAGCTTTGTAAAATGTTATCAATAGTGTGCAGCTGCCAGGTGAGGTGCTCCACACCTGTAATCACAGCACCTGTAAGCCTGCTGAGGCAGGAGGATCACAAGTTCACAACCGGCCTGGGGTACATGGCAAGACCCTGTCTCAAAAAATGCACACCCCAGAAGTGTGCGCCAACACCCCAGCAGTACTGGGGCTTAAGCCCAGGACCTTCACAGTGAGATCCTACCTGCCCAGCTCTTTTAATTCTAAGGCAGGGTCTCAATTACCAAGCCAGGGGTGGCGAACCGCTGGCACACGTGTTGCATGAGGCTGTTTGTATGACTGGAAGCCCTAAAAGGTTCACTGTCACTGCAAGCTGCCTGGGCTGGGCTGGAGCCTGTGGAGCCCCTGCCTCGGGCTCCCAGAGTTCTGGGATTACAGGTGTGTGCCGTACGTGTGAGTTCAGGCTCCTTGGGCAAGGACAAGCAGCCGGGGCTGGCGGGGCTGGCGGTGCTGGGGACAGAAAGGAACCGGCCCCCGCCCAGGCTATCCGGGCACATGCAAGACACGATCAAGGGCATGACACAGGGCTTCCATAAAAAGACAGGGCCTGTGTGTTCACTTCCCCATCTGTGCCACTGTTTGGGAGAGCAGGTCTCACGCAAATCTGAAATTTCTCGAGTGAAACCTGTATCTGCAAGTTCTGGATGAGGCCAGGTGTTGCTGCTTCACTATCTTAAACTCAAGACAAGTTCATCTTTGAAAGGAATGACGCCGCTCAGTGCCACATCTCAAATTCAGCTGACTTGATTCAGCAATATTAAGAACAAGCCTGAGCAGAGCACGGCGGAACACACCTATAATCTCAGCAGTCGGGAGGCTGAAGCAGGAAGATAACTGCAAATTTGAGGCCAACCTGCACAGCTTACCAAGACTGTCTCAAAAAGGAAAAAGAAGAGGAAGAAGTGTGGTGGGGGAGCAAGAAGGGAAACCCTCAGGCTGATACATAAGATCTAAGACAAACCCAGCACTCAGAAGGGCAGGCCAGGAGGATCACTGTGAGTTCAAGGCCAGCCTGGGCTACATAGTAAGTCCAAGGCCAGTCTGAACCACATAAGCAAGACACTGTCTCAAAAAAAGCACAACAAAGACCAGGGTGACTAATGAGTGATATTTTAGTGGGGCAATAAAACAGTCTTTGAAAAAAAGCAGGAACAAAACAAACGGTATCTCACCACTGCTTCTGTTCAACATTATTTGGGCAGTATTAGCCAATGCATTAGAAAAAAATGCAAGATTTGAGAGGGATGAGCTAGGCATGGCGCAGGGGCCGCACCTGCTTGGTGTGTGTAAGGCCGTGGGTCTGATCCTCAGCACTGGGGGAAAACAAGCAACACCTACAGTAACCCCTGCATTCTGGGGGCTGAGGCAGGAGGGCTACAGGTTTCAGCCCAGCCCAGGCATTTTAGCAACTTAGTGAGACTTGTGGCCCCTTCCAGTCACTCCTGTGGGTGGGTTTCAGCCATAGGTTCCACATCTTTAGCAGTTACACAGACTTGAGATTTTCTATTTCTTCTTGAGTCAGTTTTTCTTTAGTCATTAGATATTTACTCCTAATGAGCTCTTGTCATCTAAGCTTTAAAACTTATTGGTATATGTGTAGCAGTACAATTTTCTATTACAGTGTTCTTTAAACCCCTGGTATGGCTTTTATTATTTTTATTTTAATTCATAATATTGCTTATATTTTGCCTTTCTCTCCTTGAATGGCACGCGTTTCTCTATTGTGTATGTACGTATGTATTTTTTCTTACCATTTTCTACTTTTTTTCTGCTTCTTCGCCCTTTTACTATTTTGTTTTGCTCTGAGATGAGGTCGCACGATGTGGCCCACACTAGCCTTGAACTCCTGGGTTGGCGCAATCTTCCTGTTTCAACAGCCTCACCAGCTGGGACTGCAGGCGTGGCTAACACACCCAGCGTTTTCACTTTTGGGAGAGGAGGAAGAGTTTGTTCTCTTCTTTCTAACTCTTAAATTACAACCTTAACTCCTTTATAGTTTTCATTTTCATCAATTTTTTTGAAGTATTACATACAGGAAAGAGCTTAATAACTGATATTTGTTTTAGAATTATTTGTCTTCCTGGCTGGTCCAGACACTGTCATGTCAAGAACTGGGATAGTTGTGCCTACCATTACAAAAGCACCCTAAGTCACGCACAGCCTAACGGTACATATTCTAAAATAACACTGACTAGCCTGGCATGGTGGCACACATTTATCGTCCCACCACTCAGGAGGCTGAGGCAGGAGGATCACTGTGAGTTCAAGGCCAGTCTGGGCTACATAGTGAGACCCTGCCTCAAAAAATCCAAAACAAACAAACAATGCTGACTAAAGACCAGTTCTTTCAATGGAGTAAATCTGTTTGTTCGTTGTGCTGGGACTGGAATCCAGGAGCTTCTCACTGAGCTACATCCCCACCACTATGCATTTACTTATTTATTTAGGACTTTTCAGACAAGATTTCACTCCATAATTCAGACTAGCCTTGAACTTGTTACCCGTTTTGAGGTGCTGGAGTCTCCTTCTGGAGGTGGTTTCTAGATTCTTTCCGTCCTGAGCAAAGAACTGGTCAAGACAAGTGCAAAGGGCAGCAAGATTTTATTAAAGGTAGGAAAAGAAACAGGCTCTGCAGAGCGAGTTTGGATCAAGCCATCATGCAAGAGAGCGCGGGCCTCCACTGATAAATGCGGACGAACAAAATTCTCCCACCGTCATCTTCACAGAGCTATAATCCAATAAAACTCTGCCACGGATAAGCGAAGTCAACAGTGCTAGAAACCACTGCTCTAAATGACACTCAGCTCCAGGTTAGAGCCCTGGAAACCACTGCTCTACGTGATACTCAGCTCCAGGTTAGAGCCCTGTGGAAACAACAGAGGCTGCGAGCTGAGACTGAAGGTCACCTATAAACACTGAGGAAACAGGCTTCTGCCTAAACACTTTCTCTGACAGGTTAGCAGAGTGACTCCTAAAGTATTTGTCGATTGAATGAATATATAAGCCACCCTGTCAAAGGAAGTTGCCCTTTAACTATTTTGAGAGAATCTACCAAATTACTCATAAATGAATGTCTTCACTCTGCTCTTCACCATGTATTATAAACATAAGAAATGGATTCAACTGCCAGCCCCTCAAAGTAAATAAGAATATTTTTAAAATTGGTTTCTACATAAAACAAATGTTTTGTGGATACCTCCTTATTCTATACTATGAAACAAAGTTATTTTGAAGTTTATGCTGTTCTTTTTTTTTTTTTTTTTTGTCCTTTTGAGACAAGGTCTTGCTATGCAGTTCAGGCTGGCCTCAAACTCACAGTGACCATCCTGCCTCAGCCCTCTGACTGCTGGGGTTATAGGCGTGTGCCACCACGCCTGGCCTATGGTGCTCTTTTTATATAGTCTCTTTATAATAGGCAGAGGAAAATACTGTATCTTAGCTAACAGCACGTTTAAGAAGGTATCAACTACAGCACTAAATGCCATTTATGCACTTAAGCTTCTTAGGTGTAAGTCTTTCATTTCTGGCTCCTAGTGGTCACTGAGCATCATGTAATACCAGATCTGACAGAGGATTTATAGCATCCTCTTGCCTTGGGACTAGCTATCCCGCTTATATTTAAGGTAAGCTGTCATACATTCTGTGAGATTCCACTCAGACACCTACAACTCCATACACTTCTGCCTTCTATCCCACCGTAAGGGACTTCTTGGGGTTGCAAGCATAGGGCCGCAGGAGAGTGCCTGTGCAGCAGGAGATGGCCCGGGTCCAACACCCAGCACACACCCTCCACACTGCTCCCCAGCGGCTTCCCAGTCTTTGCTTATCTACTTCCAGAAAAATGGACGTTCACCACCTTGTTGCAGGTTAAATCACTTGGGAGACCATTACAAAAAACACTGATGCCTGCGACAATCTTCAGAGATTCTGATCTGGAATAGAGTAGTGTGTGTGGGGAGGAGGGGTCAGGATTGTTCAAAATCTCCGCAGCTAATCTAATGTGCATTCCCGGGGCAACATTGCTTCATCACATATTTATATTACAGTGACTCCTCAAAAGCAAAACCTCATCTTAATTATATGTATATCCTCAGTACACGGCATATAGTAAACAGGGAATAAATGTTTGGTTAGCTAAATTAAGACAATTAAAGTGATTCTTTACACCATATTGACTATATAATTGCATCTTGACAAGAATGCTAAGCAAAACAGATGATACACACTTTCTTGAACCTGGCCTAAAAGCCTTTTCAATAATACTTTCTAGCCTGATGTGGTACACGCTTGTGATCCCAGCACTCAGGAGGCCAAGACAGGAGGATCTCTGCAAGCTCAAGGCCAGACTAGGCTACAGAGTAAGTTCAAGGCCAACCTGAACCGCATAATGAAACCCTGCTTTTAAAAACACCAAATAATAATACTTTCTGTACCAAACACATTGTTCCAATACTTTACAATTATTGTCACACTTAACCACTCAACAATACCCCTAGAGTCACCTGTTTGTGGACCATCCGGGCATCACCCAGGCAGGTGTTATTTCCACCAGTCGATTCTTGTATTGAGTAAATTTGATGAGATTGTCGTTTTTTTAAATTTTTATATTTCCTGTTATATTATCTTATAAAAATTAATGAAAACATATGCAATGTCTGGTTGTCCTGTATTTAAATAACTGGGCTGTAAGTGGTCAGTCATCACCAAGCCGGTGTGGGCCGGCCGAGTCCTCTGCGCTGAGCTGCGTCCAGCCCCAGCCCTCCAGCACATGGGCTGCTCTGAGACGAGACCTCACTGCGGCAGGCTCCTGTGCCACCGCTCTAGAACTGCAGTGCACTCTCAAACACCTCGTCAGAGTCCCAAAACAGTACCCGTGGGAGGGGGTGGGAAGGGTACCAGGGCAGTTCCAGATCACGCACTTTCTCCTCACTGTCTCTTAGCTAAGGCCTGGAGCTTTCCTGGGCCTCTGTACAGCGGTTGGTGTGGATTCAGTGATAGCAGAGGCACAGAGGAGATTCCAAAGAAAAGTGAAACTGGAGTTAGCAGAGGGACACACACTACGCTGAGCGCAGTGCTTGGCCGCTGGGACGGCTGGACAGGGCGTCTGTGCTACACGATTACGACCTAACTGCTTCCCCAGCCACGACGCTGGTGTTTCTGCAAAACCAAGGTGCAAGACTTACAACAGCTGCATCTTCTCATTTAGGTTTCACATCAGCTTGCAAATGACTAACATGCAAAACCTCTCTGTCACGGTCAGAGAACACGCGCGAAGGACGCGATGTTTCCTTACCAGCAGGGAGTGCATGCCCATGTACATCCTGCTCAGGCACACCAGCAAGCTCCAACAGGGAATGAGCACCAGGCCGTACACCAGAGGGTACTGCGGGGGAAGCAGAGTTCGGTCAGATACAAACAGGCAGATAAGACCCAAGCCTATGTGTTTATTCCCACAGCCAACATTAAAGGAATACACTTCTTTTGAACAAAAACATCCGATGTTTCTGCACTCCTGCTCGAGGGAAGACCTGGCTTCTTCCGCTTCCACAGCACACACGGCGTGCTCTACGGGCCAGAGGCGGACTCGTGCGGCTCCAAATGCAACATGCTCCCAGGCAGCACCAGGGTCAGGCCACGTGCTGCCCTCCTTCGCACATCGGAGACCACCGAGGACGGCGCATCCCGCTTCCTCTCCCTGTCTCTCCCAACCCGCGTCACTCATGTCCACCGAGATTTCAACCAACACTCGGTACTCACAGAAAAGGGCCGGGGTGCGGTGGGAGTAGAGTAGAAGGGGGACACGCACAAGAAGAAAGCAGTGACACTCGGTACCAGGGCACCGGCCCCACCCGTGTCCCTGGGAGAGAGGAAGAGGAAGCGGTGGGGCCAGCGGCCTCCTGCGTTTCAGCCCTGCGGGAGCCACGGCAGCTGGATACGCGAAGCTGAAAGGAAAGCACTGAGAAAGACTGCAGGCGCAGTGCAGCCTTCTGATCTGACTCCGGATCTGGCCCACTTTCCTCTTGAAACCAAGCACCTTGACACCCACAGCTCTGCACGCTTGTTTTCTTCTTGCCTCTATTTTTCCTGTTTCCCACACAAGAGTGCGTCTTCCTCTTGTTCTGTAAACGTTAGTATAAGTAAGGATTCTGTCCTTAGGAGTTACGGGCGGTGCTGCCCTTTTCGTACTTTCGATCTACTCGGGAGGGTGCTGGGGACCCATCCATCCGCCTGGGCTATCAAGTCACTCAAGGAGGCCGTCCCCATCGAGGTGTCCCGGGGCGAGGGCAGGGGGTGGTCTCAGCTGGCTGCCCCGGCCCCTCCTGTCCTCTGGACTGAACCGGGGAGCACATGGCCCAGAGCCCCACCAAGAGGAACCTCTGCCCAGTCCCCGGAGCTTCTGTGAGCTGCACCAAATACACGTGCAGAGACGGCTTCCCAGCACAGAGGAGGAAGAGAAGCTCGCTGTCAACCCTTCCGGGTGTCTCATGCTGGCACACAGGTGCCCAGGCCTGCCGGGCTCTCACCTCCAGGCCACCTACGCAGGCTGGCAGCTCAGCCCCACAAGGTAGGGGACATGACAGCAGCAAAAGCCTCAGTGCCCTGATCCCCTTCTGCTGGCGGAGCGCCTCTGAGCTAAGGCTGTGCCCAAATGCAGCAGGCCAAGCTCCTGATACGGCCCCTGGATGGCGAGCATGGCAGATGACTGGCCACGCTGATCCTAGGAAATCCTGACCCGGTCAGGATCAGGGATCACGGCTGCCCACTTCCGGCACAGCCTGGCCCATCTGCTGGTGCGGGGAGCAGAGCTAGTCTATCGCCAGCAGCAGGCAGAGAGGGGCCCACCCTGACCCTGGCTGGGAAGGACGCGCTGTTACTGGGTAGCTACGTGGAGTGTGGGATCGGGCGGGAGCTACCACCTGACGCGGCCCCAGGCCAGCGTGGCACTTGGAGGCCGGGTGGACAGGAGCCGGTGAGGAGGTGCTGCGCTGGAAAAGGAGAAGCTGCCCTGGCCGGCCACAGCCTTGCTCAATCCCCGGTAACAGGTTCTGCTGTGGCTTCAGCTGAGGGGTTCCCCGAGCCGGGCCTAAAACAGCTCAAACCTCTGCATCAGGTGCCCTAGGCCCAAAGACTAGGCTCCTCTCCAGAGCCACCTTGCTGGATGACCGTCAGGGCTCTGGAGCAGACTGGGGGACAGGATCATGCCCCGCTCAGAACCGGAGCTGCCAGGGCGTCCGCTGGCGAGGCCAGGGTTTGAGGCTCCCACTCTGGGCACCTGCCCCACTCTCCCCTTCCGCAGGCCTGTGGCTCTGGCCTAAGGGAGCAGCATTAAGGGGCGTGTCTAGCTGAACTGCCCTCCTCCTGGCCTTGTCCTCCTTCGGACTAAAGCATCCAGCCCCTTCCTCTTCAGAACAGAAGAGTCTGCGTGGGACCCGCTCCCCGTCCTGTTTTCCCACCCACAGCCTCCCGAGGCTGAGAAAGCAGGACCCAGAGGCTAACCCTGAGCCCTCAGAAAGGACTCCCATTCCCAAAGGAGCGTAAGGTACCTCTTGTCCCTGGGGCTTCCCCCTCTCCCACGTGCACTTCCGGAGAACAACTCTGCCCCCATGGTCACCCCCACAGCCGCACACAGGGGCAGGCACTGCTTCTGTCTTTCCTTGTCGTCACTGAGCTACCCCCCCCCCCCCGGCTCAGTCTCTCATCCCCGTGATTTCCCTTTCCAGGCCGGTGAGGGGTGGGGAGGAGGCGCCTGGCCCGAGCGGCGGGTCTCCCGGAGCAGGGGCATCGCAGCGGGCAGGGGCAGCCCCTGGGTGCTCTGGTTTGGTGCCAGTATTTGCTGTCAGTGCTCCAGAGAGCCAGCAGCAGGCCCAGCAGCTCTGCACACAGAAACCTTGGGAGAAAGCAGCGGATGACCGAGAAAGAGGCGGCAGCTGGGGCGGAGTCTGGGCCAATCCCTGATCTCTGGAACCATCTCTGGAAGCCCTGCTGAGTGACACTAAGTCTGAGCATTAGAGAAAGTCATGCTCTGGTATGAAAAATTTACCACAAATTCGAAAGTCCCGAAGGGGGCCGCCGACACCGTCTGCTCTCACCATGCCCGGTTGCTCCTAAGCCCGGAGCTCTGAGGGCCACGTGCACAGAAAACTCCAGACTTGGCCAGAACTTCACCTGGACAGACTCTGAGGGTCTGGCCCTTGACAGCAAGTTCTATTTTTTTTTTTTTTTTTTCCTGGTACAGGGAATCAAACTCACGACCTCACGCTTGCCAGGCAGGCGCTGTGCCGCTGAGCTAAATCCCCAGCCCCTGACAGCAAGTTCTAGAAGGTGGGTTTGTTGTCTGTGGTATACAGTGTTTCTTTTCTGGCAAACTGAGTCCTTCATTAAGGGATGAGGAAGACAGCAGAGGCGCATACCCCCGAGCCCGGGTAGACGGCAGACTACTGAACCCAGGGTTGGCTTTGGCTATGAAACTGCGAAGGACCGTGGCTTCAAAGGAAGTGAAAAATCCAAGGGACTGGCCCGCTAGAGGGGAGAGGAAGAGCCCAGGAAGAAGAGTGGGCTGGAGGGAGGGCAAGGGATGGAAAAAGGAGCAAAATGTATCATGTACCATACAAATGCCCTACGATACTATGATCATTACATACGTCTAAAAGGTAGCAACAGGGCTGGGGATTTAGCTCGGCGGCACAGCGCCTGCCTGGCAAGCGCGAGGTCGTGAGGCTGAGCGGGGAAACCCTGGGTTCATCCCCTATACCACATGACCATAACACACAGCGGCAAAGCAGCTGGCTCCACAGCGGGTGTCGGGGTCCCAGCCAGGAGAATCACCACAACCTTGAACTCCTCGGCTCCAGTGAGCCTCCTGCCTCAGTCTCCCATACCTGGGGCTGCAGAAGCTCGCACATGCCCAGTTGTGAGCAGCAGAAGGGATTTAACCTGCTTGTCTTACCACTTTGCTACATCCCCAGCCCTTTTAGTTTTTTAAATCGTGAGACAGTCTCACTAAATTCTCCAGGCCATCCTCGAGCTGTAACCTTCTCCCCAGGCCCCAGGCAGCCGGGATGGGAGGCCTGTGTCACTGGCTCAAACGGGGTCACCGTGTGGGGCTGGTTACACACCTACCGACAGCTGGTAAGCCCATTTCTGTTTCTGCCCGGGAAGGGCGAACTGCTGTAAGAAGAGCCTGTGCACGGTGCACAGCGAGTGAGCAACCAGAAAACCCCGCAAGTCCTAGGAAGCAGCTGCCCTTGGATTCGGACAACAGATACGCAGTGCAGGGCTGCAGGAGCCCAGGGGCGGACAGAGAAGCCTGGGGCTTCCCCGAGCCCGCGGGGACTCGCAGCCAGGTCTGAACCCACCTGCAGGGTGGATGCTCACGCAGGACGTCCTCCCCGCAGGAAAACCACCCACCTTCCTAGGCTGGGAGCCGCTTTCCCACCCCGCAGACTGGAGAGGGAGCCGAGTGCAGAAGTGACAGGGCATCTGCTATATACTGCCACCAAATTACCTTTGGACTGGTCATTCTGGATCCACCCCAGCAAGCCTGAAAGAACTAAACTAAGTCATCTAACCCAAACCCAGCACCACTTACAAGGAACATAATTAAGTCCAAAACCCTACAAAAATTACCAAGCCAAACCAGGCATGGTGGCGCAAGCCTGTAACCCCAGCACTCGGGAGGCTGAGGCAAGAGAATCACTGCAAGTTCAAGGCCAGCCTGGGCTACAAAGTGAGCTCAAGGCCAGCCTGAGCTGCATAGTGAGACCCTGTCTCAAAAAGACAAAAAGAAGAAAAAAATTACCAAGCCAAGAAGCCAGAAAATATGGTCCATAACCAGGAGAAATATTAAAAACACAGAAAGATCACAGAGATGATAGATTAGTATATAAGAATCTTAAAACAGGGCCAGGGATATAGCTCAGTGGCACAAGCGCCTCCTTGGCAAGCACAAGGTCCTGTGTTTGATTTAGGGTACCAAAAAAAAAAAAAATCTTAAAACAGCCCAGCATAGTGGCGCACACCTGTAATCCCAGCACTCAGGAGGCTGAGGCAGGAGGATTGCTGTGAGTTTGAGACAGCCTGAATTACAGAGCAAGAGTCTTTAAAAAAAAAAAAAGTGCCAAGAACCTTAAAACAGCTATTAAACATCTTACAAACAATAGCTGGGCATGGTGGCATATCCCTGAAATCACAGCTACTCAGGAGGCTGAGGCAGGAGGATTGCAAGTTCCAGACCAAATGGGCAATTTAATGAGACCTTATCTCAAAATAAGAATTGTTGCTTGGTGTGGTGGCACAGGCCTGTAATCCTAGCACTCGGGAGGCTGAGGCAGGAGGATATTTGCCAGTTCGAAGCCAGCCTGGGCTACAAAGTGAGCTCAAGGCCAACCTGAACTGCATAGTGAGATCCTGTCTCAAAAAGACAAAAAATAAAAACAATGTCTAAACTAATTTTTTCTTGCATAGCAGTCTATATACAAAAATATACATTAAGTAGATTACAAAGAAATTGTGTTTTTGATCAAATGACTTAGCAGTTGTTCTGGAGGTTAACATGACATGTGAATTCTGAAAGCCGTCTTGCTTCTACCACATTTCTAAAAACTCAGGTATAAAATTCAGACCAAATTCCCACCTTACAATTTCTGACATGTATGTATGCTTCGATATCACCTGCTATCTTACAGTATGAAAGTGGCATTAACAGCCAAAGCACAGGCAACAAAGTCGTTCTGGAATTCAGACATTTTTACAGGATATGAAGGGGACGGGAGCTACTATTAATAACCATGAACACTTTTACTCAAAAACACTGTGCTATAAAGGGCGGAGGATGGAGCTGGGGGGTGGAGCACTCGACTACCACACGTGAGGCCCTGCGCTGAGTCTCCACACTGAAACCAAATCACTCATTTCTCAGTTCACTGCACCCCATTTTCTTTGCATCCGTGGCTATGTTTTAGGTTTTTCTGTGGTAAAGGGAAATGAACCCAGGGCCTTTGTGCTAAGCTATATACTGTTCTTTTTTTTTAATGAGACAGGGTTTTCCTAAGTTGCTACCTCACCCAGGCTGGGCTGGAACTTGTGATCCTCCTGCCTCTGCTTCCCAGCACGCTGGGGCTGCAGGTGTGCGCCACCTTGCCTGGCACAAATTATTTTTAAAAAGCCCAAGCAGAACTAAGTACAAGCCGGGTGTGGTGGCGCACGCCTGTAATCCCAGCACTCGGGAGGCTGAGAGAGGAGGTTTGTCGCAAGTTCGAGACCAGCCTGGGCTACAAAGTGAGCTCAAGGCCAGCCTGAACTGCACAGCGAGACCCTGTCTCAAAAAAAAAAAAAAAAAAAAAAACTTCTAAGTACAAAATACATAGTATCTGAAGGTGCCTTCCATCCTGCTTGATGAAATTACCAAAACCAGACACTACAGAAGGACTGGTGAACATAAGGTCAGAGCAACAGGAATGACCCACAAAGAGGCAGAGAGCAGAAGCGCTGTCAACTGCCCCCCAAAAAACTGAGCTCAGCACCCTGTGAAGAGCAGTGTAACACATTAAACTGCAATTCACAAAGCCAAGAATGATGGGGAGATAAGAGAGAAAATTCCTCCAGAAGTAACGCTGAACATCTTCCAAATACAATAAAACACAGAAACCTACAGACTCAACATCAGTAAACCCCAAGTCAAATTACAAAGAAAATCTTATCACAACTCATCATTTGAAAATTGCTCAAATCTCATGACAAAGAAAATCTTAAAAGCAGTCAGAAGAAAAAAGTCCACATACAGATGGTTGCAATAATCAACTCAGGCTGATGTCTACTTAAACCATGCTGGGAGCTAGGGAGATAGCTCAGTGGCACAAGCACCTGCCTGCAAGTGCAAGGTCCTAATTGTTTAGGACCTTGGAAGATGCCTGTGAGTTCAAAGCCGGCCTGAAATGTATAGTGAGATCCTGTCTAAAACAATTCCCAGTACTAAAATGAAAAATAAAAAATAAATCAGGCCGGCATGGCAGTGTACACCTGTAATCCCAGCACTCAGGAGGCTGAGTCAGGAAGATGCCTGTGAGTTCAAAGCCGGCCTGAAATGTATAGTGAGATCCTGTCTAAAACAAAACAAAAAAACAAAAACCTATTCAAACAGCAGATGGTAGAGTAACATATTTACAGTGATAAAACAATAAAACCCCACATCAACCTAGAATTTTAGATATCATAAAAATATTTTTCCAAATGAAGTGAAAATACTTTTCCAAAGAAAAAGGCAAGCTGTGTCTGGGCATGGCAGTGCATGCTGGTCATCCCAGCACTCCGTGAGGGATCACAAGTTTCAGCCCAGCCTGGACAACTTAGGGAGACCCTGTCTCAAAATAAAAAGTAGGAAAGGGCTGAGGCCGCAGCTCTGGGTTCAATCCACAGCACTGAAAAAAAAGGAAAAGAAAGAAAAAGCTAGTCAGTCAGTCACGGTAGCACTTGCCTATAATTCAGGCTCCCGCGGAGACTGGGACAGGAGGATGCAAAGTCAAAGCCGGCCTGGGCGATTTAGCAAGACCTAGAATATGAAAAGGCTGGGCCGGGGATGTAGCTCAGTGGCATAAGTGCCTGCCTGGCAAGTGTAAGGTCCTGAGTTTCAGTCTCCGTACAAAAAAAAAGAAAAAGAAAAAGAAAAGGCTGGGGGTGTAGCTCAGTGCAAAGGCCCCCAGGAGAGTAAGGGGAGCAGGAGAGTAAGCCAGGAGTGGTGGTGAACACTTGCAATACCAGCACTTGGTGCCTGAGGCAGAAGGCAAGCTTCAGCCCGACCTGGCCAACTCAGTGACTCAATCTGACCCTATCTCAAACAACCTCTTTCTTAAATAAATGGAATAAAATAACAAGGCCTTGGAATGTAGCCTGGTGATGATGAGGTGGTCCTAGGTTTGGTCCCCAATAAAAACTTAAGGAAACATCAGTGCTCATAGCTTTACACTAGAAAAAAGTGAGAAGCAGCTCTGTAAGAAGTTATACCGAGCTGGACCAGGCGTGCTGCACCGCTGCGATCCCAGCACTCGGGAAGCTGAGGCAGAAGGACTGTCTCAAGTTTGAGCTGAGCCTGGGCTACCCAGTGAGTTCAAGGTCATCCAGGACTACGTAGTGAGACCTTGTCTCAAAAAAAAAGTTACACCAGTTTGAAAACTATATTACTGTATATTTTTTTAACCACAGCTTAATTTCTATCTAACCTTGGTGTTACAAAGAGCTTTCTAACAGTGACTCAAAATCTATGGGTAATAAAATAAACAACTGATAAATTTTACTACATGAATTTTTTTTTTTAAGTTTTGCAAGACCAAAAAAAACCACCATAAACAAACCAAAAGACAACTGTCAGACTTGGAGAAAATATCCCACAGACGAAAACCTCCCATGTCCAGTATATAAAGAAATATCAAGTATATATTTAAAACTGAGAGGCAAAGACTAAAAATATGATAGACAAAAACAGACAAAGATGTATTAGGATACTGTTTTTTTGTTTTTGTTCTTGTCTTTTTGAGGCAGGGTCTCGCTATGCAGTTCAGGTGTCCTTGAGCTACACACTCACTTTGTAGTTCAGGCTGGTCTTGAACTCACGAAGATCCTCTTGCCTCAGCCTCCCAAGTGCTGGGATTACAGGTGTGCGCCACCACCCCCAACTGTATTAGTATATTCTGTATCATATACTGGGACATTATACCAAATAATTGTCACACCACATACTGACATGAACGTGCAGTAACACATTAGAAAACCAAGGAAGAAGGGAGGAAAACACACTGCCGCACAGTTCTCCTGCCGCACCGGAAATGGTATTGTATGACCTGAAGGTGAGCAGCACTGAAAAAGAAGTGTACTTTAAAGAACAGTACATAAAATACCAACAATCTAACAGAACAAACAGAATAGGCAGTCCAAGAAGGACATATAAATGGCCATAAACCTACACAAAGCTTTTCACTGATAAGAGAAATGCAAATTAAATCATTAAAATTATCTTGGGGAAAGATCATTAAGTTTCACAATACGTTATTACAACCGTGAGCACACAGCGCAGGAAAACAGGTTCTGCCATCGCTGTCCGGAGCGCAAGGAGGCACATTCTTCACGAAGGGCAGTTGTGTTATCTGTAAAATTCCCCACCCTCACACTGTAGGGTGTACTGTACTTTTCCTACTTTTACTTGGCCTAAACTTGCTCTGCAGAGCCTGTTTCTTTTCCTACCTTTAATAAGACTGTGCTACCATTAAAAAAAAAAAAAAAAAGCCAGGTGTGGTAGCGCATGCCTGTAATCCCAGCACTCAGGAGGCTGAGGCAGGAGGATCGTTGCAAGTTCAAGACCAGCCTGGGCAACACAGTGAGCTCAAGGCCAGCCTGAAGTGCATAGTGAGATCCTGTCTCAAAAAGACAAAAAATAAATTTTAAAAATATAAAT
This sequence comes from Chinchilla lanigera, assembly GCF_000276665.1. NCBI lineage: Eukaryota > Metazoa > Chordata > Mammalia > Rodentia > Chinchillidae > Chinchilla > Chinchilla lanigera. The sequence continues at coordinate 6,080,515 of NW_004955466.1, read as the reverse complement.
AAATGAACAAATAAATTGAAATACACATAATCTTCTTTTGCTGTTCTGGGACAGGGTTTCATTATGTTGCCCAAGATGGTCAGGAGAGTCTCAAACTCGGATTCAAGAGATCTTCCTGCCTCCACCTTCCAAGTAGCTGGGACTCCAGGCTCCACCGACACACCCAGTGTGGCTGCATCTACTCTAACACCTACTGTGGGACAAGGGCAAGGCAAGATAACACAGCAGCATCATGCTACGTAGTGAGAACCTGTCTCAAGAAAAGAAAGAAAAAAGATCCGTTTTGAAGAACTGAAAGATATATTCTAAGGGGCTAATCATTCCTAAGGCGGAATATTAATCTCTGGGGTTGGGTTACCAGGGGTCAAAATCAGGACCTGATGCTTGCCAGGCAGGTGCTGTGCTACTGAGCTAAACCCCCGGCCCCAGGAATACTAATCATTTTTTCTTTCCCTTTTTGGTCATTTTGAGACAGGGTCTCCCTATGCAGTTTAGCCTGACCTTGAACTCACTTTGTAGTCCAGGCTGGCCTCGAACTCACAGCAATCCTCCTGCCTCAGCCTCCAGAGTGGTACCACCATGCCCAGCAACTCGGAATACTAATCTTTGGGGAAATTTCCTCCAGCAAAATGCAAAGCCCCTCACTTACCTAATGGATCTGAATCTCTAGGATTAAAGTACAGAAATGTGTACTTTAAGCCCCAGTTAATTTTTTGGTACGCTGTCACTCTCAGAGTAAGCACAAAGTAATGAAACAAAGAGTTAATGTAAAAGGCACCACATAGATGGTGCGTCTTGAACGCATCTCAAGGAGGGTGGAGCAGTAGTCAGGCGCGAGCAGGCAGCCATCCCCACCCTAGAGAAGGGCGGCGAGATGATCCTGCTTCGGGAGGTCTTTCTGCAGCATGGGCACCGAATGGCAGCCACACCTGTCCTGACCACGCAGCTGCAATGGACAGGACGGGCCACCAGGAGGGTGCTGACTGACAGACACCAGGCTTTGATCCTTGAGTTCTCGGAGCTTCTAATCTTTTCATTCTTACCCAGCCTGGAAAGAAAAGTCTCCAAAGTAGTAAAATACTAACTAACAGAGAAGAGGACCAAAACAAACAACTTGAATAATAGATAACAAGGACTTCAAGGACAGTTAAAAAAGCAAAAGTCATTTTGGTTTCTGTACTGATTACAGCCAAACATTTATAAAGACAAACTTTTATATAAAGGTTTTCTTTTAAAACAATGAAGAAAAACAACCATCACGCAAATTTAGAAGTTTATTCAAATTTAGAGTGAAAAAAATAAATTTAAACCAGAGCCAAGTCTGGTAGCGCACACACCTGTAATCCCAGCACTTAGGAGGCTGAGGCAGGAGCATTGCAGAGTGTAAGCCTGGGCTACATAGTGAGTTAACCACCCCCCAACAAAAAAGAAGAAGGATGCCTGGTGTGGTGGCACATGCCTGTAATCCCAGCTCTCAAGAGGCTGAGGCAGGAGGATCGTTGCAAGTCCCAGGCCAGCCTGGGCTACAAGGTGAGCTTGAGGCCAGCCTCAACTGCACAGTGAGATCCTGTCTCAAAAAAAAAAGACAAAAGATAAAAATTTTAAAAAAGAAGCCATGATAAATTAATTCCAGTGTAACTGAACAGTTCCCACATCTGTAAAATGACTCATTCATGTGCTTTCTAACATCCTGTCTAGCTCAAATTTCTAAAACTATGCTCTGCACATTCCTCTAACTGAATTAAATACAGATTGTTTTAAAACAATAATGTAGGGGCTGGGGATTTAGCTCAGCAGCACAGCGCCTGCCTGGCAAGTGCAAGGTCGTGAGTTCGATTCCTGGTACCGGAAGAAAAACAAACAACAAAAACAAACAAAAAAAAAACACAAATAAAACTATAATGTAAATCAACCTGATCATTCAAATTACGCTGAAATGTTAGAAGAGTGGGAGCTACTATATACAATCAGAAACACCGTTTTCAGACTTCCTGTCAGCCTATTCTGTGAATAAATGAAAAGCAAATAGATAACTACTTTCTCTTATAAGCACTGCTAATAATAACACCATATACCCTAACTGCTCACTGAGGAGGAGTTAGGCCTCCCAATCTTAAAGTCCTGAAAGTCTCATGAAAATAAGAAACATCTTACCGGTAAACATTATGCTAAATATAACTCACTAACAGTACTACCTTCTGAAATATTGAAGATTAAATGAAATTGAGCATGACAGCACATGCCTGTAATCCCAACTACTCAGGAGGCTGAAGCAGGAGGATCCCAAGTTCAAAGCCAGCCTGGCAACATAGCAAAAAGGATCAGGGACACAGTTCAGTGCTTGCCTAGCCTGTGGGAGGCCCTGGATTCAACCCCTGTACTGCAAAGAGAAATAGGTTATATGAAAATTTCAAGATATCTACCAAGCAAAACAGTCAGCACTGTTTCACAGTCTGAGGGTCACTGTGCCTCTGGGATTAAAGAGGGAAGGACTGTAGCACTGTTCCCTCTTAATTCTTAACTATGCACATTACATACTTTCTGTTACTTAAGGGAAGACACAACTACCCACGGGGAAAAGATTCTTTCTATGCTGCAACTGAATGTGGGGTAAGCAAGTTTATCGTGATAGAATTTTACACAGAATGTTTATTTCTCAATTTAAAATAACATTGTGCAGCAAGAGAAACACTACAGGAAGTCAGCTTCCTTAGATTCCTCACAAGTGTGTTTTATTTTCAAGAGACTGGTGTCCTAGACCAACAAATCTTACAATCTAAGAAAGTTAAAGCAAGCCCAGGGGCAAGCCAAGAATAAAGACTCCTCCCATAATATGAAAGACAGTTTTTAAGCCCATGTAACATATGTGGACCACGGACAACTCAAAACTGGGGAGGGCCAGTGGAAGCAGGCAAGATAAAAATGATTACCATGAAACACTCATCCTTTACCGCAAGCTTGACCCCGCGGTCATATCGGTCCTTATAATAAACGCATCAGTGTAATCAAGAACGCTAGCGGCCAGAATAACTTAAACAATGCCCTTTTACAGTTAAGGCAAAATAATGTAACAGCTCAAAACGGTTCCACAGATCAGTGACCCAGAAGACAACTAAAACTTTGTGTCTATCAGCAAAACGGCAACCGCGTCCCATAAAAACAAACTCGCTTAGACTCTGCTCCCTTAACTTTCCAAAAAGGGCAGCTTTTGTTTAAGATCCCGTCTTTCATCGTTTAGAACAGCGTGTTTGCTTTGGACTCACACCGCGGTTTTGTAAACACTGTCTCCCAAGAAAGCAGGGAATTCACCCACGAATCTGTTCTGGGGAAGCCGCCACACACTGGGGAAACTGGGTGCCGCCACCACGTGACTGCTGCGCGGGGCCGTCCGCGCCCACCGCGCACCGGAGAGGAGGGCGGCTAGCACTCGGCTCAAGTCCCCCGGGAAGGGCTCCTGCACCCCGGGCGCCTGCACGCTCAGAAAACCGCCGCTGGGAGAACGGGGTTTACCGTCTAAGCTCCCAGGCTTCCTGCAGCGCCTCGCGCTTTCCGGCGCGCGCGGCGGCGGCCCGG
>NW_004955466.1:6051225-6075737 GCF_000276665.1 Chinchilla lanigera | reverse complement strand
CTCGGGCCCCACCCGGCGTACCCCCTTCGGCACCCGCAGCCCCGGGTCGGAGCGAGGGCGCCGGGGCTGCGGGCTTCGCTCGGCCCGACCCGCCTCGGAGAGGCCGCGATCCCGGTGCGCTCCTGGGCTGCACGGGTGAGCGAGCGGCCGGACATCCTGTTGGCACCGAGCCAAGCGGTGAATGATGGATGGAGGCCACGGGAGCGCCGTGCGACCGCGGTCGTTAATGAGTAATTACAGAGCGGCCGGGGCGGCTGACATCCGGAAAGCCACGTGCCGATTGCCCACGGGTGGCGAGGTTGGCGGTAGGTGCCGGACCCAGCCAGGATGCGTGGCCTGCCAAGGGGCCAGCTGGGGGCGGGGCCGGGTGCCTTCGGGCTCGGGTGCCGCGGCAGCCGTGCGTGTGCTGAGGGCGTGCGCCGCGGAGTGGCGCGGGGAGACGGAGCCGCGCGGGGCGTGGTTCGCGAAGCCCCAGGCTGAGTTAGAAGCTTAGGTTTCCTGTCTCACAGGTTACAAACCTGACTTCCAGAGAGAACAGTTTTATTACGAAGCGGATGAACTCTTAATTCCAGAAAGTTACTTCAGGTAAGGCGAATGTCTATAATTAACAAATGTGAATGACTTCCAAGAAACAGGCTGGAAAATGGCCCGTGTCCTGACGTTATTAGAAATACTTTAACTTCGCAGAGAAAGTTACTCTCTTTTCCTCTCACTCCACGTGATGGGCTGCCGCCAGAGAAGAGTAAAGCTCACACTTGGGAGGCTGTGGCAGGAAGGGCTCAAGTTTGAATCCCACCTGGCAATTTAGCAAGACCCTGTCTCAAAAAATAAAGGGCTGCTGGCCCAGTGTAGTGGCACAGGCCTGTAATCCCAGCACTCGGGAGGCTGAGGCAGGAGAATCACAAGTTTGAGTCCATCAAGACCCTGACTTAAAAGAGCTGGGGATGTAGCTCAGTGTGAAAGCCCTGGGTTCAATCCTGGCTCTCTCTCTCTCACACACACACACACACACACACACACACACAGGCTTTCTTAGGAGGAGAAAACAAAGATAGGAAGTAGAAATAAGCAAAGATATATTCGATAACAGTGCATAGGACACAGAGTCGGAGGGTGACAGGAAATGGGGTATAGGATCGGACTGTAAAGACTTGACTACCAAGCTAGGGCTTTCATTTTGTGTGCAGGGCTCCCACTGTGTAAGCCAGGCTGGCCTCGAATTTGCAGTGATCCTCCTGCCTCAGCCTCAGGTGTGTGCCACCACACACAGCTGGTGGGAGCCCTCGCAGACTGCCAGTGACGTCATCAGAACGCACTTTGGAGAGAGAACTGGGAGGAAATCAGGTGAAGCCGGAGACTGAGGGCCAGGCAGATACCTAGAAGGCCGGCGGAGTCATCGGATGAGAGAGCATGCGCGCCTGACCGAGGGCCCAGCCAGGGCCTGGAGGAAGGGGCGGAGATTTGAGTGAGCTTTGGGAACTAGGAAAACTTCAGCTCTTTCGTCCGAATTCAGGTCTCCATGCAGATCCGAGCCCATCCCCGGCTGTGTCTCACAAAAAGGCATTCACACTCTAGGCAGGGAGACAAACCGCGAGTGCAGCCAGAGACGGGACCCCGGGGGAATCGATGGCCTCAGACCCAGCGGTCCCGCCGCTAAGTTCCATCCCCAGCACTGCGGAAAGGACGTTCTGCTTAATTTAATTTTCTGAAGAATATAAACCCCGTGGCAGTCGGCCTTTTCCGATGCGGTTTTTTTCAATCTTTCCTTGGATTTCATGGGCCGATAAAGTTCCCTCTGTGTGTAGGTTTGTTTGAGCTGGGTTTCTGTTATTATCTAATAAAATATAATCACATAGGTGCTTAGAGGCATAATTAAAACCGGAAACTAGAATCTAATTGCCAGGCTGTTGCCACCTAACAGTGCTGCTGTGGCTCGTAGACAGGGTTCTGATCTGAACCTATAATCTTTTTTTATTTCCATGACAGCGTTGATTACAAAACAGTTGAATGTAGAGCTGAGGGGTTACTAGAAACGCATCCAGCTGGGAGTGGAGGCCCACACCGCAATCCTAGCACTCAGGAGGCTGAGGCAGGGGGATCGCTGCAAGTTGAAGGCCAGCCTGGGCTACAGGGTGAGTTCAAGGCCAGACTGAATTACAGAGACCCTGTCTCGAAAAAACGAACAAGCGAGTTAGGGCGTTCAGTACACTGTTAGTCAGAAGAGCTGTGCCTGAGAGTTGTATCTTCAACTGACTTCCTCTGTAACTTTGTGCAAACAAATCCCTCACAACCCCATTGCTACACAGTAGAATAATAGTCCTCTCCATGCTGTAAGGTTGCGGACAGGCTAAAATGATGTTGAGGTCGGACAGGAGACTTAAGACAGGTGGAAAGGAGACAGAGACAAGGCAAACTGCGCGTTTTGGTGTTTTCCCTGCCAGGCCCAGCAACACCCAAACCCTGTAAAAATCTTCTAAACCTCTTGATAAGGTGAAAGGCAACAACCTGACCTTCTAGTAAAGAAGCAGAGTCCAAGCTTTCAAAGCGCACTGTTAGGTAAAACACCCTAGACAGCCATCCTCAAGGATGCTGGAGCCCCAGCCGGCAGCCTCTCTGCTCAGGGCCTGTGCTCTGTCTTCTCTGCCCAGTAAATCTTCCTTAGCCTCACCCCCACACATCCTGATTTCTCGTGGGGTGGGCGGAGTACTGCGGATTGAGCCCAGTGCTTTTGCACTGAGCTACATCCCCAGCCCTTTTTTATTTTTTATTTTGAGATAGGGTCTCACTAAATCACTAAGTCACCCAGGCTGGGCTCAAACTTGCAATCCTCCTGCCTCAGCCTCCCGGAGTACTGGGATTACAGGTGTGTGCTACCGCGCCCAGCCTTACCGTGATCTTAATGTCCGGTTTGCTTCTGGCTTTTTGCCTCCTCTTTCAGCTCCCATAGTGTACAAGCTGGGGAACTTTTAACAGACAGCAGGGCAGCCGGCTGCTGCTGGGTCTGACCCTCCCCGCAGCTCTGTATCCGATTTCTCGCTCCCCATGTGCTGTCATTCTGAAATGAAGCTCCCTGAGTGTTTCGTGCTCTTTTCTGGCTGTGTGTGAGTTCATGAGTGTGTGTGTGCATGTGTGTGTACACAAGACTGAACCCAGGGCCCTGAACACACAGGCTCCATGTCTGAGCCACACCTCCAGCAGTTCATACTGTTTTTCTGTCTTGAACTCTTTCGCGGCCACGCTTGCTGAACCCTTCAAGACTCCCGCCTGAACCTGGCTTGGTAACCCTAGCATTTGGGAGGCTCAGGCAGGAGGACTGAAGGTTTGAGGCCAGCCTGAGCTACATAGTTTAAGGCCAGCCTGTAGTAAGCTCAGTGTGGAACACCTGAGGTCCTGGGTTCGAGCCCCAGCACCGCCGGGGGTTTGGATTTGTATAAGGACTAGAAAAAAGTGACACCCTAAAACCTGTAGTTGCCCTGGGAGCAACTACTACTAAGTGAGCCTTATTACGTAGTAAGACTGTCTCTAAAAGCAACACAGAGACTGTCTTTTCTATTAGACGTGAGTTAGCTGAAGACAGAAGCACTGTCCTTTTGTTTCTCTCTTTTTATTTCATTTTTTTTTTATTTTTTTATTTTTGAGTTGAACTCATGACCTCGCGCTTGCCAGGCAAGTGCTTCTGTCACTGAGCTATCCCCCCAGCCCCATTTTTGTCTTTTTAGACAGGGTCTCGCTATGCAGTTCAGGCTGGCCTTGAGCTCACTTTGTAGCTCAAGGTGGTCTCAAACTTGCAAGGATCCCCCTGCCTCAGCCTCCCAAGTGCTGGGATTACAGGCATGCACCACCACGCCCGGCAAGAGCACCATCCTTGATTCCATATCTGTAGCTCCTAAAGAAGAAAGGTGGGATTTCATGTGTGTGTTTCTGTCTTAGTTACTTTCCTCATTGCTCAGACAAAATACCCAACACCCAAAGTGAAAGGAGGGAAGGTTTACTTGGATCAAAGTTTGTAGAGTTTCAGTCTACAATCGGCTGGCCCCACAGCAGCGTGGTGGGGCAGAGCGGGGCAGTTCACGGTGGGCAGAGGGCAGCAAAGCAGAGAAGTAGCAGAGAAGCAGCAACAGCAACAGCAGCCCCCTCTCTGTTCCTTACACTCCACCTCGGCTCCCTGCCCTTAGGGCGGGCCTTCCCACCTCCACACCCAGAACTACAAACCAATCCAGCCTGATTGAATCCCAGCACCCCGCACTCTAGATCCAGCCGCCTCTGAAAAGCTCCACCTACGACCGCCTGAGGCTTTGAGGGGACATCCAGACACAAGCCATAGTTTGTTTTGGGGTTTTTGTTTGTTTGCTCTGAGTTGTTTGTTCATTGTTTGAGTGCAGGTCCCCTGCCCTGAGCTAAATCCCCAGTCCCTTTTGATTTGAGACGGGATCTGGCTGAATCACTAAATTGCCTGGACTGAGCTGGAACTTGCTGCGTCTCCTGCCTCAGCCTCCGACAGTGCCACGGTCCTAAGTATGTGCCACCCTGCCCCTAGTTCAGAGAGGTTTATTGAACAAGGGAATGGATAAATGAATGCTTGAACTTAAAAAGCCCTCTCCTATAGAACTCCCCCAAGAGACACTGCAGTGGGCAGGGTGCGGTCCACAGCTAGAACGCTGGCCTGGCACTTGACCCTCAGCACCAAAACACAAAAACAAGAACAAAACCCTGAGCCTGAGCATTATTAAAACGTGGCTGATGTTGATTGATTGACATTGGCTCACTCCCAGGGCAACTACAGGTTTTAGGGTGTCACTTTTTTCTAGTCCTTATACAAATCCAAACCCCCTGCGGTGCTGGGGCTCGAACCCAGGACCTCAGGTGTTCCACACTGAGCTACACCCACCCCTTAGAGCAGCAATGGTGAACCTGTAGCATGCGTGGCACAGCAGGCTGTTTATATCCCTGAACACTCACAAACGTTCACCATCACTGCCGTAGACAAATCTTCAAGGAGGTCTGATGGACCTAGCGATGCAGTTTCTAGTCACACCAGCATGTCTGGCAGATATTTGGTAGCACTTGCTTTACAAGTATTTCACTTAAATGATTACTAGGTCCCAGTACCCAGAACACTGAGGCAGGAGGATCCAGGCCAGCCTGGGCTACACAGCGAGAGTTTGTCTCCAAAGGAAAAAAGAAAGTTCAGGATGCAAAATGCAAGAGCCAGCTACGGTGGCCCATGCTTGCAATCCCAGCACTTGGAAGGCTGAGGCAGAAGGATCTTTGGGAGTTCAAGACCTGAGCTCAAGGCCAGCCTGAATTGCATAGTGATACCTTGTTTCAAAAAAAAAAAAAAGAAAAGAAAAGAAAGTGAGGTGTAATGGTGCAAATCTGCAATCCCCTACTCTGTAATTCAGCACTCTGGGAGGCTGAAGCAAGAGGATCTTAAACTGAAGCCCTGCTTGGACAACTTGGCAATTTAAGGAGATCCCATCTCATGCTGCAGATGTAGCTTAGTGTGACAGTCCCTGAATTCAGTTCCCAGTACTGGGGAGGGGAGAGAAAGTGCCAGGGGCCAGGATTATAGGGTGTGTGCCACCACCCCCAGCTAGGTCCCTCCCACGGAGCAAAACTCTGAGCCGTCTGGATGTCAAAGGCAAACCTAACTGAGCTTCATTTCAACACCTGGGTTTACTCATCCCTCTGACGCACCCATGCTCAGTACCCGGACAGAGCGTACACAGTAGTATTTCTAAATTTATTTGGAGGATAGTCGGTTCATTCTTTTCAAAGCTATTCTCATCACAGTGTAATGCCCTGGCCTAGTCAGGGCTCGATGCTAATACTGTTTTTTGTTTGTCTGTTTTGTTTTTTGAGACAGAGTTCTACTATGTAGCCTAGGTTGGCTTTGAATTCATGGGATCCTCCTGCCGCAGCCATCCAAGGGCTGGGCTTACATGCGTGTGCCGCCGCGCACGAGTGCAAACGGAAGACCTTCGGCAAAGCAAATAGAAGACAATCTTTGTACTGACGCGATCTAGCCAATGGTTAAAAATGGTACGTGGCCTGGCTCCCGTGCGTTGAGATACATGCTCCCAGACTTTTGTTAATGGCACATCCTGACGCACCCCTGGGAAACTGAAAACGTGGCCAGTCCAAGGAGCGTGGAACCCGCGGCGTTGACCACACACTGCGGCCGAGGAGCGCAGCCCACGATGGGGTCAGCAGTTTCCCTCGGTGGCTCACAGCAGCCCCTCAGCGTTCCCCGAGTATCACAGGGGCATGTCGGCGAGGGAAGGGAGCGGAGTCCAGACTCGGAACTGTGGTTTGCGGGGCGGGGGCGCCGGAGTCCTTGCACTGAGCTACTTGCCCCGCTCACCTTTTCGATTTTTTTTTTTGTTTTGAGGGAGGGACTGGCTCAGTCGCTGAACTGTCTGATTCTCCCGAATGCGTCTGACTTCAGCACTTCCGCTAAGGTGGAGGAACAGTCTCAAGCCACCGTTAGACTGTAGTTTGAAAAGTGTGGTTTAAAGTTACTCATTCAGGATAATAGGTGGAGCAACCTTCGATGTTCTCAATTTGGGCCTAGAAAATCATATTTTTTTTTTTTTTTTTTTTTTTTTTTTTTTTTTTTTTTTTTTTTTTTTTTTTTTTTTTTTTTTTTTTTTTTTTTGGTTTTTCTCCGGTACCAGGAACCGAACTCATGACCTTGCGCTTGCCAGGCAGGCGCTTTTGCCGCTGAGCTAAATCCCCAGCCCCGAAAATCATATTTTAAAAACCACAAGCCAGGCATGGTGGCGGACACCTGTAATCCTAGCACTTGAGAGGCTGAGGCAGGAGGATCACTGTGAGTCTGAGGCCAGCCTGAACGATGTAGTGAAACCCTGTCTCAAAAAGACAAAAAGAAAAAAAAAAAGAAAAAAATTCCCGGTACAAAAAAAAAAAGCAATAGTATCACCGCCAGACACAAGTTTCTGTACATATCCAGAAGGGGAATATTCTTCAACAATGGCTCACTATCGCCTCTTTCCTTACTTTTTCAAATTATTTGGGTCTGTGAACATTATTTAGTGTTTTTTTGTTTTAGCTTATGTTTTGTTTTTTGAGACAGGGTCTTACTATGTAATTCATACTGGTCTTTGAACTTGCTACACAGCAAAGGCTGGTGTCCAGCTTGAAATCCTCCTATCTCAGCCTCCCATGTGCTGGTATTCCAGGCATGTGCCACCAGGTCTGGCTGGGTACTTCTGAGACACAGCATTCCTCTGCAACCCCATAAAAGTGAGGTGCCCCCTTTTGTACATAACTTTCTTGTCTGCGGACTAACCAAGTTCTCTCTTCCTGTGGCTGCCAGTGGCACAGCCAGCGTTGTTACTTTTCTAGAAGAAACTTCCTTTTTAAGAGTTTTCTTTGGACATACTGGGGATTGAACTCGTGTACTGACGGTTGCAGGCCAAGTGCTGCGCTCCTCCCAGCTACCCTCCCAGGCTGGCTTCTCCATCAGGAACTTCCGGTTAAAGCTCTGCGTGTAAATTCTTGCCGTTACCTCAGTTTTAGTTTCCATTACCACTGAAGCAAGAACCTCCCCCCTCCCCCCCTCCCCCGCAAGCTGGTGACAGTGTCACGGGTAAATCATGAGGGCTACAAGTCCATTCAATGTCTGCTTACTAGGCAGGGAAACCAAAGTGATGTCTTGACTTTATAATTTTTGCCTTTAAAATTTTTTTCATATGTTGTTATTGCAGTCCTGGGGATTTGAACCCAGGGCCTTTGCACTGAGTTACATCTCCAGCCCTTTTCTATTCTTTGTTTTTTTTGTTTTTTGTTTTTTTTTTTGTCTTTTTGAGACAGGGTCTTGCTATGTAGTTCAAGCTGGTTAGGCTGGTCTCAAGCAACGATCCTTCTGCCTCAGCCTCCCAAGTGCTGGAATTATAGGCATGTGCCACCATGCCCAGCACTTCTCTATTTTTTATTTAAAGGCAGGGTCTTGCTAAGTCACTGAGTTGCCCAGGCTGGGCTTGAACTCATGGTCCTCCTGCCTCAGCCTCCTAGAATGCTGGGATTGTAGATATGCACCACAATGCCCAGGTTAGGCAGAATTTTAAAAGTATAAACTCAAAAAAATAGAGTGCAGGTGTTTCAAAATGTATCTTCTTGGATGCAACTTGAGACCATGCTGTTAAGTAAAATAAATCGGACATACATATGCAAATATCCCATTGTTTCTCTAATGTGAGGAACCAAAAGTCTAAATAAGGACCAAAATGTAACAGATATTGTGAAATGGGAAGAGGTTATTCAAAAGGAAAGGGAAGCGGGGGAGGGAGGAAAGGAAGAAATGAGGAAAGAAGGATAAAATGGAAAAAAAGCTTTTGTAAATAAGGAGGGAAAGAGGGGTTCCAGGAAGGGGAGGAGAATGGGAAAAAAAGGGGAATCAAGATAAGTCATGTAAGCCGGGCGTGGTGGTGCATGCCTGTAATCCCAGCATTCAGGAAGCTGAGGCAGGAGGATCATGGTGAGTTCGAGAACCACCTGCGCTACAAAGTGAGCTCAAGGTCAGCTTGAACTGCACAGCGAGACCCATCTCAGGGCCGGGGATATAGCTCAGCAGCACAAGCACCTGCCTGGCAAGCACAAGGTCCTGAGTTCGATTCCCGGTACAAAAAAAAAAGAGAGAAACCCTGTCTCAAAAAAGACAAAAAAAGAAAAAAAAGATGTCATGTACAGGTACAAATTCCCTATGATGAATGTGATCGATCTGTATATCTAAACTGTACCAATAGGGGCCAGGGATATGGCTCAGTGGTACCTGCCTAGCAAGTACAAGGTCCTGAGTTCAATTCCCAGAACCAAAAAAAAAAGAAAGAAAATTGTACCAATAAACTTAATGATAGACTACATAAATAAGTAAGTCTGACCATCAAAAAAAAGTATATTTTCTTTCTTTTCTTTTCTAGGGCTGAAGATTGAATCCAGGGCCTTCACACTGAGCTACATCCCCAGCCCTGTTTTGTCTTTTTATTTTATGTAAAGGAGAGTGGGGGTCGAGCCAGGGTCTCACCGTGAAGCCCAAGCTGGCCTCCGACCCGTGGCAAACCTCTACCCTCAGCCTCGGGAGTGCGCCACCGTATGGTACTCCACTTGCCTTTTATTTTTGAGACAGATTCTTGCTCAGTTGCTAAATTGCCCAGGCTGAGCTTAAACTTGTGATCCTCCTGCCTCAGCCTCCCAGAGCTCTGAACATGCCTGGCTCTTAAAATATATTTTCACAAAAAATGTATTTAACTGAAGTTAAAGACAATACATGGAGTCATCAAGAGTACAGATGGTGCACACCTGCAGTCTAGCTCTCTGGGAGGCCTGAGGCAGGAGGGTTAAAAATTTGAGTCTAGCCTGGGGAACTCAACAATTTAGTGAGACTGCCTCAAAAATAAAAAGGACAAAAAGCCCTGGGAATGTAGCTCAGTGCTAAAGCCTTGGGGTCAAACTTCAGTACTAAGGAGAGAAAAAAAAGAGTACCACAATATAAAAATAATTATATATTTCCATAAAATTACAGTATTTCATTTGATCATTACAGTGATACTGTAATTTTTTTAAAAGTGCGTTGAAAGGCCGGGCATGCTGGTGCATGCCTGTGATCCCAGCACTCAGGAGGCTGAGGCAGGAGGATTGTTGCGAGTTGGAGACCAGCCTGGGCTACAAAGTGAGCTCCAGGCCAGCCTGAACTGCATAGCGGCACCCTGTCTCTAAAAGACAGAAAAAAAAAGTGTGTTGAGACAGGGTCTCACCATGTAGTCCAGGCTGGTGTTGAACTAGCTATATATCCCAGGCTTCCCTACAATTTGAGGCCTTCCTGCTTCAGCCTCGCAGAGTGTGGGGATTATAGGCATGTGGCACTGTTAGGGTTCACATCGAGTTGCCCTCCCCCCACAGCCCTCACACGCTCACAGGTAGGGCTCTAAGTGTGACAGGAGCTGCTGCACTGACAAGTTTATAGCTAACTGTGGCGCTGGGAGGCGGGGCCTGGCGGGGGCTCTTCCAGCATTGGTTATTGGTTGATTTCTTGACATTAGCAATTCCAGGGTGAGATGTAATCTCAGGGTTGTTTTAATCTGCACCTCTCTGATCTGGGGATGTAGCTCAGTGGCACAAGCGCCTGCCTAGCAAGTGCAAGGTCCTGAGTTTGACTCCTAGTACCAAAAAAAAAAAAAAATTAATTTTCACCCCTCTAATGACCAGTGATGTTGAGCATATATTTATTTGCTGTGTGTATTTCTTCATCTAAGAAATGTGTATTCATCTCAGATGCCCATTTTTGGACTGGGTCTTTAAATTTGGGATGGCCAGGTGTGGTGGTGCACACCTGTAATCGCAGCACTCAGGAGGCTGAGGCAGGAGGATCGCTGTGAGTTTAAGACCAGCCTGGGCTACAAAGTGAGGTCAAGGCCAGCCTGGACTGCAGAGCGAGACCCTGTCTCAAAGAGACAAAAATAAATAATACATAGATACATAAAAATAAATTTGGGAGGTCTGATTTTTTTGAGTTCTTTATATGTTCTTGATGGTAATCCTTTGTCTGAGGAATAGCTGGAAACATTTTTCCCACATTGTGAGTTGTCTCTTCACTCTGTTGGTGGTTTCTCTTGCTATGCAACAGCTTTTTAATAAGATGAGATCCTAGTTGTTGGTTCTTTATGATAGTTCCTGTGCAATCAGGGTTTTATTCATAAAGTCTTTGCCTATACCAATGTCTTGAAGAGTTTTACCTATTCTATCTTCCAGCAGATTTAATGTTTCTGTTTTAATATTTAGGTCTTTGATCCATTTCAAATTTAGTTTAGTGCATGGTGAAAGATATGGATCCAATTGTAATCTTTGGCATGGGCACAGTTTTTCCAGCATCTTTTTTCTTTTTTTCTTTTCTTTTCTTTTTTTTTTTTTTTTTTTTTTGGTCTTTTTGAGACAGGGTCTCGCTATGGAGTTCAGGCTGGCCTTGAGCTCACTTTGTAGCCCAGGCTGGCCTCAAACTCTCAATGATCCTCCTGCCTCAGCCTCCTGAGTGCTGGGATTACAGGAGTGTGCAATACCCCCGGCTTCCAGCATCATTTATTAAAGAAGCTATCTCTCTTCCAATGAAGGTGTTTGGCTCCTTTCTCAAATATAAGATGGCTGAGTCTGTCTGGAGTTGTATCGGCGTCTTCTAGTCTGTTACACTGATCTTCAGGTCTGTTTTCTTGCTGGTACCATGCTGTTTTTATCACTATAGCTTTATAGTATAATTTCAAGTTGGGAATTGCAATGCTTCTGCCTTGCCTTGGTTGCCCAGAATTGTGAGGCAGAGTCTTGATATGTAGTTGAGGCTGGCCTCAAACTGACTGTGTAGTGCAGGCTGGCTTCAAATTCACGACGATCCTTCTGCATCAGCCTCCTGAGTGCTGGGGTTACAGGCATGCGCCACCATGCCCAGCTCTTTACATATATTCTTTAACAAGTTCATTCTCAATATAATTCAGAACTCTCTACTAACCAAGAGATAATACTTGCATATACAAATAGATAAATACCTCATCTATGGAGAAATGAGCTCCTCAACAACTTGAAGTATATTAACAGAGATGGACTGAATGGGGATCTGCTTGGGGATATGTTTGTTAGCTTTACAGGAAGCCATTGTTTTGGACCGAGCCCCAGACACCGGGCCCTAACTGATCGGAATAAAAATCCAAACAGAATCATTTGTACCAATGTTCTACATCACCAAAGCAAAACTAACTCATTGTCTGACCTTCTCAGAAATTCGGAGAGAAATTACAGCCAGGTTTCACAAAAAGACCAGTTTTAGCCAGCGAGGTATTCAGGACTAACCCAGCCTATATGGTATGAGATCCTGTCTGAGAAGCAAAAGAAGCCAGGCCTTCTACAGGACTTGATCCCCTGCACAGCAAAAATTTAAAAAAATACAGCAAGAATGGAAAATGGTTTTTTTGTGGGGGGGGGCGGGGTACCAGGAATTGAACTCAGGACCTAGCACTTGCCAGGCAGGCACTTATGCCACTGAACTATATTGCCGCCCTGAGAATGGAAAATGAAATGTGATTAATTCATAAAGATGAATAGCTATATTCTACTAAATCAATTCAACAATGAGAGCAGTTACAGTTCTACAAGAGACCTGACCTCAACTCACAGGGGTCCTGTATTTCAGTAAATTTTATAACCCTTTACCTACATGATATACTTTTTTTATACATACTTTAAAAATAATAGAAATAAAACAATTTTAAAAACTGGGGCCACTGTGGTGGAGCTGTGCTTCGTTATATATAAATGAAGACTAGTACGTTTCCCAGAGTTTACGAGCTCCTGATTTGCGGGTGTCTAGCACTGTGGCCATTCCTGGATATCGTTGCCCGTTTATATTTATCACTATACATGGTCAAGGTTCTCTTCTGTTTGCAAGTGGCAGAAACCCAACTCATAATTATTTAAACCCAAAGGGCTTCATGGAATATGCAGCAGGGAATACAAAATTGCTTCTAGAGCCTGATGCGTGTAGTCCTAGCTAGTAGGGAGGCTGAGGCAAGAGGATTGCTTGAAACCAGTTCTAGGCCAGCCTGGGCAATAGAATGAGACCTCATCTCAAAACAGGAATAATAGGGGCTGGGGATTTAGCTCAGCGGCAAAAGCGCCTGCCTGGCAAGCGCAAGGTCATGAGTTCGGTTCCCGGTACCGGAGAAAAACCAAAACCAAAAAAAAAACCAGGAATAATAAACAACAAAAATTTAGAATGCCCTTGCATCTGGCTTTAAGCGCAGCCAGACTGAGTCTCCGGTGTTCGGCTGAAAGGCCGCTTACAGCCACTCCGTTAGGCTTTATTCTCCCAGACGTGGTTACCTGCAGCCCTGGGCTCACGTCCTTCTTGCAGCTGGCAATCCCCGCGATAGAGTCCTATCGTTCCAACGTGGCTGGCATAAAGCCCCACAGAGGACTGGGGCCCTGGCGGGTCGCGGAGTGGAGCCCGCGGTCTTCGGACAGAGCCAGAGATGGAGCAGCGCAAGCGAGGAGACTGGAGCGGAAAAGTATAAATGTCACGTGACTACTGACGTCAGGCTCACCCTCCATGTCCATCATCTCTCATTTGCTGCTCACAAAAATAATTTCAGGCCAAGCGTGGTGGTGCACACCTGTAATCCCAGCACTCAGGAGGCTGAGGCAGGAAGATTCCAAATTTAAGCCCACCCTGGGCAATTTAGCAACATAGATCTCATCTCAAAATAAAAAAAAATAAAAAGGGCTGAGGAGGTCGCACAGTGTGAAAGTCCTGGGTCCAGCCTCCAGTACGGCAAAAGAGAAAGGAAAAGAAGCTTACAGAGGGACCCTAGGTTGAATGCCTACATCATGATTGCAAAGTGTCTCCTGGGACTTTTTTTTTTTTTTTTTTTTTTTTTGGTTCTAGGAATCGAACTCAGGACCTTGCACTTGCCAGGCAGGCGTTTATGCCACTGAGCTATATCCCGGACTCCTGGGACATTTTTATGAAAAAAAAAAAAGTAAAGAAATGGATAGTCTAAAAATAAAAGAAATGCCAGGTGTAGAGGTACTTGGGAGGCTGAGGCAGAAGGATCCCCACAAGTTTGAGGCCAGCCTGGGCTACATAGTGAGTTTAAGACCAGTCTAAACTGCATATCAAGTCCTTATCTCAAAATAAAATAAAATAAAGTAAACAGAAAAATTAAAAATGTCATTGCTACACTGAAGAAAGTAATGTTTGTAATGGGTGGTGTACATGGGTGTGGTTTATCTATGTGTGATAAACACTGGTGTGAGTTGGATAAGCATTTTTAAGTTGTGCAATAGCATTTCAGGTCTTTGCTAGCCTACATTTATACAGGTGTGTGTGTGTGTGCACGTGTGTGTGTGTGTGGTGCTGGGGAGGATTATTGTTTTATTGCCAGCAATTTAAACAGATGTTCAGTTAAGCTGCCAATTGTTAATGCAATATTCTATCACTCTTATCTGTTGCTGAAATAGTTTCAGAAAATCTTGCTGAGGCAATTAACAAGAGAACTTGGGCAAACAAGGAACCTGTCCTTTCACCCCTTTACCCACAGTCCTTTTTGAGTGAGAGCCTGTCTTGGTTACTTTTCTCTCATTGCTGAGACAAAATACCCGACACCCAAAATTAAGGAAGGAAAAGGTTTATTTAGCTCACAGTTTGTGGAGGTTTCAGTCTATACTTGGCTGGCTCTAAGGCAGAGTGGCATATGGCACAGGGGGAGCAGTTCATGGCAGCAGAAAACAGCAAAAGCAGCAAGAGGAAAAGGGAGGAGCAGCAGAGAGCAAGTCTCTTTCCCTCCCTTACACTGTATGCAGGCTGCCCGCCCCAGGGTTTGTGTAGCATTCACACCCATAATCCCAGCATTGGACCATGAGTCAATCAAAAACTCTAGAAGCTCACCCCATGACTGCATGAGGCTTTGGGGGGACATCCAGACACAAACCATAACAGAGCCATAATCTCAAAAGGTTTTCTAATTAATATTTCACATTTATTCAATATTATATGTTTGAAATTTTGGACTATTCACACATTGGAAATGTTGAAAACTATAAAGGATAAAATTCTCTTGGGTTTGATTTGTGAGACAGGGTCTCACTATGTAGTCCAGGTTGGCCTCAATTTGGTGATCCTCCTGCCTCAGCCTCCCAAGTACAAAGAATAAAAATTGTAATCATCTGACTATAGTGATACTTGTATACTCAATAGCAGCTCATAACAATAGGGAAGGTATAGAAACAGCCCAGAAACCCATCCACAAATGAATGAATAATGAAAATGTGGTATAAATATGCAATGGAGTATTATTCAACCATAAGAAAGATGAATTTGTATCGTGTTAATATTATCCCCTAGTTATTGTCGGCTGATCAGGCCCACAATCTCCCAAACAAGTGGATGGCAAAGGCTTAAATAAATGAGACAACTGAAATGATTTTAGGGCTTCAGGAGGATCCAAACCTCTCACAAAACTTGGGATTCCCTGGGTTAAGACCAAGAACTTCACTGGGTGGCCTGTATTTATTTGGTTTTCAAACAAAGGAGGGGGATACTGAAGAAAATGCAGGAATCTGAGCAGGACATGAGAATCTCCCTAAGGACTTCTCCATGTAATACGTTATATTAACTTAGGAGAACTGTGTTATCTCCAAGAAGGCCTTCACTCACAGCTTCACACACTGCCCTCTCAGTGGCACACTAGCCTCCCAGGCCTTCTGAAATCGAGGTGGAAATCTTCTTAACCCCATAACTCTTGCATTCTGCGTGTACCTTGTAGTGGATTGACAACTGGTGGTCAACTTATTACACCCAGCTGAACTGAGTAAGTGTGGTGCTGGCTGTGGAAGGCCCACCTGGGGACTATTGCCAGCAGCAGAAGAGACAGAACTGGAGAAAAAGAAGTAAGGCTGTTGGAGCTGGTAGAAGCTGTTGGGAGCTGGTGGAAGCTGTAAGGAGCTACCAGTTTTCTTGGAGGAGCTCATCACGCTGGCTTTCCTGATGAACTTGGCTGTTTTCATCCTCCAAGGAGCTCGGGACCTTGTTGGCACTGAGGATGGCTTCGGTTCCCTCTGGGGGAGCTCTGGTCCTCCCTCTGAGCATCGCTTCCTGGCTCTGGAGGGGAAGATGGTGCACTGCCAGTCTCCTAGAGAAGCTTGCTGCCTTGGCTTCCCTGATGGAAACTCAGCTTTCCTGATCTTCAGAGGAGCTCAGGACCTCACTGTTGCTGAGGATGGCTGTGGAACTTTGCAGGGGAGCTCTGGTTCTTATTTTGCACATCATTTCCTGGCTCCAGTGCAGATCCCTCAGCCTGCTAGCACAGATCCTTTGGATTGCTGGCACAGACTTTCTAGCTTCCACCACTGACCTTTGGGCCTTCCAGTGCAGATCTGTGAAACAGGCCTGCATGAGACAATGTCATGGGCTCTGAGCCTCCAGTTGGATTCGTGGGAAGCATTGTTACGGCTCTAGGTCTTTAGCTGGACTCATGCAGGACATTATCTTCGGATGCAGGTCCTTAGCTGGATTCCTGGTCTACAGTGTGTGGACAGATTTCCTGCACTCTTTTGTATATGACTCTTTGGGTGACTATTATAAGTAATCTTATAAAATATATGCCCTGTATTGTATTGTTTCTCCTTGCAATATCCCCCAAACCATAACACCATCTCAAAAGAAAAGGGGCAGGAGTGGAACAACAATATGTCCTAACTGTATCTGATTTTCTATAGGATTGCTACCAAATATTAAGTTCATTTTGCACCTTTAGTAGTCAAATATAGTTACAGGTTTTTGTTAAAGAGGCATGAGAAAGATTTATTAGAGGTAGATATAGGATCACTCAAGAGTGGAGTGCGGGTTTGCAAGGAAAGGAGCTCTTATTTACAGTGAGGCCTGCTTTTGGACTTTTCTGTCATGTGAACAAAGACTTCCCATGCCAGGTGCTGTGCTGTGCCGGTCATCCCAGCTACTGGGGAGGCTGAGGCAGAAGGGTCCTAGGTTTGAGGCCAGCCTGGACAACATCATGAGGCTCCTGTTTTAAAAACAAAGAAAGT
Organism: Chinchilla lanigera; assembly: GCF_000276665.1. Lineage (NCBI taxonomy): Eukaryota > Metazoa > Chordata > Mammalia > Rodentia > Chinchillidae > Chinchilla > Chinchilla lanigera. Next base: position 6,059,138 of record NW_004955466.1, on the reverse strand, counting down.
TGGGTGTGGTGGTGCACACCTGTAATCCCAGCACTCAGGAGGCTGAGGCAGGAGGATCACTGCAAGTTCGAGACCAGCCTGGGCTACAAAGTGAGCTCAAGGCCAGCCTGAACTGCATAGTGAAACTCTGTCTCAAAAAAAAAAAAAAAAAAGAAGAAGAAGAAGAAGAAGAAAGAAACACACACCCACACACCCCTCTGAAGAGCAGAATTCTTTTTCTTCGAGAATTTGCAGGCCTGAAATGTTAATACTTTGTTGTTTTAAGGTGGGGAATCATTGAGGGGGGCATACTGTGTGGTCCTCTGATCCCGGCATTTTGGAGGCTGAAGCAGGAGGATCAATGAGAGCTCGAGGTCAGCCTGGACTACACAATGAGGCCCTGTCTCAAAAAAAAAAAAAAAAAAAAAATGGTGAGGCATCATGGTGCGACCCAGACACAGCTGTTGGGACAGCTGGTGGGCGGGAGCAGCAGTTCCTTTCTGACTGTGTGGTTAAACTGTTCTCCATGCAGTCACCCAGGGACAGGGAGCGGCTCCTGTGACAACGTCCAAGGAAGACGGGGCCAGCTGCGGAGAGCTCACAAGTTCCTCTCTTCTAGGGGGACCTCTCCCTACACAGGAAAGAATTCTCATCACGCAGGCTCAGTCTTCCATCTGCAAACCACTTCCGGGGGAAAAGGGCAGGGAAACAAGAACCTCACACCCACGTCGGCTGTCTCCTCGCCCGCCCGGGGAGAGGACAGAAGTGCTCTGAGCTGCTGCCTTCGTACCTACTTGTTTAGTGACACTGGCGCAGCAAGCAGCATGGGCTTAAACAGGGTGGCAGACAGGAGAGGCCACGGGGAGACGGGGAGGAAACAAGGTGAGTCACCAGCAGCTGAAGACTGCAGCCCTAGAAAAATCATGAAACACAGCCTCGCCGGCGTGGTGTTATACACCTGTAATCCCAGCACTCAGGAAGCTGAGGCAGGAGGATGCCAAGAGTTTGAGGCCAGCCTGAATTACACAGTGAGACCCACTGTCAAAAAACAAAAACAAACAAAACCACAGTCTAGTGAGCACAAAATAGGCAAGGATGGTATATTCAGCTTGCACAATTTTGAAAAATTATTTGACACTAAACCTTGAAATTTCACATACAAATCTCACTTCTCCGATGGACTGGACCACCCTGTGGCCTCACAGGTGCCTGCTGTCTCTTGCGGGCACAGAGCGTGCTGGCCAGTGCCGGGAAGGGTCCGACAGTCACCTTCTCATCCTTAGCACGGCCTCCCTTGGATGGTTCACCTAGGAACAGAGGAGGTTTATTTTTTACTTGCAGTTTTGGAGCTTGCTGTCCAAGCTGGGGCAGGCCCCGTGGCCTTGGTCACCTCGTGATAGTGCCAGGTGCCAAGGGCGCGGCTGGGTCCGAACCCTCATCATGGTGGCGAAGCAGATGGGGAAGGAAGTGCTGTGCTTCCGCCTGCAATGTCCTTCCGGGGCAAACCCAGGGACCCATGCCCCACGTGTCTCAGAAGTCCACCCTCTTCCAAGCCGTGCACACACAGACCTGGGATCGCAGCCCCCCTCAGCCCATCCATTCTCTGTCTGACCGGCTGTCCTGGAGCTTAGTGTCTCCTGGTAAAGAAGTCACCACTTCCAGTGGCAGAGGGTCCAGTCCAGACCTCACTTCCGGTTGTGGAGGAAGGGCTGTGAGCGGCCCTGAGAGGTCAACCACACAAGAACATTTCCCTACATCTCAAAAAATTTGAGTTAGCTAGACGCAAAATTAGCCTCCAAGACTCAAAGGAAAACCCTAAATGAAAGGGATCAATACTCACTGATAAATGCTGCCTGGTAGATGAATTTTGTTAGGAGCTTCCTTCAGGTTGAAGGGACAATCAAAATTTTAAGTAAAAGCCACCAGGAATGCCTGCCAAACCAAATGGACACGCCTAGAGCTGGGCATGGTGGCACACGCCTGTAATCCCAGCACTCAGTAGGCTGAGGCAGGAAGATCATTGCTAGTTTGAGACCAGCCTGTGCTACAAAGTGAGCTCAAGTCCAACCTGAACTACATAGCAAGACCTGTCTCAAAAAGACAAAAAAAAAAACAAAAACAAAAACACAAAACCACAGACACACACACGCACACAGAAGGACATGCCTAGACAAGCCTGATAACAGAACAGCCTTCCTTTGGGTAACCCTTGTATTTACTGCCTCTGTGTCACTGTGATGGCCTTGCAATGTAATTTAGGAGGTCCTGTGTAACTGATGGCCTTGCAATGTAACTTGAGATATTTAAACTCCCTTGACAACCCACAATGTCACTGAACCCTCCAATCATAATGAGCCAAATCTGCCTCTATACATCCCATTTGCTGTCCCTATGAAAGCCCCAAAACCCTACCAGGCAGGGCTCTAACTCCCTGGGAGAGATCCCAGTCAGGCCCACTGGTGTAATAAATCGCCTCCTGAACCTCCTTGGTGGTGTTTCCTCCAATGTTTGGTCTGTTTTCTGTAACATTTCTTGGTTCCCTCACTGGGAAGACAGTGCCGACCCTTTGGGTCACTGGCTGAAGCCTGGCAGCCAAAGCAGGAACCTCTCCAGGCTCCTTGGTAGGAAGGTGCGCTTTCCAGACCTTCTTGGAGTCCCCTTGGAGCCCCAGACCGGAGGCCCCTGCTCGGCACTAACAGCCCCTTGTCAGACCCAGCAAAGGGGGAAGGACACTGTTGGGTCTGGTCACAGATAAAGTGAGGTCCCCGGAGGCACCCCAGTCAGTTTGTCTGTCAGTCCTGCTCAGATCTGAGTGAAGGAGGATCTGATCACTTCTCATTAGTTAAGACTGCCTGCAGGGGAAGGGGCTTGGGATGTTTAACCTCTGGTGCCTGCTGAAGGAGTGCGTGAGTGTCTGCCGTGGATGGTGAGCCATTGCGTCTGCGTCCACGGCGAGGAGGTGGGATTCCTCTCCAGACTGCAGAGCTTGATTGGGCCCCCGCCTGAAGTTCTGTAGACACACCTAATGAAGACAAACAAGAGAGCCTACCGACACTTCCCCGTAGTCTGGGTGGTCCCTACGCTGCTGAGAGGCAAGTGAACAGGTGGGCATCTGATGGTTGCCCTCTGAGGGGCAGCCACCCTTTGTCTGTTGTGCCACCACTCAACGGTACATCACAGACACTGTAGGGAGAGGGAGCGGGTGCAAGCCAGAGTAAACCTACGGTCCTTGATCGTATGCTGAAAAACCTCAAAAAAGGATTCCCTGAGGACTGTGGAGTAAAAATGACACCTCAGAGGCTCCGAACCTCTGAGATCACTGACCGAACCTGTGCCCAGACTGGCCGCCCGAGGGAAGTCGCAATGCGGAGACTGTTCGGCACAGTCTGGGGTGCTGTAAGAGACCCCGAGACCGGCCCCCCTGACCAGTTCCTGGTTTAACCTGTGTCAAAGCCTGCTGCCTTGGCTTCCCTCCTGTGCCCTGCATGACAGAAGGACCGTCCTGGTTGTCAAAACAAATTCCTGAGACCACACAACACTCTCCCAGGCCTGCCCTAAACTGGAGAAGCTTTACCTGGTCCTACCTGAAGCTCCTGAGTCTGATCTGCCCCCTCCTTACAATCGTGGGCCCAAGCTGCCCAGGTGGCCTCAGCACCCCCATAGCTGATCTAAGTGCCACTGCCAGTCACTGGGGGCCCCACCCTTCCAGGTTCTGTAGGACCGATGCCAAAGCCAACACCACTGGCGCCACTGGCATGATCAGGGCTGCTGCCATCACAGCCGGAACTGCTGCTGCTCCTCGTCCCGGGTTCCACAGCGCTGCCGCCATCACTGCCACCAAGCGCGTCTCAGAGCCCACACCATTTTTGCCTGTTCCGGTTGTGTCTTCTAGTGGTCCCTCAGCTCCATCAGCTACTCCTAGTCCACTGGACGCATGCTGCCCACCCAAGCCCTTGCTGCAGAATCTTTTCCATTATTTAGAGGTCTACATCCACTGTAGCCTCCTGCCATCCCAGATTGATTCCTTATCAGGTGCTTTCAACATGGACAGAAACACTGACAGTCCTATCAGCCAATACCATTGCTCTACACTCAGTTTAAGACTGCAGTTCACCTCCAGCTGCCTCTTCATGTCTGCCTGGAGCCCAGGGAGGCACACCCAACCAATCGCCCTTGATGTATTATCAGCCATTTAGTTCCATTGACCTCCTGAATTGGAAACCCTACAAACCATCCTACCCGGAGAAATCTCAAGCAATGACCGACCTCCTTAGATCCATCTTCCAGACCCACCTGCCAACATGGGATGACTGTCAGCAGCTCCTTTTGACCCTGTTTAATAATGAAGAATGCCACTGCATTCTAGGCAGGGCCCAAGCTTGGCTGAAATCAAAAGTCCCCACCACTGTGGTTGGTCCTGATGCTTGGCTGAAGGCAGTCCTCCCCTGATCACATCCAAACTGGTACTGTAATATAGCCAAAGGCCACGAGGCCTTAGACTAATACCATACCACCCTCCTCATGGCTCAAAAACAGAGGCAAAAAGCTAATAAACATGTCTGAGATTATAGAAATTATTCAAGAGCCCAATGAAAGTCCAGCCAAAGTTTACAAGACTCTTTGAAACCTACTGGGTCTATATGCCCTTTGACCCCGAGGCTCCTGAAAATCAACAGATAGTCAATGCTGCCTTTGTTGCCCAGTCTGCCTTTGATATTTGGAAGAAAATTCAAAGGTTGATGGCTTTGCTGGCACAAATGCCACCCAGTTACTTCAGATTGCCCCCAAATTTTGTGAACCGAGAGAAAGAAGAAAAGATGGGGTCCCCAGGAGCCCACGGTCATTGCCAGAATTAGGGGAAAGCCTATAACTTTTATGGTGGATAATGGAATTCAGCCTGTTGTTCCTCTGACCTCCCAGTGAGTCCAAGTTATTGGCACCACAAGAATTTGCTCCAAAAAGAAATTCTGTCCGAGCAGATCCTGCAAGATTGGTGGACACTTTATCAAACGATATGTCTGAGTGCCCTATTCCTCTCCTGGGATGTGACCACCTCTCCAAGTTGGGAGCAACCAGTTCTTTTGCTCCAAAATAGCCAGCTTCCCTCATGCTCAGGTCCACTGTTCCAGACTTGATATTGACTCTGATTGTACCCCAGGAATGGCACCTACGTTGTCCTGAAGTGCCTGACAATCATAACTGAAGTTTTGAGAGACTTGTTTCCAGAAGGGTGGGCAGAAGGCTCACCTCTGGGCTTGCAATCAGTCATGCCCTCTTGGTGATCAACCTCTGACCACCGCAGTCCCTGTTGTTGTTAAACAATACTCTGTGTCAAGAGAAGCCCGACTCAGCATCCAGCCCCACATCTCCAGCCAGAAGCAGTTCAGAATCTTGGCAGACTGCACATTGCTTTGGAACACTCCCCTCCTCCCAGTCAAAAAACCAAACAGGGACCACTGGCCAGTGAAGGACCTCTGTGCCACCAACTCAGCCACAACTCTACCCTCAACAGTCCCCAACCCTTATGCTGTCTTGGGTTTGCTTCCCCAGTGTTGCCTCGTTCACCTGTCTGGACTTAAAGGATGCTTTCTTCTGTTTGCGAGGTGCACCTGTCAGTCAGCCCATATTTGCCTTTGAATGGGAGAACTCAGAGATGGGATGGAAAGGCCAACTTACCTGGACTTGTTTAGCACAACGTTTCAAGAACTCCCCCATGCTTTTCAGGGATGCACTGGTTGCTGACTTGGCCTCATTTCAACATGCAGACTTTAACTGTACTCTCATACAGTATGTTGATGACATGCTAATCTGTAGTTCAAGCAAGACGGATTGCTGGAAAGGAACACGGACCCTTCTGCACCACCTCTTGGCCACGGGCTATAAAGTCTTCTGGACGAAGGCCCAAATATATAAACAAAAAAGTACGTTATTTGGGGTTTGACTTAGAAAATAGACTCAGGTGCCTGGGCCCCAAGAGAAAAGAAGTCATCTGCTCCATTCCAAGGCCTGAAAATAAAAGGCAGCTTAGAGAATTCCTGGGCACTGAAGGCTTCTGTTGAATTTGGATGCTGGGGTTTGCTGAAAACACTAAGCCTGTGTATGATGTGCTGACTAGAAAAGAAAGTGAAAGAGAACCATTAAAATGGACCTTAGAACAAACTGAATCCTTCCAGAGCATAAGAGTAGTGCTGTCAGCTGCCCCAGTGCTAGGCATTCCTGATGGGACTGGACCCTTTAGCCTGTCTGTTGATGAATGGAGACACATAGCATCAGGGCTTCTGACACAGAGAATCAGTTCTTGGGAAAGACCCATCATGTGCTTTTCAAAAGTACATGTGAACTCTGTGGCCAAGGACTGGCCTCCTTGCCTGAGGGCCCTAGAGGCAACTGCCCTCTGATCAAAGAAGCTGACAAACTAACTCTGATCTGACAGTCCAAGTCCCACATGCACTTCTGGAGTTATTAAATAGTCAAGGACCCCATTGGCTTTCAAAGAGCTGTTACTCAGTATCAGTGACTGCTTTGTGAAAATCCCTGGCTCACCTTTCAACTGACTGAACCTCTGAACCTGGCTACCTTCTTTCCCACTGAACTCAGTCCCTCTGACCATGACTGTCTCACTTTGACTGATGAGTTTTTGCTAGCTGGCCAGAACTACAAGTGGAACACTTGTCTGATGCTGAGTACACCCTGTTTACTGAAGAAGTAGCTCAATCAAAATGGAAAATGCCAGGCCGGCTCTGCAGCCATCATCAAAAAAGAGGTGCTCCTGGCTGGGCCTCTGCCCCAAAACTGGTCTGCCCAACAGGCTAAACTGTGGACCTTGATACAGGCTCTCAACTAGGCTAAAGTGAATAAGGTGAACACCTACACTGACTCAAGGTATGCTTTTGCTACTGTCCATGTCCACAGGATGCTACACGAGGAGCATGAACTCTTCAAAGGGGAAGGAAAACAAATTTTTAAAAAGGATGAAATATCCCAACTCCTGACTTAAACTTGGAAATGAAAAAAGGGCACCATTATCTATTGTAAAGGACACCAAAAAGTAAAGGACACTGTCACTCTGGAAAAAACAAGGCAGATGAAGCTGCAAAATTGGCAGCAGAGGGCTTCACTTGGGGAACAAATGATCTGAAACAAAACTAGAAAGCTCAGCATGAACTACCCCCTGAAACTGTCCTCAGTCTCTGCTCTGAGCCCCTCTGCTATTCCAAGGAAGAAATTAAGTGGGCACAAAAGGAAGGGGCCCCCATGGACCCAAACAGTGGTTGGATTTTACCAGACAACCAGATGATAGCTCCTCAAAATCTGGCCTATGCCCGGATAAAATGTCATCATGACATCACCCATGGAAGAAAAACCGCTATGAATCAGCTTCTGAGCTTTTACTATTATATTTCAAAATTATCCTCAATCTGTGCCTCTGTTAGTCAGAAATGTCAAATCTGTATAAAGACTGAATTGCCATCAGGGGCTAAACCCCACCCAGTACCCAACAGGCTGGACTTTTCCCTTTTAAAGACTTACAAATAGATTTTACAGAAGTCAAACCATGTAGAGGCTACAAATGTCTCCTGGTATTTGTCTGTACTTCTGGGTGGCTAGAGGCATTTCCCACTAGAACAGAAAAAGCAACTAAAGTCTGTAGAGTATTACTAAGAGAAATTATCCCTAGGTAAGGGCTGCCCCTAACCATAGGCAGCAATAACGGGCCTGCATTTCTGGCAGAAATAACCCAGAAGCTGACTAAAGAATTAAAAATCAGGTGGAACTTACATACAGCATACAGGCCACAAAGCTCTGGGAAGCTGAAAGAATGAATAGGACTTTAAAGTCAATCTTGGGGCTGGGGATTTAGCTCAGCGGCAAAAGCGCCTGCCTGGCAAGCGCAAGGTCGTGAGTTCGGTTCCCGGTACCGGAGAAAAACCAAA
>NW_004955466.1:6009683-6051125 GCF_000276665.1 Chinchilla lanigera | reverse complement strand
AAAAAAAAAAAAAAAAAAAAAAGTCAATCTTGACTGAATATCACCAAGAAACTCAGGCATCATGGGTAGTTTTGCCTCCCGTGGCCCTCCTCAAGGTCCAAAGTTCACCAGGACCCACAACTTTGAAGTTTTGTATGGGAGACCCCCACCCATAATTAGGGGTCTGCACGGAAACCTGTCAGCTAGGTAACATATCTCTGCAGGAGCAACTTACACAGTTAGGAAAAACCTTTTCTCAAATACACAAGAATATAGCTGAAAGGCCAGTCATCCCCACAAGGACCCTCGAATACACTTTCAACCCAGGGGACTTAGTGTGGGTAAAGGATTGGAAAAAGGAGCCCCTAAAATCCACCTGGAGGGGCCCCTCCATAATTATTTTGACCACTCCTACAGCAATAAAGGTTTCTAAGATCCATGGTTTCTGAGCTGTGGATCCATCATTCTTGGACCAAGAAAGCCCACCCAGATGACTGCTGGAAGACAAGTCAACTCCCCCAGGACAACTTTGAGGAAACAAACACTCAAAGCCCTGCCCCCGTCACTCTGGAAGCTGAAGAGTCTATGCGTGGCTCGAGCTGGATGGACACCACACACAGAGCATCTGCCCTAATTGGTTCATGTTCTGCTACCCAGTTTGGTTTCTAGTTCCCTCCTGTTGCTAATTTTAGGGCTCTTGGCTGTGCCTCCCAGGAGACTGGAAAGTCCCCCATAAGGTCATTTTTGTTCTCTTCTACATTGGTGTAACTGTTGGACCGTGTGCTCTGAACTGCCTTTCCTAGGGTCAGGATGACTGTTACCACCCATCTGTGCCTGCTCCTACTTAGCTTGCTTAGCCCACACGCTTGTCACACAAATTCAGGACATGAGGAGTTCCAAGTCCAATCGGCTGGCACTATGAAGATTCTTAACCGAACCAGATGGGACCCCTCGCAGGCTACCATGTCTCTGGACTTTGATGCCTGCCCCAACATAACCAGCCCCTTTTCCTTGGGCTGCAGAGGTTTAGACTGGGAACGTGAATATCAAACTAATGGCAAATACGTTTGTCTGGATTGAGACCAACGACGTGGGAAAACACTCAATACAGGTTACTGTAGTGGGATAAAAGACTCCTCCTGTGATAGCTGGGGCTGTCCAAACGCCCATTATCCTGGGTAGAGGACATACAGTTGGGAGTTGGCTCCTTTTCCTCAGCTCCATTCAGGCCCAGGGTGACAACAAGGAGCCTGTAACCCAAAAAACCCTACCATCAAAAACCCCAGCCGCAAAGACCGAACACGGGGTCCTCAACTTGGTATTCAAATCGATGGTGGAGGAAAAGATCCAGGAATGATAGTAATCTTTCCAAAGGTTCTTGTCATGCCCCGCATCAGGGTCCCTATGCCAAAGCTGCCATTGTTCCCTTTGGTGCCTCTGGTGCCCCAGTCCAAAGGTCCCAAACAGGGCCCCCCATGCCAGGCCTACTGTGCCCAGCAAACAGCACCCATCAGGTCCTCCAAGCAGCAGATCCTGAATTAGAAATGATTGTTGGCTTGTGTACCCCTCGCTGCTCTCTCACGCCATGGCTGAGGCTTGACTCTAAATGGCACCAATCTAAACTCCACTTCTACCCCTGGCCCCTCACTCCAGCCCCACCCAGCGGAGGTTTGGGGGAATGCCACCTGCCTCCTGGGTTCCTCTGCAAAACCAAACCTCTCCACTGACTGTATAGATGTTCTCACTATCAGGCTCTTTGGTGGCCTCTCATGAAACTTTTGTTTTTCACTCTGAGGGGGTCCACTGGGTGTTTTCATGCTCTAAAATGATTTTCTGTGTGCTTGCCTACCTCTTGCCTGACTTCTCTATCTACTCAGGGTAGAAGAGCCCCACATATGCCCCCTCCAGCCCCGCCCAAAGCATGACCAAGTGATACAGCCAACCTTGGCTGGAACAGCAGTAGCCAGGAGTCTAACCCTCAGTACCACTGCCATGGGCGTGGGCCAACAACAACACTCGCAGTTTGGTACACAAATAGAGGATGACTTTACAGCAGTGCAGAAAGCCCTTGATACAACACAAGAGCAGACTGATTCACTACGCTGGTTCTCCAAGACTGCAGAGCTCTAGACCTCCTTACTGCACAATGCTTGCCTGTGTTTAGAAGAAGAAGGCTGCCATTATGCTAATACATCTGATGTTGCTAGGGAAACCACTCCCCAGGTGTGAGAATGAATAAACCAGCAACCCAAGACAGATAGGCTCCCACTGGTAGAGCTCCCTGGGAAACTGGGAACTATGGTTAGGAGCTCTGTTGGGACCAGAAGCAGACCTCATACTCCTAATAGGACCTTACCTATTAAATTCGCTTACCTCCTTTATTATAAAACGAATGAATAGTATTGGCCTTCAGATGACTCTCAGATCTGGCCCCTCCTAAATGCCAGCATCTCTGAAGTAAAAGCCACCAAGAATGCCTGCCAAAACCAAATAGACATACCTAGTCAAACCTGATAATAGAACACTCCTTCTTTTGTATAACCCTTGTATTTACTGCCTGTGTGTAACTTATGGCCTTACAATGTAACTTAGGGTATCCTGTGTAACTGATGGCCTTGCAATGTAATCTGAGATGTTTAAATTCCCTTGACCACCTATGATGTCAACTATCCTTCTGATCTGATTCTGTCTCTGTACCTCTTGCTTGATCTCCCTGTAAAAGCCCCCAAGCTCTCCCAGGCAGGGGTCTGACTCTTTAGGAGAGATCCAAGTCAGACCCAATAGTGTAATAAACTGCCTCCTAAACCTTCTCAGTGCTGTTTCTTCCCATGTTTGGTCTGTCTTCTGTAACAAGGTCTTTCCCTTTGGTAGCACCTATCAAAACTGTTTTGATGCCTTGAACCCCTGCTGGACCATAGGCTGCTAACAACAGAGCTCATCTGATTGTCTACTGCTGTATTCCAACAGCATGGAAGCTCAGGAAATGAGCCAGGTACAGTGGCACATGCTTATAATCCAGCTACTCAGGAAGCTGAGGCAGGAGGATCTAAGTACAAGGCCATCCTGGAGTAAGGTAGAATGAGACTGTCTCATAATTTTAGAAAAAGGGGGGCAGGGATGTAACTCAGTGGTGGAGCACTTGCCTAGCATGCCTGAAGCCCTGGGTTCAATCCCCAGGACTAGGGTGGGGAGGGAGGAGCGATTCCATGATACAAATTTTAATGACAGGGAAAATAAAAATAAAACAGACACGTATTCAGTGGTAGCAAAAAGTTCCTTAAAATCTGGTGTTTGTTATTTCAACTGTACGTACTTAGTTGTGCTTTACTCTTGCCTGTATCATCTATTTCCCAATAATAAAATAAAGTAAAAGTATCCACAGACCCTGTACTTTGAGAGAGCAGGGGTTGCTTCCTGTCAACCACAGTAGAAAGTACAGTTGTGCCAGGGCGGAGAGAGGCTGAGGTCTGCGCCCAGCTCGGCCAGTGGGAATGTCCTATCCTGCTCGGACAGCAGGGCCGGGGATATAGCTCAGTGGCACAAGAGCCTGCCTGGCAAGTGCAAGGTCCTGAGTTCAGTTCCTGGTACCAAAAGAAAAGAAAAACACTGACCAGTCACGAAAACCAAAGCACACAGTGTGTTCCCTCTGATCTGGTCTTTGCTTCAGCGATTCGTACATTCTGACTAGCTTTTCATTTTTGTTTTATAGTACTAAAGATTGAAGCCAGAGCCTTGGCACTGATCTGCATCTCCAGCTCTTTTTTTGTCTTTAGGATAGGTTTTTGCTAAGTCACTGAGTTGCCCAAGCTGGGCTCAAACTTGTGATCCTCCTGCCTCAGCCTCTCAGAGTGCAGGGATTACAGGCATGCACCACCATGCCTAGCACTGGTTAGTTTTAATTAGAAAACATGTATTTATCACCATTAACCTAACCACTCCCAGTAGCTATTCCCCATTTTAAAAAATTTAATACAGCCAGGTGCTGTGGTGCACTCCTGTGATCCTACTTGAGAAGCTGAGACAGGAAGATTGCTTAAACCCAGGGGTTTGAGATCTGCCTGGGTAACATAGTGAGACTCTGGTTCAAAAATTTTTACTATTAATTATCATTATATAGTAAATATATGCCATTTTTATTAGTTACATTTGCTTAATTTACTAGTATAGTTAAATTTTTAATATAATTAAATCAGTAACAGTTTTATTAGTAATTAATTATTAGTGACATAATTTTATTTATAGCCTATTGGTTTTATTGCTTTTTTTTTTTCTTTTTGCACCGGGAATTGAACTCAGGACCTTGTATTAGCCAGGCAAGCGCTTGTGCCACTGAGCTATATCCCTGGCCCTCCTTAGTTTTATTGCATTTTAAAACTAAGCTATTTACACATTTTAATAAGTGCTGGGATTACAGGCATACGCCACCACACCTGGTTTGTATGCCGTTTTATAGATTATCAAGTCTCAGTAGAAGATGTTTTCCCCGTTTTGGAGTTTAGGAAACTCAAAAAGGATTTTCTTCTGGATACTGTCCGGATGCCCGAAGGACCACAGTGGAACAACTGTTTACCCAGCCTTTGCACTCTATCAAGCATTAAGCAATGTAGAGATGGTTTACAGCATATGGGAGGCCAGACAGAGGTTGTATGCAAATCCCACACATCCTGTATCAGGGATTCAGCCTGTAGCCTGTCCCCCGCTGACCCTGAGGGACAATGATTTCCTCAGCACAAAAGCTGGTCAGGTCTTGAGCTTTCCTGTTACTTGAGCAACATAACTTGTGCAGTTTACTAAGTACACAATGGATTTAATAAATACTTGCTGTAGGCCAGGCAGGGTGGCACATACCTGTAATATCAGCACTCGGGAGGCTGAGGCAGGAGGATCATTGCCAGTTCGAGGCCAGCCTGGGGTACAAAGTGAGCTCAAGGCCAGCCTGACCTGGAGCTGTCTAAAAAGCATAGCGTGACCCTGTCTAAAAAGACACACACAAAAAATTCTGCTGATGATCTAATGAAAGACAAAGCAGGATGTGAGGCACTGACAGAATTGCAAATAATAATAGTAGGTGTGATTAAAAAACTACAGTGTATTTGAATTTTAAAAAATATATTACAGTAAAAGGCACTGCCACAACTGCTTCAAAAGTGGCAAGAAGGATGGGAGAAGTGTGTTTAAGAAAGGAAAGTATTTGGAGAGGGGTTTGTGGCAACTTTTACTGTAATAAATTTGTAAAATGTAAACATTCAGTTTACTATTCAATCAGCACCCCCTCTCCATGACCCGAGTCCCTTAGGAAACTTAGGGTTGAAGAAGGGCAGTCTGCCAGGATTTTAGGTCAGGTATTGTAGCTTTGTTTATGGGCCAAAGATGGGATGTTGTCTCCTTAGTAAACACACTGAAAAGATCATCCAGTACTTTTCCTCCGCCATCGACAACCTTCAGAGCGCACACACTTGATTGCTAAGTACACTGAACGGGAGGGCACATACTGACCTACATTACTGCATGGTTTGCATTTAAATAGCGTGGAGGTTTACCTGGGGTTTCTTGTGATTGTTTACGACAGTATTCCAGTATTGCTCCTCTTGATAGATGGAAGCCGATGATTAACGATTTCAAGCCACAATTAAAATGACAGTTTCCACCCCCTGATGAATGAGAATGTCCGGGTGTTAACAGCTCTGAGCCTGACCCAAAAAAATCACAAATATGACTGTTAATGACAATCTTTTGTGACAGTGTCTGATTTTTAGAAGGTTAGCACTGAGAATGTTTTTTTTTTTCTTTTTGAGACAGGCTGTCACTATGTAGTTCAGGCAGAGCTTAAACTCACTATGTAGCCCAGGCTGGCCTCGAAGTCATGGCGATTCTCCTGCCTCAGCCTCCCCTGTGCTGGGATGACAGGCGTGTGCCACCACGCCCAACAGAAGGTTAGCACTGAAAGTCTTCCTTCCCCGTAGCTGCCACAGGCCTTTGAACTTAACGTTGCCATCAACTGCATCTTTCTCAGCACAAATCCTTTCTTTCTATTTTTATGTGGTGCCAGGGATCAAGCCCAGGGCTCCTCACATGCAAGGCTAATGCTCTACACTGAGCTGCATCTCCAGCCCTAACCCTTGCCTTTGTATTGTAGTTTTATTAGTGTTGTGAAAAAAAAATCGTACAGACTAGCAATAGTGATGGCAAAATCATTAGTGAAAAAGAGCATTTCATGGTACGGTGGCCGGGATGGGTCCAAATAGACATCGGAGGAGTGCTTGACAAGAAATGAGCCCACTGCAAGTCTCCAAGCTGGCCTGGTTCTTGCAGCGCCCAGCCTGCTTGCCGGCAGCAGCACTGCTCTCGCAGGGAACTCAGCTCAGCACTGAGGCTGTCATCGGCAAACACAGGAAAGGAGATAAGATAGGCTAAGGAAGTCTGCAGGTCCTGGAGACATCGGAGACATCCGAACATTTACAATGGACACTTCAAAGGACTCACCCACCAAAACTCAAGATTGCCAGGAAACTTTAACCAGGGATGTTCACGGGGATCTTCCTGCCTGATGTCCCCTGCCTTCGCTCCATCCCTATAAAGGGACACACTCCTCTTTGTTAGGGGCAGAACGTCTTATCATGCAAATATCACTCTTTCATAGCCAAGCAGACAAAATATACTCAGTTACCTCATTTGAGAGACTCCTAGAAATTAGCGGGACTAGAATTCACAAAGTAGTTTTAAAAGCAAGGCCTTTTCAGAAAATCATATGAAACTAATGAAATGGTGCAGTTCTGGGAGGGGGAGTATTCTCCTTTACATAATAGATGGAGAAAGACCACATTATGCAGTTCTTAATAATAAAGGCTACTCACAGCTGAAAGAATTCGCATTTGCCTGTTCTGTTGTAACACTTGTTAGAATACAAGATAGTCTTCCATTCAGAGCAAGAACTGTGGGAAACCATAGCTTCCCTTCCATTCCCAGAAAATAAATTATTACTGATGGAAACGTGTCCAAGTTTTGTTAAGAACCCTAACTCGATCTGTCACACAAATTAGTATATGTAAGTAGCCTCGAGCTCTCATAGGAAGGACTCAGAGAAAATAATGATAATTTTAAAATACACTAAAACCTTGTATTGCGAGTAACTTGTTTGCAAGTGTTCCACAAGGCGAGCAAACTTTTCTAATAGATTGTAACTTGCGTAGAAGTAGAAGTAGTATGGGATGCTGAATGTCACACAGTCAAGTGAGCCAGTGGTTCTCTCTCTCTGTGGGGTTGTGGGTGATCGGTCCCAACATGAAGAAGTTATGGAGAAGATCTCATCTGCAGAGGAGGAGAAAAAGGAGGAACCCCTCACTTTGAATGAGATTAGGGAAATGTGTAAAGTGTGAGAAACTACAAAATTTTGTAAAAAGCACCACCCAAACAAGGCTATAACACTGTGAACGATGAATCTGCTTAAACAACGTAACGTCACATCTCCATGAAACCCTCAAAAGGAGGCAAGTTCAAGTGTCGTTGGAGAAGTTCCTTGTTAAAGTTGGAGGAAAGGAAAAGGAGTCCATTGAGCCCGTAGGTAGCAGTGATTCCATTAGTGAGTGAAAGTCGTCCTACACAGCAGCCCTCCTCTCTCTTGTCTCCCTTATACCAGCCACCGAGGGGTTCAAAGGTAAGTGCAGGTTAAGTTGTTTTTCTTTATCTTTTGTATTTTCTTTATTATTTTGTATTACACTACAGTACCGTATCATTTTTATGTGAATATTTTGGGGGTGTGGAGAGAATCATCTGCGTTTCCATTATTTCCGATGGGGACATTGGCTTTGATATATAAGTGCTTTGGACGAGAAGCTGTTTCAGGAGTGAGTTGCTCGCACAAACCAAGGTCCTCCTGTACCCTTGCTGCTCTTCTGGCAGTATACTTCTGGTGAGGTGCTTTGCGTTGGGCCACCCTCTCACAGAAGAAAAAATTTTTCAGTACTGGAGACCAGACCCAGGGCCTTCCCACTGAGCTGCAGCCCCAGCCCTTTTTATTTTTCCATTTTGAGATAGGGTCTCACTAAATCACTAAATTGCCCAGGCTGGGTTTGAATTGGTGATCCTCCTGCCTCAGCCTCCCAGAGTACAGGGATTATAGACATGCACCACTATGTCTGACTTTATGTGCAATCTTTATGAATTTCCCCTCCTGGGTATAGTATTATTTAGAGGTAGCATGTGGTATAAAAGTACTAAAGTAGCCAGGCATAGTGGGACACACCTGTAACCCCAGCACTTGAGAGGCCGAGGCAGGAGGATCACTGTAAGTTTGAGGTGAAAGAAAGTCGAGGCTGAGGGTATAGCTCATTGATACAGTGTGTACTTAGCATGTCCTAGGCCCCTCAGCCACACCTGTTCCCCTGAAAAAACTCTGAGCAATCACTAAAAATAGCCCTGTGTTATCTTCCGCTTTGTGCTCTGAGGTTTCTTAGTTACACACAACCTCAGGTATTTTGAGATATAAGATATTTTGAGCAAAGTGTTGTGGGGCTTGTGTCTGTAGTCCCAGGGACTCGTAAGGCTGAGGCAGGAAAACTGCAAGTTCTCAGCCAGCTTGGTCAGTTTAGAGAGAGCTTGACTCAACATAAAACATAAAATGGGATGGGAATTGAGCCAGTGCTGCCTGGGTCTGAAGCTCAGTACCACAAAAACGAACAAACAAACAAACAAATAAACAAAAGATACTTAAACCTGAAGGAGAGCTTTCTCACAGGACTTGTCACTATACTGTTACAGCTGTCCTATTTCACTGTTAGTTCTTGTTACCGTCTTCTGACTGGGCCTAACCGATCAACTTCCTCCCAGGTGTGATGTGTAGGCGACAGGCAGAACATCGTGTGCAGGATCTGGGAAGAGAGCCCCAGAGGATAGGGTGGCAACACTGTTCCTGACCCCACAGGAGCCGTTGCAAAGTCTGAAGGAAATGAAATGAAATGTTGCGGCGGAGCGTTTCTGACATCCGCGGTGGTTTCCCCTCAGTGTGGAGGTGAGGACAGAGAACAGAGGTCAGGCAAGGTTCACTGGCCTGAACCCTCGGCCCAGGCGTCCGGCTCTAGGCACAAAGAATTGCCACAGTTTCTCAAAGAGCCCCTCCAGGTGTAACTTTACTCTGCTACTTGTTTACCTCCTCATGGAAGCTTCGCTCTCCCTGGGCCCCTCTTCAAACTGTCCTGTCCAACCAGAGAGAAACCCTGTCTAAAGACTCTGTACAGAAAAGGAAAGATTCTTTTGTTTGTATGTTTTTTTGAGACAGTGTTTCACTGTGTAGCTCAGGTTGACCTCGAACTCGCAGCCTCAGTGTCCAGAGTGCTGGGATAACAGGCATGCGCTGAACAATTTAATAGCTGCCCCAGATCTGATGTCTGATCAGATCTAACCGCACATCTAACTTCCCTGAGCTGTGCTTCCCCAGTGCTCTTGTTTTTCTACATCCTCTAACTGCCATTAAAAAGCCCACTGACTTGGGAAGCTGAGGCAGGAGAATCAATGCCAGTTCAAGGCCAGCTTAGACAACATGGTGAGTTCAAGGTCAGCCTGTACTGCAGAGTGAGACCCTATCTCAAAAAAAAAAAAAAAAAAAAAAAAAGCCCACTGATGAGAAATCCATGCAAGACCTTTCCATCTCTCCTCAGTATATTGACAGGTTTGCTCATGAACTGAAGTGTGTTGTCCAGTTGCTGTGTTTGTCCTAATCATGGTTCACTGGTATTTTTCAGGCTTAGATTGGCCCAGGAAACGCCTCCACCATCATTTTTGTATATTACTTCTCTCGATTCTAATTTCTCCTCCTGCAGTTTTTACTAGCCGCATGTTGAAGCTTCTTATTCTGTTTTGCAAAATTCTCTTTCTTACCTTCTTTCTCTCTACACTGTCCTCTGTATGTTTTTCTGTATCTCTCACGTCTGTTCTATTCTTGTCTTTATCGCCCTTTTCCTCCTGTTGCCACCTCCGCCATTTCCTCTGTGGAGTCTGTCGATGCACTGTGTGATGGTGTTCACCTGCAACCCAGCACCCAGCACCCCTGGGCTCAGTCTCTAGTATCACACACCCACAGGCAAAAATTACTATACCATTAGTTGCTTGAATTTTTTTTTTTTTTTTTTTTTTGATATGGCGATTGGACCCAAGGCCTTCACATTGAATTATATCCTCAGGCCTTTGAATTTTTTATTTTGAGACAAGTTCTTGCTAGGTTGCCCAGGCTGGGCTCAAACTTGCCATCTCTTCCCCCACCCTCCCATCTTCCAAGTAGTGTGCACTGCCATGCCAGCTGTGTTGGTTTGGGGCTTATTTTGCAAGGTGAAACAATATAATACAAGACATATATTTTATAAGATTATTTATAGTAGTCACCAAAAGAATGATACACAAAAGAGTGCAGGAAATCTGTCCACACACGATAGACCAGGAATCCAGCTGAGGGCCTGGGTCCCATGACAATGTCCTGCATGAGTCCGGCTGAAGACCTAGAGCCCATGACAATGCCTCCCATGAATCCAACTGGAACGCCCAGAGCCCACAACAACATCTCATGCAGGCCTGTTTCATGAATTTGCCCTGCGAAGGCCCAAGGGTCAGTGGTGGAATCTAGGAAGTCTGTGCCAGCAGGATGAAGGATCTGTGCCAGCAGGCTGAGGGGTCTGCACGGGTGCCAGGAAGTAATGCTCAGAGTAAGATCCAGAGCTCCCCTGAAAAGTACCCCAGCCATCCTCAGCAACATTGAGGTCCCATGCTCCTCCAGTGGTGAAGACAGCTGAGTTCCCATCAGGAAAGCCAACGCAGCAAGCTTCTCCAGGAGACTGGCAGTGCACCTTCTTCCCCTCCAGAGTCAGAAAGTGATGCTCAGGGTGAGGACCAGAGCTCCCCCAAAGTGAACCAAAACAATTCTCAGTGCCAACAAGGTCCTAAGCTCCTCAAAGGATGAAAACAGCTGAGTTCATCAGGAAAGCCAGCATGACGAGCTCCTCCAAGAAAACCAACAGCTCCTTACAGCTTCCACCAGCTCCAACAGCCTAGCCTCTTCCTCTCCAGTTCTGCCTCTTATGCTGCTGGCAACAGTCCTCAGGTGGGCCTCCCGCACCCAGCACGGGGCTTACTTGGTTCACCTGGGGGTTACAAGTTGACCACCAGTTGTCAATCCACTACACCAGCCAGCATTTTCTTTTGAAGTTGAATTCATTATTATTTTGTTCCTGGTTTCATGGAACTATAGCCCCTCAGGGGGAAGTGCGGGTGCTTTGATGGAACGGAGGGGGCAGAAGGACAAAGCTGCAGCTCAGGAATAGGCTGTGCTTGCCTGCAGGCTTCCGCCGTTACAGCTGCCTGACCTTTGGTGATTTGTTTAATTTCTCAAGACTTCAGTTTGTTTCTCCATTAGCAAGATAAATACACTAATACTCATCTGATACGGCTGCTGAGCCTATTCAAAGTGATTACAGCAGCTAAGAGCACATTGACTGCCTATGATATCTGCTCTGCCATGGGTTCTGATCGTCCCCTCTGAGCATATAAAATCTCTGGACCATCGCCCGCCACAGAGCAGTGGTCAGCTAGCCTCGCGTTAGTGTCGTGCAAAATGTCCCCACCTAGCTGGAGTGAGACCCCGTGACTCCTTTACGACTCCCGCACTCTGTCGCCAGCCTCTGCTTGCAGCAGCACCCTCAGAATCAGCCTTAGGAGTCAGCCTTTGGGGGGTTCAGGCAGGCCACTCGGTGCCGGTGCACGCGTACATGCATGTGTGTGAGTGAGTTGTGTGCACGCACGTGCTGACGGGCCCTGGGCTTTATACATGTCCTGGCCTCACACTGGTTGAGCCAAATTGTCAGCCCCAAATCTGCCACTTTCTAACCATGGACAGTGCGCAAGCAAATGCAGTTTCCTCATCCGGAAAGTGAGGACCACAGGGGCTCCTTGCAGGGTTACTGTGAGGATACAAGGAGTTAATTCCCATAGAGCATGTAGAATACAGCTTGGTGCGTTGGAAGTCCTCAGCAAGTCGCTGCTAGACGTCTACCTCAGACAGCCCGTTTTATTTCTGGAGTCTTCTAATATTAAAAACACCTCAGTTTGAGCTGAGGCCCATTGGTCCATCCATCACCTACCGATTGGCCCTCATTTTACCCTGTGGCCCAGCAAAGGTCGGATTCATCTTCTACATGACAGAGCTTCAAACATCTGCTCTCCAGAATAAACACCTCAAGGGTTGTCACGGGCACAGCTTCGCGTTCCCTGCCACCTGGTGACCTTCAGCGAGTGCGTGCTGGCTGGTGACTCCTCCCCCGGCGGGCACACTGCCCTGCGCACCTCGCTGAGGACCTCTGAGTCCTCCCGCACGTCCTGGTCCCGTACACCACGCCATTCATTTAGAGCAATGGCGAGCTGGGCCTTTCTGTTCTGTACAGCCAAACCCACTCTTCTGGGTGCGGTGTTCATAGCTGGTGGCTTTGGGGGGCTTTCTGGTGGTGCTGGAGATCAAACTCAGAACCTGATGCATGCTAAGCATGCAGTGTACCACTGAGCTACATCTGCAGGCTGCTAAATTTTAACTTTCCTATTGTATCTCTTTTCCCTTCATCAGATTGGCCTGCTATAACAAAAAACCTTAGTTTAGGTAAGATTTGTTTTGTTTTGTTTTGTTTTGAGACAGAGTCTTGCCATGTAGTCCAGGCTGGCCTTGAACTCCCTATGAAGCCCAGGCTGTCCTTGAGCTCACAGTGATCCTCCTGCCTCAGCCTCCCAAGTGCTGGGATAACAGGCATGCGCCACCACACCCAGCTTCTAGCTCAGGTGATTTATAAATGATAGAGATTTGTTCTGAAAGGTAGGAAGTCCCAAGCCAGAATGCCAGCACCTGCGGTGTTGTGAGGGTTCTCTGCTTCCCAGGCGGTGCCTTGTCTGTGCCTCACAGGGGGAGCTGATCGTCAAGTTCTTGGACCTCCATCCAAAGGCACTGACCCCACCGACAAGTACACCATCACGACTCCCTCGCTTCCCCACGGTGCCGCTGCTGCGTGACATTGCACTGAGAGTCATGTAGCAACCTACGAATCAGGCCGCTCCCAACACCGCCAGGTCAGACTACCGCGAGGAATGCACACCTCACCTCCGTTCTTTGTCTCCGATGAAAGATTCCATCAGGATGTATGGGCTGTGTACAGCTGTAGGTAAAGTTTATTGCAAAACAATAGATTTTCAGAGCGGAGGTGAGAGAAGAGAAGGTGGGCCGGGGCCAGGACGGGCCTGCCCTGGGTGCGGCTTTACGTTGACAGGAGTAACTGGGTCTTTTACAGAATGAATGGCCTTTCCTCCACCGAGTGCCTACTGTCTGTCCCTGAACTGTCACCAGTGTACTAGTACCTTTCCATGGGCTGCGTGGGTGTCTCTGTCCTGTCCACTGCAGAGGCCGAGGTCTCCCCTTTAGTTTGGGACTGTGACAGTCTCTTTACCCTCCTTACCCATGGGCTGATCTTCCTATGGGCCGAGAGGCGGTTACTTTCTCTAAGCTAAAACTCTGTTTTATTTTTATTTAATTATTTGTTTATTTTTTGCTCAAGGGTACCGGGAATCCAACTCAGGACCTCATGCTCGCCAGGCAGGTGCTGCGCCCCTGAGCTAAATCCCCAGCTCTAAGCTAAAATTTGAAACCACAAGCTTGTGCAGATTTTATCTCTAGCTAAAAATTAGGAAAGCAAAGGAGAAAAAGAAATCACTGTTCTTTGCTTTTTAGTGATAACACCCACTGTCTCCAGCCTGCTAATGTCTAACTTTCTGCCACATGGGGTGTTATGGCTTGTGACTAAATGTCCCCTCAAAGCCTCATCCAGACACAGGGTGGGCTTCTCGAGTTTGTGATTGACTCATGGTCCAATGCTGGGATTATGGGTGTGAGTGCTACACCTGCTCTGCATTGAGTGTAGCAGGGTGGGGAGCCTGCTTACAAAATAAGGGAGGGAAAGAGGCTTGCTCTTGCTGCTCCTCCTTTTTGCTCTTGCTCCTTTTGCTGTTTTCTGACACCATCAACTATTGCCATGTGCCACCCTGCCTTGGAGCCAGCCGAGTATGTACTGAAACCTCCACAAACTGAGATAAATAAACCTTTCCTTCCTTAATTCTGGGCATTAGGTATTTTGTCTCAGCTCCAAGAGAAAAGTAACCAAGACATGGGGTCACAAATATTCCTGCCATAGTGATTTGCTAAACTGTCTGTCCCTAGACTGTCACCAGTGTACTAATACCTTTCCAATCTAATGTAATTTATATGCTTGGTGGACAGATGTCTAAGTATTTTTTCAAAGAACATCTGCCTCTAACTTCAAGAAACACTGGTTCTGTTGTACTGTTGAGTAATTTCACTATCAACTATTTACTTTTTCCATTCTCTATGAATTTTATTTAGAATTGTCCCGCAGATGGGAGTTTTTGTTTGTTCATGTAGGAGATATTAAACCCAGAGCCTTTGCACTGACCTATATCCCTGATCTTTTTTTTTTTTTTTTAATTTTAAGGCAGGGTTTTACTAAGTCCCCAAGTCCTTCAGGCTGGGCTCAAACTTGCAGTCCTCCTACCTCACCTCCCAGGGTTTAAGGGTTAGTCAGGTACCACCACACCCAGCCAGGTGGGAGTTTTCAGGAGACTCAAATAGCCTCAGCTAAAGTAAATCTATTAAAATAAAACAAAAAAGCAAGGAAAACATTAATTAAAATTAAGAGCCCTATTAAAACTATTAATAACTTCAGGGGGGATTGTTCGGGTGATAAGAAAGTTATCAGATGTAGAAAAAGGGAGAAACATGATTTACAGAAACTAGACTGGAGGACGCTGATGGCCACAAACAAGCTTAGTTTTAAACTCTTCCTCCTCCATTATTTACTCAAACAATGAAAAGTAGAAAGCCAACAAGCTTTTTTTTTTCTTTTTTTCATTCATAATATGAAGGAACCAATAAATGAGGTTAAAGCAGGAAGTAGAAGGGTGCAACACGGTTGCTCTGGGTCTCCCTTTGTGCAGCCTCAGTAGATGCCTGAATGATTAAGCATTGACAGCAGTGATTCTCAGTAGGTCCACAGCCATTGGACTCCATACCCTTGGGCTTTGCCAGCAGGAATGTGTGAGTCCTTAAAGTAAGACTTACAGTGAGATGAACAGACACATCTCAAAAGAAGTACAGAGAGCCATTAAATACACAAAGAAATGGCCATCTCTGGCCATCAGAGAAATGCAAATTAAACAAGACTAAAACCAAAAAAAAAAAAATGTCATATTACAGTGCTACACGCACACCCATATTTATAGCAGCACAGTTCACAATAGCTAAGTCTTGGGAGCAGCCTATGTGTCCATCATCAGTGAACGGATAAAAAAAGTTGGTATTTATACACAATGGGATACTACTCTGCCATAAAGAAGGGTATAAAGAAGTCATAAGGCATAAGTCATACTCTGCCATAAAGAAGTCATTTGTGGGACGTGGGTGCACCTCGAGAACATAATGTTAAGTGAAATAAATCAACACAGAAGCTTAAATATCTCATGGTGTTTCTTACAAGAGAAACCTAAAGTATAAATAATTGAAAGATCAAAATAAAAGATAGATAATAAAAAACAGGGCGCTAAATCTTTTGTAAATGGGAAGGACACTAAGAGACGGGGGAAATGGGGAATGTTGGGAGATGAAGAGGAAGTAAAAAATTAAGATGTGGAATGTTCATGTCCTAACCCCCACCCAGACAACGAATGTAACCCTTACCTACTGCAAACATGGCCAGGCGTGGTGGCTCATGCCTGTAATTCCAGCAAGCAGGAGGCAGGCGGATTGCCTGAGTTCGAGGCCAGCCTGGACTACATAAGTGAATTCAAGGCATCATAGTGACCAGCTATGCATCAGTCAGCAGCTATTTCTAAGAGACAGAAGGAACAGGGACTATTACCTGGTGAACTAGCAGAAACTGATGTATACTGGTGGGGGCTGGTTTTCTGCTACATTCCCCCTCCCTCTTCTAGTTTCCCCTGCAAATCTTTGCTGGGCATGTTCC
Source organism: Chinchilla lanigera (assembly GCF_000276665.1). Taxonomy (NCBI): domain Eukaryota; kingdom Metazoa; phylum Chordata; class Mammalia; order Rodentia; family Chinchillidae; genus Chinchilla; species Chinchilla lanigera. The sequence goes on along the minus strand of NW_004955466.1, from coordinate 6,035,094 downwards.
ATGTAATCTTCTGAGACAGGGTCCAACTAGAAGCAGTAACATTAGGGCCCTCATAGTCAAGGTCCCCAAGATTGAAAAGTTTTCTCTTATTATAGGGTTTCTCCCTAAGTTGTTTTTAGGGATTCAGGCCCACCTGTTATGTAACACTACTCAGACAAGTGAGTCAGTTTGATGCTGCAGCAGGTCCAACGTGCCTTGGGTGCTCATCGAATCTTGGTCAATTGTAGGATATGGGGAAGGGTCTCACTGGTTGTTTTCTGTTCTCTTGGGGCAAACATCCATAGAGCTGAGGCAAAAACCACAGCTAGCAGGAGAGCAGGGACAATACAAGTACATATGTAAGCTGCAGCAAGGGCTGGGGTAAGCAGCCTGAAAAGGCACGAAAATCAAGGGGAGTAATACATGGAGTGTGGAGCAATCATGTGAAATGGTGTCAAGTTTCAGCCGTGTGTGGACTGATCAGCATCCGGAGTGACCAGAGCAGGGCTTTGAACGCATCGTCTCATTAGAGTGAGCTTTGGAGGAGCCATCTGGTCCAGGTAAATTCTCCAGAAATCATCTGGATGGGCTCTTTTTACTCTCGAATGGCAGATCTAAGGCGGGATTTCTGAAACTTGAAAGCTCTACAGGTAGTTAATATTCACCTGGGTTATATGTGTGTAGGAGTGTCTACAGATATAGCTGGTCTTTTAGTTAAACTTTTATAGAACTGGTTACAAGCTGTTCCTATAGGGTTATGTTTTATTTTCTTAACTTCTTTAGAGCTTTGTGGCCTGCATGCTATATGTAGTTTCTATTTAGTTACCTCTGCTGCAAATGCAGGCCCATTGTCACTGCCAGTGGTCAAGAGTAGGCCATACCTACGGATGATTTTTCACAGCAGGACCCCACAAACTTCTGTTGTCTTCTCAGTGTGGGTAGGGAATGTCTTGGGCCAGCCTGAGTAGGTGCATATAAGCACTAATAGATATGTGTAGCCCTCATAAGGCTTTACTTAGTGTATTTAAAGGGTGATGTTTCAGTCAGTTGGATCCCCAGAGGGGGCTTAGGCCTCTGGACCGGTTGTTCATTGTTGGCAGACAGTGGAGCAGATGCTGGCCAGGCATGGAATGTTATGGCCATGGTTTGGTTTGTTGTGCAGATCATCCTTGTGGGAGAACCTTGGCCAAAGTAACTTTGGCCGAGGTGTCCATAGCATATCTAGCCTAACAGAGCTGCTTCCATCTGTAAACAGAGTGTGCTTAGCATTTGTTAGGGCATTAATTTTTAAGCCTGGATGGCTTGAGAACAGTTTATCACAGTCAGTGCCAGGCAGTCATGGTCTGGTGGGCCCAGCTTGGTGGGCAGGTACATGGCAGGACTGAGTGGTTTTTTTTTTATCAGAAGGACAGTGGCTATTAGAGCATAGAAGAAAGGGAGGAGGCAGCCCTTAGTGACTGGATCTGAGTATTTTCACAGGTAGGGCACTGGGCACTCCCAGGGGCGGACAGTCCGAGTAAGCATCTTTGAAGTCACATGTCATCAATCAAATCCCAGATATCTGACTTTTTGTTTACAGATTTATGCCTTTTCCCAAGATACCTTATAGCCAGTTTCTGCCAGATATTGCAGCAGAGCTTTTGTGCCTTTTCAGCGGGCAAGTTGGGTGTCATTAATAAGAAGTACAGTGATATTTTGTATCTTAGTTATTGTGGGTTGATCAGGTCCGCAATCCCCCAAATGAGTGTATGGTGAAGGCTAAATAAAAAGAGGCAAATGGAATGATTTCAGTTCTCCAGGAAGATCAAAGCCCTCTCACAGAACTCAAGATTCTCTTAGGGCTAAGACCAAGACCTTCTCAGGGTGGCCCTGATTTATTTGTTTATCAGAAGAAGGGAGGGGAGTACTCCAGAAGGATGGAATTGCTCAAGGACTTCTTTAAGTAAGGACTTCTTTAAGCAATCCACTCAAGCTATGCCTGCAGCTATACTCTCGATCTAGTTGAGATCAGATCCAGGTGTCCGTGGCTGTGATCTTGTCTTGTCCTTTGAGGCTTTTTGGCTTCATCGACCACTACAGGTTTTAGTAGGAAATAGTGATTTGCAGAGGTTCACTTACGGTAAGTCTGCCGTTTCCAGATAAGGAGACTAGCCCTTGGACAGATTCACAAGTGAACGTGAAAAGCCAGTTGGTTAATTTAAGTCCTGCTCGGATCTGCTGCATAGTGGTCTCCATCAGTTTTGTCCTGGGAAACTAGTGAGGTCAGCTGTGAGGGCTTCTCCTAAGAAGGTAAACAAGTTTTTGAACTTCTGAGAAGTTGAGTCCAGGTCAGTTGACATTTCAGTCTGGAACTGGGGCCTTTGCAGAGAGGGGCCGGCTGACAGAAGTCAACCAAAGGTAGAAGAAGGCAATTCTTCACGGCCAGACAGGTGTACCAGCCAGCTGTGGGTGGCAGAAGACTGCCAGGCAGGTGTACCAGCAGGCAGTGGGTGACAGAGTGAGGCAATGTATATAGAGGGCAATTGCAGCAACATTGACAGCTCGGAGATCTGTCGGCAGGAGAGGTGTGTTGTAGCAGTTTGACAGTCTATAAACATTGCACCTCATTCTTTTCTTGGGGGACGATGATGGCTGGTGGCTTGGCCAAATCTGTTGCCAGAGCCTCCCTGAAAATAGTGGGAGAGGCTTTAACCCCTTGTAGCAATTGAGTCCAAGTGAGCTCACCTTTTTGTCCTGTCTCAGAATCTCCTTATGGGAGCAACCCACAAGCAGAAGGCATCTTTTAAATCAAGACATGTAAGCTAGGTGGCATCTGGAGGTAGCAGTCTAAGAGTTAGGAACCGCAGAGTACAAGGTGATGGCTGCATTGTTGAATGCACGGAAATCTGGCACTGGTCATTAATCCCCACTGAGCATTTTTACCAGAGGAGAGGAGTGTTCCAAGATGATTAACACTCTATCAGGATCCCGAAGTGCTTTAGGTGGCTGATGTGTGGCTGGATGCCTGTTTGTGCCTCCTGTGACATAGGATATGGGAGCTTGATTAATGGCCAGGCCCAGAAGTGAGTCTTCAGCTCATACCTCTTGGAGGAGAGTTTTCAGAATTTCAGGACTGTGGTTATCTGTCTTAGGCTGGTGCAGGTTTAGAGGAGGTCTCCTCCCAGAAGTGGTATAGGGCATTCTGGCTCAGTGCCTCCCAGGCTGCAAGTTAATGCCTGGCAGAAGGGGTGAGAGGCAAAAGTCCCAGTTGTCCTGGTGATGGTACTTTTGAAAGCAGAGTGTTCTGTTCCGTCATCTACCAGGAAAGTCATAGATTATCCCCCAGTGCAGACATGGAAGCTTTTGGGAGTCCTTATGTTTTAATTTGAAGGAGCATTTATTTTGTATGTGTGTTTGTAGCCCTTGTAACTCACATATTGGTTTTAGTCAGAGCGTATGGTTGTCTATCAGACTGAATTTTCTTACAGACATCAGGTGCGGGTCTGGGGATTTAGCTCAGCAGCACAGCGCCTGCCTGGCAAGTGCAAGGTCGTGAGTTCGATTCCCGGTACCAGCAAGAAAAAAAAACAAAATAAAAAATAAACACAGACATCAGTGCTCTTTGTGCAATTAAGGCTATCGATTTTTCAGGGGCCTCAGGGTCAAAAGAATGTCTTTTATCAGGTTTCTAAGTAACAGTGGTTGGTGGGCCTTTTGCCCCCCTCTTTGATGTCTTTGAGGAGCACTTGATGGGCTTGCTTTGTTTCTTTTTGCTGGATTTTGTGCTTGTAGGCAGGGCGACCTTTGAGAAAGCCCATGGCACCCCATTCGTCAGGGCTGACAGTCCAGTGTTTCCTCAGTCAAAATGTGGCAGCATTTCTGTGTTGAACAGTCAGAAGGAATTGCTGACAGTCACCCTGGGTGGGTGACAGATGATGCCGTCTGACCAGGTCAGGAAGTAGAAGGCTCTAGGGTGAGGGCCTCTGTGGCCGAATGCAGGCAGTGGCAAGCTGGAACTGGTTCATCCAGCAGGGAGTGAAGCTGTAGTTGTTGGCAGTAACTGTGGTGGCCAGCGAGGGTGATTTGTCTGCATAGGCAGAATTCTCAGGAAAAAAATATATCTCTTTTTTCTTTGGATGCAGGCAACAGCAGTTTGATTTCATTTTAACTTTGTACTAATTAATTCCCATTTCTGTCTCCCTATGTGTGTGTTTTGTATCCTTGAATGTGAAGCAACAGACAAAGGGTGGGTGCCCCTCAGAGAGAGACCAGTCAGATGCCCACCTGGCCGCTTGCCCCTCGGCAACGTTGGGACCACCTGGACTATGGAGAAGCGTCGTTAGGTTCTCCGTTTTGTCCTTATTAGGTGCTTCCATGACACCGCAGGTTGGGGCCCAATCAAGCTCTGTAGTTGGAGAGGAAAGTGCCGCTCCTTCCCGTGGAGCACAGACGGAACGGTCCATTGCTTTCCCCATCCATTACGAACACTCACGCACTCACTCCAAGGCACTCAGAGGTTCAGACATTCTCTCCCTCAAAGCACGGGGAGGCCCAGCTCATGAGAGGTGATCAAGCTCACCTTCTGCCCAAACTGAGCAAGCACAGTCTGAAACTGGTGCCCCCGGGGGTCTTACCTGCAGGCAAGCAGGCACTCCCTTTTGGGTCCAATGTGAGCTGCTTGAGCAGGGAGCTGGGAATTCTCCTGCAGACCTCTGAGGGGACTCAAGAAATCTCCAGGGCTCGCCTTCCTGTGGAGACCTGGAAAGGTCCCTGCTCTGTCCTCAAGGGCCACACTGGGTGACCAAAGAAGTCAGCACAGTCGGCCTTCCGAGCCAACGCACCAGATGCAATGGCAAACAGAAACACCCAGGAACTGGAGGCAGAATTATTTCATGTCCATAGGAACTAATCTAGATCATTCCCAAAATATCAGGCCCAAAAGCCCTGGGGAGGGAGGTTTTAATGGAGTTGAAAGGGGAAATACTGAGGCAGAGTACTGGGCTGTCTTTGATTGGTTCTTACAATATGCGTCACAGTGACCAGCTATGCATCACATGACCAGGCACTTCTAGGAGACAGAAGTAACAGGAACTGTTACCCGGGCAACTAACAGAAACTGGTGTACACCGGTGGGGGCTGGGGCATTTTCTGTTACAGTTATATTAAATATATGTGCATTAAACACTCCAGTTAAAAGGCTGAGGTTATTAGATAAATAAATAAGATTTAACTACATGCTGGCCATAAGAGGTACACTTTGTTTTTTTTTTTTGCGGGACCAGGGATCAAACTCACAACCTTGCACTTGCCAGGCAGGCACTTACGCCACTGAGCTATATCCCCAGCCCCTAAGAGATACACTTTGGATTCAAATATTTTTAAATAAGTTAAACATAAGATGATGAGAAAAGTCGTCATAAAAGCTGGAATGGTTATACTAATATCCAAGTAGACTTTGAGACAAAAATGTTAGGAGAAAAGAGACATTTTATAATGACAGAATGATCAGTCCACTTATAAAGTATAGCAACTATAAAAATTTATACATTTAAAACAGTGATCAAGGCCTAGGCATGGTAATGCAAACCTGCAATCCCAGAACTCAGGAGGCTGAGGCAGGAGGGTCACTGGGAGTTCAAGGCCAAGCCTGGGCTACAAAGTGAGTTTAAGGCCAACTTGAACTGCATAGAGAAACCCTGTCTCAAAAAGACAAAAGTAAAACATAAAAGACCCAAATATATGAGACAAAAATAATAGAAATAAAAGGAAAAATACAAGTCAACAGTAATAACTGGAGAGGTTTAGTGCTAAGATCAAACAAGGACCTCATGCATGCTAAAGGGTACTCTCCCACTGAGCTGACACCTTGTTGACATAAGACTCTACCTTAAGATAAGAAAGGAGTATATTCCACACCAAATATGAGTGACCACAGCCCTGGAACAGATTCAAGGTACTCTGTTTTGTTTTGTTTTTTTGTACTGAGAATCGAACTCAGGACCTTGCACTTGCCAGGCAGGCGCTTCTGCCACTGAGCTATATCCCCAGCTCAAGGTACTATGTTGTTTTTTTTTTGTTTTTTTTTTTGGTTTTTCTCTGGTACCGGGAACCGAACTCACGACCTTGCGCTTGCCAGGCAGGCGCTTTGCCGCTGAGCTAAATCCCCAGCCACCCCCCCCCAGCTCAAGGTACTCTGAATGAAATGTTCTACTATGAAATTATGTAACCAAAGAACAACAACAGCAACAACAAAAAGTAGTAAGTCAGTACATTTGAAAGTACTTATACGGGTGCTTGAGTTAGGCTACTGCAAAGCAGGAAAAATCCCTTCTGTATTTCAACCCTGACCTTACAGCATTTGTAGTTTTAGCATCGGAGGAGGCCAGAGGTCTGCTCAGTTTACTACACATTCCAAGAAATGTACCTAATAGTCATGAGGATGTTAGGTCAGACACAGGGGCTGAAACTAAGCCCAAATTGTTTTGGCGCTGACCTCCCGCGTTCCCGCCATCCTCAGCCACAGTGTGCTCCTCAGCCAGGGTCAAACAGTCTTCAGGGTCTTTAATACCCAGGAAGCTCCTTCAGAGAATGTCAGTTTCCTCACCCCACCCCCAAGAACTGGAAGCTTTAACGTCCCACTCTCAGTGGGAAGAAAGAACAATGCTACATACAATTCTGTAGCTTATTATATTTTTTTTCTGCAGCTTATTAAAAGAGAACAAACCATCTCATCAGACAGTTCCTAGAATAGTAAGCATTCACTAAAGGAGATACGTAAGCGACTTAATAAGCTTATGAAATATCATGAACACCAGGGAAATGCAAATTAAAACCACAATGAGATAACACTAGCCATGTACAGTGGCACATGCCCATAATCCCAGCACTCTGGGAGGCCGAGACAGGGGGATTATAAATTTAAACCCAACCTGGGCAATTTAGCAACATAGCAAGACTCTCTAAAAAATAAATACATAAATAAATAAATAAATAAATAAATAAATAAATAAAGAGCTAGGAGTGTAGCTCAGTGCAGTGGCCTTGGGTTCGATCCTCAGCCCTGAAAAAAGAAGACTTAGTGAGATAGTAGGGATTGTTCTAACCCTCAAAACAGCACTGTGAGAGAATAGGTATTATTATTGATTATTATAATGTCTGCTATTGTTCTATTTATAGAGGAGACGCCTGGGGCCCAGAGAAGTTAAGTAATTTACTGAAAGTTACACAGCTAATAAAAAGCCAAACCAGAAAAAAACAAACAAACAAACAAAAAAAAAAAAAACCAGGGTTCAAATCTAAGCAATTGATTAAAAAATCATGTGGTTAGTTTCTGCTATTTTTTTTTGAGACAAGGTCTCACTATGTAGTTCAGACTGGCCTTGAACTCATTATGTAGCTCATGCTGGCTTCAAACTCATGCTGATCCTCCTGCCTCAGCCTCCTGAGTGCTTGGATTACAGGCATGTGCCACCACACCCAGCTCTGCTTTCTGCCGATCTAAAATTTAAAATATATTTTAATATTTATTTTTATTTTTTATGATGCTGGAAATCAAATGCAGGGACTCATACGTGCACTCTACTACCACTGAACTACATTCCCTGCATGCCTGTTTGTTTAGCAGAACCTTCATACCAAGCTACATCTCCAGAGTGCATTTATTTGTTTGTTTGCTTGTTTGTTTATTTCTTTGAGATAGGGTCTTGCTATGTAGCCCAGGCTGGTCTTGAGCTCATAGTGATCCTCCTGCCTCAGCCTCCTGAGTGCTGGGATTACAGGCGTGTGCCACCACACCCAGCAACCTCTTCTGATATATCAAAGAGTACCCACTCGTGGCTACCACATGGCGCTTTGGCATATGCAGCTGTGGTTTGGTGTGGTCTGAGGGTGTCCCAAGGCTCATAAGCGAGAAGCAGGTCCCAATGTGGTGATGCTCAGAGCTGGTACAGAGTCCTTCAGAGGTAGAACCTAGTGCAGGGTTCTTGTGTCTTGGGGCACTGCCACTAGAAGGGGTTTTTGTGGTTCTTGGGGAACTCTAGTTAGTTCCTAAGAGAGGGTTGGTCTAGAAGAGAAAGATGATCCTGCCCTGCCTCTGGCTTCCTGCCTCTCCAAGTGACCGGTCCCTCTCACATGCACCCCTACACAAGCCTTCACCGTGAAACTCAGCCAGAGAGGCCTTGTGAGAAGGCCTGTGAAGATGTGGATCATATGTTCCTTTTTTTTTCCAGTACAGAAGAGGTTACACTTTATTTCACTGGTAAACTTTCATGCTAATTTAATAGTAAAGTGGAAACAGAAACTCATTTTCATATAAAATCTTTGATTCCATTTAATTAAGATATTAATGTACATAAAGAAAACGTCTTTTCCAATGTCATCTCTTTGTTGTTCTTTTTAGTTTACAGAGTCCTGTTTTATGTGAGGGTCCTGACCTGCTAACAGGAAAGTCTTTCCATGACCCAGAGCACTACTTATAGATAGCCAGTTCTGTTGATAAGAAACATCTGAAATATCAGGAGTGTGTGTAAAAAATAAAGTGCAAGGTAAACAAGCCCTTCTCAGAAGACACCAATTAATTTCACTTCAAATGACGCATGGCCACAAAACATTATACAAAATAGAGTATCAGGTAACACTCTTAAAACATCTGTTGACTCACAAAAATTATAAAGTAGTCTGACTGAGATAATTCTGAACCACAGTGATGTACAATTCAGATACATATTTGTACGTTCTGAGTTTTGTTTACCCCACTACAAGTTCCTTAGTGTGTGGCACATATTATAACTAAAATACTTTGTTCTTGACGCACCTTAAAACCAGTATTATAGGGGCTGGGGATTTAGCTCAGCGGCAAAGTGCCTGCCTGGCAAGTGCAAGGTTGTGAGTTTGATTCCCAGTACCAGAAGAAAAGACAAAAAACAAACAAACAAAAAAACCCAGAACTATAATGCTATGTTTGAGTGGTACTAACCAAACTTTATAAAACTGTGGATTGTACATTCTTGAACCTCAAAATCTATGACCTGAGTAAACTTCTTTTCTTCAAGAAGTACCTAGACTCGGGAATTTTATCATAGTAATGGAAAATAGACTCATACACTTGGACACATTGTGCAGTGTTCCAGTCAGGATAGGCTCATCTACCTTCTCAGACATTTATGATTTCTTTAGGGTGAAAGCACCCACCATCCTTTCCTCTAGCTTAGTACATTATCATGATCTGTAGTCATCCTTCAGTACAGGAGAAAACCAGAACGTATTTTTCCTGTCCCCTCCTCTCACCCAGCCTTCCTCCATGGCTAATATTCATCACTCTGTTCTCAACTTCTACGAGGTCAACTTTCTTAGATTGTGTGTGTAAGTGATCATGTAGCATTGGGCTTCCTGTGGTTGGCTTATTTCACATAACATAATGTCCTCCACTTCCACCCACACTGTTGCAGGGACAGGGTGTTATCCTTTTTCATGCAGAGTAGCATTTTACTGTGTATATACGCCACATTTTCTTTATCTTTTCAAATGTCAGTGAACACAAGATTGATTCTGTTTGTTGGCTATTGGGAATAGTGCTGCAACAAATGGGAGTATAAATATTTAATTTTTTTCTGAGACAGGGTCTCACTATGAAGTTCACGCTGGTCTTGAACTCACTATGTAGTCCAGGCTGGCCATGAACTTGCAGTAATCCTCCTGCCTCAGCCTCCCAAGTACTGGGATTGTAGGCATGCACCACCATGCCTGGCTAAATATCTTTAATATACTTATTTCATTTCCTTTGGATATATACCCAGTAGTAGGATTATTAGAGGCTACTTTTAATTTTTTGGGAAACCTCCATACTTTTTTCCATACAGCTATACTAAATTATATTCCCTCCAGCAGTGTTTAAGGGTTCCCTTTATACACCTTCTTCCCAGCCCTTGTTACATATTTGTCTTTTGAAAATTACTTTTATTTTTTGAAATAGGGTTGTCACCATATTGCCCAGGCTGATTTTAAATTCATGAGCTGAGGGGACCCTCCTGCATCAGCCTCCAGAGTAGCTAGGGCTACAAGTGTGTTCCACCATGCCTGGCTACTATATTTTGTTTATTATTAACTAATTAAACTAATTAAACATTATTTTTTTGAGATAGAGTCTCATTACATAATTGATACTGGCCTTGAACTCACAGTGATTTTCCTGCCTCAGCCTCCTGAGTCATGGAATTATAGGCATTTGTCAGCATTTTTTTGCCACAATTTTTAATAACAGTTAGGAAACTAAAGGTGATATCTCATCATAGTTTGTTATAGTTTATATCTAGACGTCCCCTCAAAGCCATATAGCCTCATAGGTGGAGATCTGGGGAGTGACTAGGTCATGGGTGTGTGATACTCATCACTGGATTAGTCCACTGATGGGTTTATAGGTGGGTGTGGTTTTGGGAGGTGAAGGCTGGTTGCCGGGTCATTGTGGATGTGGGCTAGAAGGATATATAGCCCTCCTCCTCCCTTGATCCCTCTCCATTCCCTGCCTGTTATGCTGTGGACTGTTCATCTGCAGCCATGCCCCCTACTGTGCTGCCCCGCCTTGGAACCAGCTGGCTGTGGACAGAAACCTCTACAAACTGAGCCGAAATGAACCTCTCCTCATTCAGTCTGTAGGTTTTAGATACTTTATCCGAGGAACGAGAAAGTAATTAAGATAGATTTTGGCTCCATGGGGTTTGGCTGTGACACTGCCCTGCAGGAAGAATTTGGAAGGGTTTGGAGCTGGCTAAAGAAGCAGTCCTAGACTGCTGTGAGCTGAGTTTGGTGGGAGATTCTGGTCAGAGCTCAGAAGACCAGAATGATGGCAAAAATGAGCTGATAAAGACCAGGTTCAGGAAGGTTTTTTTCTTCAATCGTATTTTATTGGTACACTGTAGATATACATAATGATCACATTCATCATAGAGAATTTGTACCTGTACATGATGTAACTTGATTCTTTTTTTCCCATTCCCCTGCCCTCCCTTCAACGCCTCTTCCCTCTCCATTTACAAAAGCTTTGTTTCCATTTTTTCCTTCTTTTCTAACATTATTTTACTTTTCTTTCCTTTCCCCCTCCCCCCTCTAGAAGTTTTTTTTTTTTGGTTTAGAAGTTTTTTTTTAAATAGATTTTTGTGTGTTTGTTTTTGAGACAAGATCTCACTGTGTACCTCAGACTGCTCTTAAACAGACTTTGTAGCCCAGGCTGGCCTCAAACCAACAGCAATCCTGCTGCCTCAGCCTTCCAAGTGCTAGGATTACAGGTGTGTGCCACCATGCCCAGCTCTCAAATAGTTTCAGTTGAGAAGAAAGATTCCACTGGCTGTTGGATTCTGGCCATGTGTATTATACTTTGGCAGAAAATTTGTCTATGTTTTGTTCCTGTCCTGAGACATTTCAGAGGTCTGAGATTAAGGAAAGTAAATTAATTAATCTGACTGAAGAAAGTGGCATAGCTACTGTTGGGGGCTTTTAGTCAGCTCTACCTTGAGAATCAAGAGCAAATAGCACAGCAGAATGATTTAAAATTTTTTGAGTTTGGCCACAAAGGAAGCTCCTATAAGGCTGGATGTGGTGGTACATGCCTATAATCCCAGCACTCAGGAGGCTGAGGCAGGAGGATTGCTATGAGTTTGAGGCCAGCCCAGGCTACAAAGTGAGTTCAAGGCCAGCTTGAACTGCATAGTGAAACCCTATCCAAAAAGACAAAAAAAAAAAAAAAAAAGAAAAAAAAGGAAACGCTTCTAAAGTTGGGACCTACACAAAGATGAAGCAAAGAAAAATTGGTTGCTGGAAAGATTAGTATCAAAAAGCCAAGTATTTTGGAACAATACAATAGAAAAGATGGCCTGAGGGTATCACAAGCACCAACCAGACTCCACCATTTGCAGCCTCAAACTTGCAAACGTGAAAGTCTGCTTTGAGAAGAGAGTGCCAGGGTACCATGTTCCAAAGTGGTGGCAGCCTAAGAAATGGGAATTGATTCCCTGAGATTCTATTCACCTGGCTCATTCACACACTCAAAGGCCTCTGCAGCCACTAGCAAGATGCAAAGGGGGATCAGCTACTGCTCCAGCTGGCAGCAGACCTCAGTGTCATCCACATGGTACTGGTTTTAGGCACATGCAGAATGTAAGAGTTATGAGGTCAGGGAGGATTCCACCCAGGTTTCATGAGAAGGATTGGGAGGCCATACAGTGTGCCTCTGAGAGGGCAGTGCATGAAGCTGTGGGAGTGAAGCCAGTACAGTAGAGACCCCAGGATGTTAGAAAAGCCAGGAACATGAAACATCTGAGGAAGGCTGTGAAGAGTGAGGAAAGCCAGTCCAAGAGAGAGAGAGAGGCCATGAGTGCTACACCTACTGGCGGTGTCACAGGGGTGGAGCCACCCAAGCCCTTTAGAGTTCACATCTCACCACAGATTGCCCCTGGTAATGGGTATGGAACTAAGGAATATAATGTTTTTCCTGATGGATTTTCATCTTGCTTTGGTCTCAATCCTTTCTATCCCCCTATTTGTGCCTTTCAGAATGGGAATGTTTTTCCTGTGCCATTGTATGTGGGAAGTGTTCAGCTTTCTTTTTGTTTTTTGCAGGGCTTAACAGCCAAGTTTGTCTTAAATCTCGGAGAAAATTTTTTTGTGTGTATCTTTTTGGGACAAAGTCTTGCTATGCAGTTCAGGCTGGTCTTGAACTCACTTTGTGACTAAGGCTGGTCTTGAACTCACAGGGATCCTCCTGCCTCAGCCTTCTGAGTGCTGGGATTACAAGCATGCGCCACCATGCCTGACTGTCCCAGCAAGGAGAAAGTACACGAGACATAGTTTTACTTTGAATTTCCCTGGTGATTAATGATATTGAATATTTTTTTCATAAACCTATTACCATTTGGATGTGTTTGTGTATGTTTGTTTGTGTGTGTTACTGGGAAAAGAACCCGGGGCTTTCACGCCAAGCTACATTCCCAGCCCTTTTCTGTTTTTTATTTTCAGACATGATCTCAGTAGATCACTAAGTTGCCCAGGCTGGGCTTGAGTTTGGTGGTTCTCCTGCCCCAGCCTCCCAGAGTATTGGCCGCCATGGCCAGTTTGGCTGTCACCTTTTGAGAAGTGTCAGTTTAGGTCTTTTGCCCATGTGTGTTTTGTTTTGTTTTGTTTCTGAGACAGGACAGGATCTCTCCATATAGTCCAGGCTATAGTTCAGGAATCGAACTCGGGACGTTGCAATTGTTGGGCAGGCACTTGTGCCGCTGAGCTACATCCCCAGAAGGCAGATGCTCTTTAGTCTGATGTTAGCTCCTTGTAGATTTTTTTCTTTTGTTACCTGTATTTTGGGGATCTTATCCAAAATAATCTTGCCTATTCCAATGTTATGAAGCATTTTCCTTAGATTTTCTTCTAGTAGTTTCTTGTCCCAGGTCTTAAACTAGGTGTAATCCATTTTCAGTTTATTTTTTTAACATGTTTGGGATAGGGACCTAGTTTCATTGTTCTGCATGTAGATGCCCCACTTTCCTGGCCTCACTTACTAAAGAAACCCTCCTTTCCCTAATGCACACTCTTGGCACCTTTATAAAAAATCAGCTGTAGATCTAGTTCTGTTAGGCCTAGGTTTAGTGCTAGGCCCTTTATGTGGTCTATGTATCCTTTTTTTCCTTTTCTTGGTTTTAAGAGGAACAGGGAGGGTTTACTAGGCAGAAATTTAAATTTAAAAGTATGTGTTAGGTTTGATGCGAGTAAGAGACAAAACGAAGAGAAAAGAGCCTTTATTGCCGGGCATAAGAAGGTTGCTGAGAGACAGAGAACTTCTGAGGGGGGAAGCTGGGAAACAAAGGCTACATAGGGCTAGGTTGGGGGTGGAGTTTAGGAGGCGGGCTGGGTGATGTGGCAGACAGTAATTGGGCAGAGGCAGAGAAAGGATACAGGAAGTTGTAGCCAGGCCAGGGGAGGAGGAAGGCGGAGCTTGCTCTGGGAGAAACACATGGTCATCTCTGCGCAGGACCATGTTGGCTCGCCATCATGATGGCTTGGCAGAAATTTATGTGGGTGGAAACATATCAGTGTACACTCAAAGAAAACAGTGTAGGCCAGAGAGAGAGCGGGAGAGAGATGTCTTACATTTTGGAGCTGGGGACATTTATGTGTTTTTGACTGTAGAAATGTGTAGAATGTGTGGCTCAAGAGTAGTTTCATCTTAGGTCTTGATAAAAGGGTGGCCCACCCACAGGAAGATAACTGCCTATTCTGAGGGACAGATCTATTTTACAGGTGAAAAGAGGCAGTCTATTCTTAGGTGAAAGAAGTCCATTTGCAAGTAAAAAGGAAGTGGTTGAATGTATTTGCAGGTGAAAGGGAATTACCCAGGGTTATAGTGTTCTGGGGGGAAAAAAGAGAGAAAAATTTCAAACTGGGCTTGTGTCCTAAAGCTGCAGTTTTCATTTTTAAAATTCATATTTTCCTCGTCTCTTTTGTACCTGTCTCTGTATCTTCCATCCTACCCACCACCTGGGCTCCTGCTCTTCTCTTCTATGATTTTGCATGGTGGAAGGGATGGAAATCAGGATGGAAGATTTATTTCATACAATGGTTCTGAAAATTGCTACTGTTAGTCCCCCTGATATAGGGGAAAGAAACTCCCAACCTGCTAGATGTCCAAAATGACCAGTTCGTGTTCTCTAAAATTGAGGGATGAATTCTAGGAACAACGGAGGTTAACAGTAGGAAGAACTTATTGAGAGAAAGAAAGCTTCTGAGAGGGACAGAAGGGGGCCCAGAAAGTGGGTTGCCCTCCAACCCCACTTCTCGAGGGTGTTTATTGAGCAAAGCTACAAGGTGAGGTGAGCTTAAGGTGGGACAGAACTATAATCTGTGAAGATTACTAGTCACTTAGGTAATATTGACCAATGGCAAATCATAGGATGGGTGTTGATAGGTTTCTCCAGCGCAGAGGCAAGTAAAGCAGAATAAAATGCACTTATTGTGGGCATGGAGAAGAGCACAGCAGGAAAAGAGAGACGAGGAGCTTCTGACAGCCTGACTTAGGCTCAAAGGTTAAATAGGCCCAGGCTGGAGGCGGGTTTATGGGGTAGACCACCTGACGTGGCAGACCAGGATTGGGCAGGAGCATGGGGAAAGGAAACAGGATATTAAAAAAAAGGGAAGTAGGAAGTTGTAATTTGACTCAGAGGAAGAAGGGTGGGGCTTAGCACATGACCTCCAGCGGCCAGCACCATACTGGCTCGGCGCCATAGCACATGGCCTCCAGTGGGTGGCGCCATAGCGACTTGGCAGGAATTACAGTGAGGCCAGAAACCTATCAGGTGTGAGGTGGGACAAGGTTATGGTCAACCCATAAGCACAAAACAAGTATAATCACTTCAGTAATATTGGTTAAACAGGGATCAGATGGGGAAGCAAGTCATGTAACAAGCGCACACGGGATAGACAAGGCCTTTCTCGGAAGGGCTGGGTTAAGGAGGTTGGTCCTCCCCGCCAGGTGCCTGCCGCATACTTAGAGTATCAATCACTGCTGTTCATCACTCTGGGAAGTGTATAGGTGAGTAGTTCTTCTTCCTGAAGCCTGGTGTTCAGTGAATGCGCCTCCAGCCACAGTTGTCTTCTGCACTGACCTCTCGCTGGCCTATGCCTACAGTATGTCTACCTAACTTAGGTATCTATAATACCCCATCCCATTGTTGCCAGGTTTTGGGGGTGCTCGCCTCTTGGTTTCCAAGTTCTTCTCATCTCTAACAGTGAATCCAACAAGACAAGCAAAAATAGTCACAAAGTTTATTTCAAAAAGTGAATGGGAGCCAGGCGTGATGCCGCACACCTGTAATCCCAGCACTCGGGAGGCTGAGGCAGGAGGATCTTTGGGAATTGAGACCAGCCTGGGCTACAAAGTGAGCTCAAGGCCGGCCTGAACTGCATAGCAAGACCCTGTCTCTAAAAGACAAAAAAAAAAAAAAAACCAACTGAAGGGGAAAGGGGAAACTGGCTCTGCAGAGCAAACTTGGGCTGAATAAAAGAAGGACAAAAGTACACCCTGAGGAACAGCATGTTGTAGGCAGCTGAACGAGACAGAACTGTTATAGGCAGTCAGACAGGGCTGGGCCCTCGAAGGAGCCAGGACGGAAGACAAGATACCTTGCAACTGTAGGGGTGACAGGCACTCCGGCTGTGGGCCAGACCTCAAGAGAAAAGATTAAACAGATGCACCCCAGACATCCCTAGGGATGGACATCAGGGACTGACATTCTAAATAGGTATCATCACCTTGAGAAAGCCAGGAAGAGTCACTAACCCACCCCCTGCAGGAAGAGCCCCTGTTCCCACTTGCTACGTGACTCGCTTCCCCATTTGATCCCGATTTAATCAATTTTACCCGAGCAGTGATGCTCGTAATCTTATTGGCTGGCTATAGTTTTGTCCCACCTCATGCACACCTTGGGAATTCCAGTGTTTCCCACCTTGGACCCGCCTCACCTCGTGGTTTTGCTCTGTAAAAATCCTAGAAAAGACAGATTCCTCGGCAACCAACTTGGGTCCCCCTCTGTCCCTCTCTCAGGCAGAAGCTTCCCCCAATAAATATATTCTGCGTTTAACCTCCATTGTTCCTAAAATTCATTCTTCAATTTTATTTCATTTCTTTCTTTCTTTCTTTCTTTCTTTCTTTCTTTCTTTCTTTCTTTCTTGTCTTTTTGAGACAGGGTCTCCTTATGCAGTTCAGGCTGGCCTTGAGCTCACTTTGTAGCCCAGGCTGGCCTCGAGCTCACAAGGATCCCCCTGCCTCAGCCTCCTGAGTGCTGGGATTACAGGCGTGCGCCACCATGCCCAGCTATTTCTTCAATTTTAGAGAACACGAACTCCTCCCAGACATCTAGCAGGTTGGGAGTTTCTTTCCTGTGTACCAACAGGGCGGGCTACCCTGAGGAAAGGCCGTGGCAGTGAGTTCTTCCTGGCGTCTGGGTCCTTTTGTGCGGTCCGCACCTGCTGGGAACCCTTGAGAACTTCTACATGAGCTACAGTGCAGTGGACCAAAAACAGCCCAGGTTCTCGTGTACAAGGAAAGAACTGCCAAGGGCACACCTTGTAGGACGTGGTAAGGTTATTGACGATTACAGCAAGCACAGGAAATAGGCAGAAGGGTGAAGCAGGCAAAGAAAAGGACCTTTGTATCTCAGGCTTCCAGGACTTACTGGGTCAAACGTCCAGTGGTCCGAGCTGCCTCCCAGGGCCTCTCACTGACGTGGGCAGTCAGCGCACCTCCTAAACGTAAATCAGAATAATCGCTAGGGTGGGGTGGCCTTTACAGTGGGCTGAAGGGAAGGGAGCGGCTGGGCTGCTTGTTCCTAACTGCACTGCCTCTGGCACCTCAGAGGGCTGCTGTGGACCCCACCCCTGCTCTTTTCAGGCAGTCTAAGCCACACCCTATCTCCTATCTCATCTTGCCTGAGGGACACAAATCCCCGTAGTTCTTCAGGGGCTGCTGGGGGGGGGGCACTCTGTCTTCTATAGGGGCCAGGGGCTCACTGGCTGGGTTGAAGAACAGAAAAACCTGTCAGAAAACAATAAGGAAAGAATTAGAGACTGGGCATGGTGGCGCACGCCTGTAATCCCAGCACTTGGGAGGCTGAGGCAGGAGGATCGTTGTGAGTTCAAGATTAGTCTGGGCTACAAAGTGAGCTCAAGGCCAGCCTGAACTGCACAGGGAGACCCTGTCTCAAAAAGACCAAAAAAAAAAAAAAAAAACCAAACAAACAAAAAGAATTAGTGACCATTGAGCTGCCTGTTTGATGGGAGAAAGAAACTTTACAATTAGCCCAGATATGAGGAGCAGGTCAGATTTCCACGGAAGAATGTATGTGAGAGCTTGTAAATTACCAAGAGTCTGAGAGCCATGGGCTTAGCGTCGTGGGGCCTTCAAACTATGAAGCTGAGTTCTGTACAAGCCAAGCTGGTGGTTTCATGAAAATCAAAAAATGAAGTTGTGAACCAAAAGGAGGAAGTCAGGAGAGTTAGGGTAGTTCGAATAAAAGTGAGGGAAGAGGCCATCCTTGGCTTCTGCTAGATCTTGGAGCGAGAACCCAGCTCTCCCCTGTTCAGTGTGATGTTAGCTGTGGACTTACGTGCTGGGATACATTGCTTCTACCCAAGTTTGTTCAGAGTTGTATCATGAAGCGATGTTTAATTTTCAGCTAAATGCCATGGAGAAATTTTTTTGTTTGTTTTTGTTTTCTGGTACCGGGAATCGAACTTACAATCTCGTGCTTGCCAGGCAAGCACTGTGCCACTGAGCTAAATCCCCAGCCCTGCGATGTTTAATTTTATTAAAATCTTTTCTGCGTCTATGGAGATGATCATGTGGCTTTTGTCCCTAGACTGTTGATGTGTGTTGGATCTCACTTGCATTTCTGGGAAAAGTCTCTCTGAACATGGTGAATCATTTCTTCTTTTGTTTTTTTTTTTGAGACCGGGTCTCAGTATGTAGTTCAGGCTGTCCTTGAACTCACTATGTAGCCCAGGCTGACCTTGAACTCATGGCGATCCTCTTGCCTCAGCCTCCTAGTGCTGGGATTACAGGGTGTGTGGCCACACCTGGCAATGGTGAGTCGTTTTTTGATGTGCTGCCCATTCTCTTTTTCCCTGCAGGTGTTGACAGAAGGCAGTGTCTTTTCCAAGAAGCTAATCTGCTTTACAATCTAAATAACTGACAGTTGATCTCTGACTCTATTAGTTAACTATTTGCGTTAGGCGAGTTACTTAGCTTCTTTGGATCCTCATTTCTGTTGTCTGCAAACGTAGATTTAATAATACGTACCAACAAAAAAAGTTTTTAAATGTGTACACGTGGGATTCGCGTTTGGAACAGGGCCGGAGCTAATGTGTGTGAAATCTTAGCACGGTGCCTCGCTCACGGTACACAGTGAAGGAAGGAGAGCTGTCTTCAGTCACCGGCATTCTTGCAAGTACCTGAGTCAATCCTGGCTTCCGCAGAGGGCAGGGCAAGCCCCTGGGGCTTCTTAGCAGGACTAAATTGGAAAGTAGACAAAGAACAATGAGAACTTACTCAACAGGGTTTATTTATTTGTTTATTTAACTTGGGCTAGATCAGAACATCAACCCCTCCCCTGATACAGACCTCTTATCTGTAAACCCTTCTCCCATCCCCCTCCCCATCTTATCTCAGCCTTGGGCTCTAACAGCGCTGATTTCAGTGTTTTCTCCGAGAATCTTTCAGGAGCCTGATGGGAGCCCTGTCGGTCTCTATGGTAACTGTCAAAACACCACAGCGGAGACCTAATGGAGGGAAGCGAGGCGGCTGGGGGCGGACTGTGCTCCTTTCCGAAGAGTCTGGGGTGCACTGGGGATTACCTAATGACCGGCCAAAGGGCCTGTCTAAGAGATTAAGGTCCTAGCGACCGACAGAGCCACTAAAAGCCTTTTTAGTGTTTTGAGCCTTTTGAGAAAGAAATGCAGTTATTAAGGGCCACTTGTGTACATGTTCCTGGGGGGCTGAAAACAAGGCCCTCACACTGAGCATGTCCCCAGCCTTTTTTTTCTTTTTTTTTTTGGTACCAATAATGAACTCAGGACCTTGTGCGCTTGCCAGGCAGGCACTGTGCTGCTGAGCTACATCCCTGGACTATCCCCAGCCCTTTACAAACATTATTATTTTTTAAATTTTGAGACAAAATCTCACTAAGCTGTTAAATTGCCCAGGCTGAGCTTGAACTTGTGATCCTCCTGCCTCAGCCTCCCAGAGGGCTAGAATTACAGGCATGTGCCACTGTACTGGCCCAAGAGACACTTTGTTTATTATGAGACATGGTCTCATGATATGCAGTAGTTCCAGCTGGTCTTGAAGTCACAGAGATCCTCCTGTCTCAGCCTCCTAAGTGCTGGGATTACAGGCAAGAGCCACCATGCCTGGCCAAGAGACACTTTTTTAAAGCATATTTTGTCTAATTAACAGACAATGCTTAATTCATCCATTTGGTGGCCAACTGAGGTGTGAATATTCTTTCCACTAGGTGTCACTATTGTACTTGATAAATGATTATAGTTATGTACTTGAAAAGTAACGTCCTTTCTCCTGGGGATGGAAAGCTGGCTTGCTGGCTTGCTCGCTCTCTCTCTCTCTCTCTCTCTCTCTCTCTCTCTCTCTCTCCCTCCCTCCCCCTTATTTCCTCTCTCTCTCTCTCTTTCTTTTTGTTTGTTTTGTCTTTTCGAGACAGGGTCTCGCTATGCAGCTCAGGCTGGCCTTGAGCTCACTTTGTAGCTCAGGCTGGTCTCGAACTCCCAAAGATCCTCCTGCCTCAGCCTCCCAAGTGCTGGGATTACAGGCGTGTGCCGCCACACTAGGCCTTCTTTCTCTTTCTAGACGCCACCAGCAGGCGATGCGGATGGATCTTATAGCAGGATGATTTCCCTCAAAGTAGTATCAGGAAAGGTTTTGTTGTATAGAATTTAGGATTTGGCCATGTCCAAAAACATCCAACAGCTGGGCATGGTGCACACACTGTAATCCCAGCACTCTGTAGGCTGAGGCGGGAGGATCACTGTGAGTTCGAAGCCAGCCTGGGTTACACAGTGAATTAAAGGCCTGCTTGAACTACATAATGAGACCCTGTCTCAAAAAAATAAAGAAAAAATAACATGTAAAACCTGCTGAAGAACAACAAATATTCAAAGACAGTCTAGTAAATAACTTTTAATGCTCTCCATGGATCTTTATTTGAAGTTCGTTTAGTGACCCCTTTGCCTCTTTGTGACCTGTTCCCACTCCTTTATTTTAAGAATGGAAAGTAGTTAGAATCCTTCTCTAACTTTCATTCATATTCTTTTGTCACCTAATTCATCAAAACATAAAGTACAATAGTTCACATTTTAAGTTATTAATTTGCCCGGAGTGGTGGGGACACGCACACCTGTAATCCCAGTAGTTGGGAAGCTGAGGCAGAAGGGTCTTGAGTTTCAGACCAGCCTAGGTCACATAGCAAAATCTTGTTTCAAAAAACAATTAAAAAAGTATTACTCTAAACACTTTCCCATTTGAGGTCTTACAAAGATAAGAGCTTTGTTTTTCTTTCATTGTTAAATTTATTAGTAAAATGGGGGTGGGGGAAATCCCTCCCGAAAATTGTGAGGAAGCTTCCGAGCATTTCCCACTGCCTGCAATTACACAGGAGCACAGCAGATGGGGCACAGCTGGGTTCGCGCGCAGCCCACCGGTCAGACACGTGTGCTGCGCAGAGAGCCAGGAGTCATCTTGCAGCGTCCAAAGCTTAACTCCGCCCCCCCGCCAAGTCACCAACGAAAACAAGCTAACAAGAGAAAGACGGCAGGGGCTGGGGATTTAGCTCAGCAGCACACCGCCTGCCTGGCAAGCGCGAGGTTATGAGTTCGATTCCTGGTACCGGACAAAAACCAAAAAAAAAAAAAAAAAAAGAGAGAGAGAGAGAGAAAGACGGCAACGACCTTTCTCATGTGCCACCTCGATCCATGTGGCTCATCAAACTGGGAAAAAAAGTTAGGTGACTTTAAAATCTCCACCCCACCCTGAAAAAAAAAATCCCCAATGTTTGGAAATTAACCAAAATACGTCCTAAAAACTTACAAGTGGAAGAAGAAAATATAGTGGAAATTTGAGAAATCCCAAGTATAATGCAACAAAAAATAAAATTTCTGGGATATGACTGAATTAGTACTTAGAGGGAAATTTTAGCTTTAATGCTTTTTCCTTTTTGGTACTGGGAATTTAGCTTAGGACCTCGTGCTTGCCAGGCAGGCGTTGTGCAGCTGAGTTAAATCCCCGGCCCTTTAATACAATATTAAAATAAGATTTACATCAATGGCCTAATTTTTAAATAGCAAATGAAAAACAAAAGCATAGAAGAAAAGAAACAACATAGAACATAAATCCTTGAATTGAAAAATGGAAATGAGCCGGGCATGGTGGCACACGCTTGTAATCCCAGCACTCGGGAGGCTGAGACAGGAGGATCACTGCAAGGTTGAGACCAGCCTGTGCTACAAAGTGAGCTCATGGCCAGCCTGAACTGCATAGCGAGACCCTGCCTCAAAAAGGCAAAAAAAAAAAAAAAAAAAGACAAATGGAAATGAAATTTAAAAACTTCAGAAAACTAATTTAGTTCTTTGGAAAGATTAATAAAATTAATAGACCTCTAGCAAGACTAATAAGGAAAAAAAATTCTTAAATTATTGATAAATAAAATAAAAAATAAACATTGTTATAGATCCTACAGGTATTAAATAGATAAATGATATGTTTTGTTTTTATTGGTTTTTTTTTTGTTTTGTTTTTTGGTCATTTTGAGACAGGGTCTTACTGTGCAGTTCAGGCTGGCCTTGCACTCACTTTGGACCCCAGGCTGGTCTCAAACTCCCAATGATCCTCCTGTCTCAGCCTCCCAAGTGCTGAGATTATAGGTGTGAGCCACCATGCCCGGCTGATAAATGATATTATGAATAACTCCATGCCAATAAAATGTAACACATTGGATCAAAAGGACAAATTATTTAATTAAAAATTAAGACAACATGAAAAATTAAAACCTTGTTATTCTGAATACCTAAAAAAGTTTTAAGTCAAAATTTAACACCTTTCTACCATACAGCATAGACAACCAAGAAATGAAAAATACAAGCAGTTGGAGTTTGGCATGGTGGTACACACGTATAATCCCAGCACTCTAAGATCCTGAGGAAGGAGGGTCACAAGTATAAATCCAGCCTGGGCAATTTTGTGATTTAGTAAGACCCTGTCTCAAAATAAAAAGTAAAAAGGGTTGGCGATGCAGCTCGATGCAGAGGACCTGGATTCAGTCCCCAGGTCTACTTTTTTCTTTTTGAGACAGAGTCTTGCTTTTTCATGTGTGTCAGCCTTGTATTCACTATGTAGCCCAGGCTGGTCTCAAACTTGCAGTGATCATCCTGCCTCAGCTTCCTGAGCACTGGGATTATCCCCAGTACTTTGTACCTGCTGACCAATGTTTCCTGGTTCCTGTCTCCCGCGCCTGTGGCTGTGAATCACCGAAATTCCACTCTCTGCTTCTCTTCTAAGGGTTCAATGTTCCCGTGTCTGGCTTATTTCATGTAACGTAAGGCCCAATGGGTTCATCCATGTTGTTATAAACGATAAGATTCTCTACTTTTTAACAGCTAAAGAGTATTTGGTTGTGAATACAACCCCTCCCATGAGGAATTTCTGAGGACTGAACTCAGGGCCTTTGCACTGAGCTAAATTTCCAGCCCCTTTTTAATTTGTGTTTTGAGACAGGGTCTCACTACATTGCACAGGCTAGGCTCTAATTTGCAATATTCTTGCCTCAGCCTCTGAGTAACCTGCAATCCTTCTGCTACCTTGCCCGGGTCAATAATCTGAAATTTATTTATTAAGAGTTTCAGCCAGGTGAGATGGAGCAGGCTGCAATCCCAGCCTGGAATTATTTGGGAGGCTGAGGCAGGAGGATCACAAGTTCAAGGCCAACAGGGGCAACTTAGCAAGATTCTGTCCTAAAAAATAGAGAGGGTTGTGGATGTAGCCCATAGAGAACTTGCCCAGCATGTGCCCACCCCGTTAGAAATAATGGAGCTGAAGGAGTCCCTCCCCTCCACCTGTTAATGCTAAAGAGCGCCCTGAGGTCATTCCTCCTTGCACCATACAGTAGAAAATAAAATAAAAACTCAGGAGCTCTCTCGGCTTCAGGGAGGGCACATGCACACAGGACGTCCTAGCCTGACCTTCAGTCACCTGCACCCCACTCCTGCCCTACCAAGTGTTCATAAATATTCACTACAAGAACCGGGCGTGGTGGCGCACGCCCGTAATCCCAGTACTCAGGAGACCGAGGCAGGAGGATCGTTGCGAGTTCGAGGCCAGCCTGGGCTAAAAAGTGAGCTCGAGTTCAGCCTGAACTGCAGAGGGAGAAAAAAAAAAAAAAAAAAAAAAATATATATATATATATATATATATATATATGCACTACATATTCATAAACATAATTAAGAGCAGTTGAATTCCGGGACAAGCCAGCGGTTGAGAGCCCCTGAACTGACTCAGCTCCCTCCCAGCCGCACCGAGATTGAGGGGAGGCATCTGGCTGAGGCGCTGTCCTTTGAGGCCGCAAGCCTGGTTTATGGGGCCGCTGCTGCGGTTCCCGTGCGATATGACCCGTGCGCTATGACCCGCGCGCAGTGCTTTTCCTTTCCTGTCTGTGTCACATCTTGTGTGATCCTCAGTAAATTCCGCGGCTCGCCGCTCGTGTCTCGTCCGGGGTGTATGGCATGGCACGTTCTGCTGGAGAACCAGGAGTCGGTAAAGAACTAAAACAGCAGTGTTTAAAATAAAGGAAGAGCGCCGGGCGTGGTGGCGCACGCCTGTAATCCCAGCATTCGGGAGGCTGAGGCAGGAGGATCGCTGCGAGTTCGAGACCAGCCTGGGCTACAAAGTGAGCTCAAGGCCGGCCTGAACTGCAGAGAGAGACCCTGTCTCAAAAAGACAAAATAAATAAATAAAATAAAATAAAGGAAGATAATTTTATTTGGTGGGGAAACAGGGAGAGAGAGGGAGTGAGACGAGGAGGGAGTTTATGGGGAGCCAGCGTCTTTCCTGCTTCCCACATGGGCGCCTGAAAGTGGTCCCCTCTGCTGTGCTTCCAACCGTCTTTGATCCTGACCTAGGTGCCACCACCTGCATTCCTCATTGCTGCATTCCTGTCCCTTTGGGGTAAATTCCTGTCCCTTTGGGGTAAATGGGTGTGCTCTCGGAAAGGTGACTTAGAGGCAATGAGCAGGTAAAGGGGACATGCATAGTGTGTGTGCCTGATGTAACAATGTAGTGAGGTTAAAGTGGGAACGTACACACGGGGGCGTCCGGGGAGGGGTGCGTGTGTGTGCGCATGCGTGCGCGTGTGCCTTACATGTTAAAGAAGAGCCCTCAGGTGGCTCCGCTGCCTCCCCTGCGTTCTATCAGGTGCGTGAGGGGAGCTGGTTTCCCTGGTCTGTTATGTTTCCGGCTTCTTCGGCGTTCTGTGGACTCTGCTTGGTGAATTCTTCGGGCCCTGTGTCACCTGGTGCCTGCCTCCTCTGGTTTCTGTCTCCCTCGCTCGTCTCTCTGATGGCTCTAACTGCAGAGTCTACCTGTGGAGGCCGAAACTGCCTTTAGTAAGGTTTCTTATTCATTTCGTGCATGGAGCTTGGTAAGATCCTGTTTTATCCTTCTTGTGCCTGTGGTCTGTTCCTACCCTTGGCAATTCTATTTATGTATGTATGTATGTATGTATGTATTTATTTTGTCTTTTTGAGACAGGGTATTAGCTATCCAGTTCAGGCTGGCCTTGAGCTCACTTTGTAGCCCAGGCTGGTCTCAAACTCATGATGATCCTCCTGCCTCAGCCTCCCGAGTGCTGGGATTACA
>NW_004955466.1:6007375-6009573 GCF_000276665.1 Chinchilla lanigera | reverse complement strand
ACCTTGTGCTTGCCAGGCAGGTGCTTGTGCCGCTGAGCTATATCCCCGGCCCTGTTCATTGTCTTTAAGGTTTATCTTTTATCTTCTTATAAACCAGACTGGTTGTTTTTTTTTTTTTTTTTTTCCAGTACTCATCCTCAACTTTTTTTTTTTTTGGAGACAGGGTTCTGCCAAGTCACTGCGTTGCCCCGGGCTGGTTCAAAAGTTCCATTTTCCTGCTTCAGCTGGATTTTTTTTTTTTTTCTTTTTCTGAGACAAGGTCTCACTATGTAGCTCAGGCTGGCCTTGAACTCGGCAGTCCTTCTGCCTCAGCCGCCAGAATGCTTGGATTGCAGGAGTGTGCCGCCATGCCTGGCTCTCAGCTGGATTCTTGATTACCTACTCTCCAACAATATCTGGCTGTGGCTCTCCCACATTTCCAATGTCCTTATCCTATTTCTGATGACATCACCAAGAACAAAAACTGCCCTTTCCCCCAAGCCCTGCAAGCTGAAAGGAGACAATTCGGCATAGATTTCACAGAAATCACCCCGATCGCTCATGGATGGGCAGCCTGCGTGCCTGCTGCTCGGTTGGCCACTCAGAAACTTCACTGAAGCATCTCCTAGGAGATTCAGAGTATGGCAGTGTGTGGCAGGTTTCCGGGAGACAGATCCCAGACTCTGGCGCCAGGAGGAAGGAACTGCAGGTGATACAGCACTGTTTATGGCAGTTGACGGGGAAGGTGAGCTCGGAGCGAGTGAGCTGGAGCCAGCAGAAACACGAAGGCGGCATGAGTGGAGTGAAAAATAATGCCTGGGGGGAGGGACAAAAAGGAATGGGAGAGGAGTAACTGGTTTTTAGTTTTAAAAAACGCGCCTCCTGTGTAGGACGTCTCTCATTGGATAGCTGCGTTTGCAACTGACAAGTGATTGACAGGGTGCCGCCCTCCTCTCGGCTGTATCCGGCGAACAGTATTTTCCCATAATTCTCTCTGATATGTTTACACCGTGACACGCGGCCATGTGTAGGAACTATTAATGTATTTGGGGTGGGGAAAGGCTGTTAAGTCAGGCTGGAGTATTTAATACACAGGTGCACAGGCCTGGAGCTTTAGAAATTTCCCAGATTTATTTTTCTTTCTTTCTTTTTGAGACAGGGTCTCACCATGCAGTTCAGGCTGGCCTTGAGCTCACTTTTTAGCCCAGGCTGGTCTCGAACTCACAGTGATCCTCCTGTGTCAGCCTCCCGAGTGCTGGGATTATCGGCGTGAGCCACCACGCCCGGCGTTTCCCGGATCTTTGTTTTTGTTTTTGTCTTTTTGAGACAGGGTTTCACTATGCAGTTCAGGCTGGTCTTGAGCTCACTTTGTAGCCTAGGATGGCCTGGAACTCTCAACAATGCTCCTGCCTCAGTCTCCCGAGTGCTGGGATTACAGATGTTCGCCACCATGCCCGCGGCGATCTTTGTTATATTTATTTTTGCTTCCCTTAAGGATAGTGGAAAGAGGATTGGCCCTGGGTTGTTGCCCAAATACTGGTGAGTGCAGGGGAGCGGTCTCCCAGCCTCAGCTGTGCTGTCTAAGAGTTGAAGATACGCTTGAAGCTCAAAATATACAAATCTAATGGGCCACCGTGCAGGTGCAGAGACTAAGTTTATGAGGATCTAGCAGTGTAGCTCCGTGGTAGAAAGTTGCCCTGCGTGTGCAAGAGCCTGGCTGGGTCCCTAGCGCTACAAAAGAGTAAGAAAAGAAGACGCTGAGTCTATAATTGGCTGAGTCATTAACCTTGTGCTTTCCTTTGTTTCCGTATAATACCGCTGTTAAACACCGGATTGCCCACAGCACACGGAGCCCAGGCTTGGGTGAGAGACCGCCTGCAACACAGATATGAAACCCAGTCACTCAGCAGGACTGAACTCTTCCCAGAACTGCAAGGCTGGATCAGTGAGTTACGGGGGGTTCTCGCAACTCAGCCTCTGGATGAGGAAGCTTCTTGGGAGAAGTTTCAGATGGGAAACGATGGGGTTCAGTTCACGCTACCCCAAACTTTACTACTTTGGCTTATTGAAAAATAGTAGCCTGGCATGGTGACGCACACCTGTAATCCCAGTACTTGGGAGACTGAGGCAGGAGGATCGTTGTGAGTTTGAGGCCAGCCTGGGCTACAAAGTGAGCTCAAGGCCAGCCTGAACTGCAAAGTAAGACCCTGTCTCAAAAA
>NW_004955466.1:5991155-6007224 GCF_000276665.1 Chinchilla lanigera | reverse complement strand
AAAAAAAAAAAAAAAAAAAAAAAAAAAAAGAGAGAGAGAGAGAGAAGAAAAGAAAGGAAAAAAGAAAAAGAAAAATAGCAGAAGCAGGAAGATTTCTCTGACTTTCCTACCCTTTCTTCCCTGAAACAGGGTCATATTTCATCATATAAAAATACCACATTTTCTTATCCATTCATCTGCTGATAGACATGTGGGGTGCTTCCAAGATTTAGCTATTATGAATTATGCTGCTATAAACATGGGTGCGCATGTGTCCCTGTAATATACTGTCTTCAAGTCTTTCAGGAAGATACTTAGAAAAAAGAGAATAGCTGACTCAAATGGAATTTCTGGTTTTAGTTTTTTGAGGACTCTCCACACTGATCTCCATAGTGGTTGCACCAGTCTGCACTCCCACCAACAGTGGAGAAGCTCTTGTTCCCTGCAGCCCTGCCAGCATTTGTTATTATTTGATTTCTTGATGATGGCCTTTATTTCTGGGATCAGATGGAACGTCAATGTTGATTTAATTTGCATTTCTCTAATGGCCAGTGATATTGAGCATTTCTCCATGTATTTATTGGCCATTTATATTCCTTTTGCTGCAAAGTGTCTGTTCATTTTTGTTGCTTTTTTTGTTTTGTTTTGATTGGGTCTTTTATTTGCGGGGAGTCTTTTTTTTTAGTTCTTTATATATTCTAGATATTAGTCCTCTGTCTGAGGTGTAGGCAAAATTATTTTTTCCTATTCTGTACACCGTCTTTCCACTCTGGTGGTTTCCTTTGCTGTGCAGAACCTTTTTAATGTAATGTGATTGCATTTGTTGTTTCTCAGTATTGCTTCCTGTGCAACCAGGATTCTGTTCAGGAAGTCCTTGCCTACACCTATGACTTCAAGAGTGTTACCTGTCTCATCTTCCAGCAGGTTAAGTGCTTCTCTCCACCTTCTCCTGGGGCTGGATTAGCCAGAATCGGTGAAGGGGTCCACCCTGGGCAGGGTGAGCAGCACCACCACCACCAGGCGTCTGCTCGCCAAGCTCGCATCCACTTTGCCCTCCCAGGACGGCACACTTCTGGCACTAGTCACCCTTATATTGTGTATCCATTGACCTGGGCTCCCCGTCTGATCCGGGAGGCCACCTTGCCTCCTCCATGACTTGCAGGGTGCGGCAGGACCACCGCTAAGGGAGGCACCCCAGGCAGCTGCCGCCTGCTTGGAGCTTTGACGCTCCCTGACTCCTGCTGAAGGACCTGGATGAGGGTCGCAAGCCGTGGGGCCGGGGGCGCTGCTGGTGCCTGGCTGGCTCTCAGCTCTCCAGAGGGCGGCAGGGTGCAGAGCGCTGAGGAGACATCTGACAAAAGCTGTGCAAGATCTAGACCCCAAAATAAACTGTAAAACCCTTCTGGAAGATGCACCTGGAGACCATAATGTTAAGCAAAATAAATCAGGCACACAAGCATAAATATTGCATGGTTTCTCTTGTACGGGAAATCTAAAATAGAAATAAATCAAAGAGCAAAGTGAAAGACAGACAGTAGGATACAGGAAGATGGACCTTATAAGCGGGGAAGGGACTGAGAGATTGGGAGGGGTACAGTAGAAAAAGAACAAAGGGTGCATACAGGTACCAATCCCTGATAGTGAGTATAATCATTATGTACTGCAACAGGTACTACTGCAAATAAAAATATTTTAAAAATTGCTAAAAGAAATTGGCTGTCTAAATAAATACATTTGTCATGTTCATGGGTCAGAAGAGATGATATTGTTAGGATATTTTCTCCCCTCTCTCTTTTTCTCTCTTTCTCTCTTCCTTCCTCCCCCTGGTACTGGGGATTGATCCCAAGGACTTCAACTTCAGCGGCATCCCCAGCCTTTTTTTTTTTTTATCTTTTATTTTGAGACAGGTTTTCACTAAATTGCTGATTTGGCTAGGGTGGGCTCAAAATTGAGACCCTCCTGCTTCAGCCTTTCAGAGTTCTAGGATTACATGTGTGCACAACCATGCTGGAAATTCTCTTCAAATTGATCCATACAGTCAGCGTAGTCCCAATCAAAATCCAAGTAAAGCTTTGTGTTTTTATCATAAGTCCCTGAAATATCATATATTTTATATTTTTATGCTTTACTGAGTATAGCTGGTATACAATAAAATGTATATATATGAAGTATCCAATTTAACAGGTTTTGTATGTATATGTCTGTGAAACCATCAGTGCAAACTAAAGAAAATATCTTTTGCCTCAAAAATGATACCATACATTGGGCATTGTGGCACACGCCTGTAACCTAAGCACTTGGAAGGCTGAGGCAGGAAGATCACTGAGAGTTTGAGGCCAGACTGGGCTACACAGTGAGTCCAAGGCCAGCCTGAACTGCATAGTGAGAACTTGTCTCAAAAAAACAAAAAACAAATAGACAAAAAAGCCACCCAAACAAAAAACAATATGCCAGGCATGGTGGCACATGCCTATAATCCCAGGATGTGGGAGGCTGAGGCAGGAGGAGTTCATGAGTTTAAGGCTAGCCTGGGCTACATCGTGAGTCCAAGGCCAGCCTGAACTACATAGCAAGACCCTGTAAAAAAAAGATACCCCTTTGAAATTCCCTCTCTAGCCTATTCTATCTCAAAGCAAACACTGATTTACTTTCTGAAACTATAGATTAACTTGTTTATTTAAAAAAAATTTTATATAAGCAAAATCATATCATATGTATTCTTTTCACCTGCCTTCTTTCTCTCTGCACAATTATTTTAGGATTTACCCACCTTCTTGCTTAAATCAACAAGTCATTCTTTTGCACTACAAAGTAGTATTCCATTGTCTGGAAATACCTCAACTTGGTCACAACTATAATAGTTGTAAGAACCAGAAGCATAGAAACCACTGAGGGGGAAGGGCAGGATACACTTGAAGCTCTCCAAAAGTTTCATCCCCAGAGAATTATCGCTATTTGATCTCTCTTTCATTTTGTTGAAAATCTTCATTCTCAAAGCTTGTCTTTTTTTTTTTTTTTGTACTGGGAATTGAATCTAAAGCCTTCACACTGAGCTCCATCCCTAGCACCCCCTCCTTTTAAATTCTGAGACAGTGTTTTATTAAGTTGCCCAGGCTATGCTGCATCTTGTGATCTTCCTGCCTCAGCCGCTCAAATTAATACATTTTTAATTAAATTCACACACAGTAATTGTACAGATTAATGGAGAATAGTGTGTCATTTCAATGCATATATACAACAGGTAATGATCATATCAGGATAATTGTATATCTATCTCCTCGGTCATATATCATTTCTTCGTGTTGAGAATATTCAAAATCACATTAAAAAAAAGAGACTATTCAAAATCTTATTAGCTATTTTGAAATACTCTCTTAATTATGCTCAACCATTGGGATCCTACTGTTACAAGACATCAGAAATTATTCTTGCTATCCAGCTGCACTCCTGTACCCACTAACCATCCTTTGTCCATCCGTCCTTTGCCACAAGGATGTAGAAGAGTATTGTGGTTTAGATCTAAAATGTCCCCACAAAAGTGTTACGCAGAGGTGGGGCTTTTGAAAGGTGATTGGGTCATGGGGGTGCTATACTCCTCAGGGGGTTGATCCATCAATGATTTCATAGGTAGCTGTGTGTTAAGAGGTGCGGCCTGGTTGGAAAATGTGTGTCACTTGAGTTAGGACCTGGAGTGTAGACTTTCCTCCCTGGCTCCTCCCTTCCCTCTCTGCTTCCTGGCTGCCCTGAAGGGAGCAGTTTTCTGCTATCACACCCTTCCACCATGACGCTTTTTCCTTGGAGCCAGCTGACCATGGACTGAAGCTCCTGAACCATGAGCCAAATTAAACCTCTCCTGCTTTAAACTGTGGATCTCAGTTATTTTGTCCCTGTAATGGCTAATGACTAATATAAGGGCACTCTATGCTACTCTCTGTTTCTTTTGACATAAATGGTTCCAAGTGAGAACATGCGGCATTTGTCTTTCTATGCCTGACTTTTCTCCCTTAACATTAATGTCTTCCAACTCAGTGTGGCTGAAAATGTTAGAGTTTCACTTTTTAATGGCTTGATAATACTCCATCATGAATATGTGTCATACGTTTGACCCATCCCTGCATCAGGGTGGTTCTCTATCTTGGCTGTTATGGACAGAGCTGCGATGTTGGGGACTGGGCTGGGTAAGGGTGAAGTTGCTGAACGCAGTGCTCTCTGGATGTATTGGAGAGCTCATAGTCACAGCCTCTGCAGACAAGGTAACACTGCAGCTGAGGGTGCTGAATCTCACTCAAAGATTCAAGGGCTGTAAAACTGCCAACCTTAGAGATGTAACCATTCCCTTAATTAGCAAGATTTAATGCCTTTGTTCTAACTTTCCAAGGTCCCACTCATTTTCCCACCTTTGCCTAAGCCATGCCTTCCATTTGTTGGAAAACCAATAAATACAGGCACTCCAGAGAAGGCTTTGTCCTAACTCCTAGAAAGTTCTGACCTTCCTGGACTCCACAAACCATATTTGAATTTGTCTTTATTTAATCCTTTTTTTTTTTTTTTTTTGGCTTTTTTGAGACAGGGTCTCACTACGTAGTTCAGGCTGGCCTTGAGCTCACTTTGTAGCCCAGGCTGGTCTCAAACTCACAACAATCTTCCTGCCTCAGCCTCCCGAGTGCTGGGATTACAGGCATGCTCCACCACATCCTGTTTATTTAATCCTTTTCCATAAGTTTGTCTCTAAGATTGAGAGCCTGATCAGTGCCCAAAACTACAATAAACATGCGAGAGTAGAAGTAACATTGATTTCAATATACTGATAACATAACATATTGATTTTCATTGCCTTTGGACGTATATCCAGTGGTGGGGCTGCTGGATCATATGATGGAACATTTTTAAGAAATGTTTATTTTATTGGTACATTTCAGATATGCACAATGATAACATTCACCATAGGGTATTCGTACCCGTACATGATACACCTCGCTTCTTTTTTATTCTTCTTCTTGTCTTTTAAGCAATCTCCATATGCCTATCCACAGTGGCCATTCTCCTCTCCCCTCAACAGTGTGTGACGGTTTTCCTTTCTCCACATTCTCACCAGTATTTGCCTTTCTTTCCTTCTTACTTCTTTCCCTCTTTCTTTCTTTCTCTCTTTTTTTTTTTTTTTTTGGTATCGGGAATCGAACTCAGGACCTCGTGCTTGCCAGGCAGGCGCTTATGCCACTGAGCTATATCCCCGGCCCTCTTTCTCTTTCTTTCTTTCTTTCTTCCTTCCTTCCTTTCTTTCTTTCTTTCTTTCTTTCTTTCTTTCTTTCTTTCTTTCTTTCTTTCTTTCCTTCTTTCTTTCCTTCTTCTTTCTTTCTTTCTTTCCTTCTTTCTTTCTTCTTTCCTTCTTTCTTTCTTTCTTTTTCTTTCTTTCCTTCCTTCCTTCCTTCTTTCTTTCCTACTTCTTTCTTTCTTTCTTCTTTCCTTCTTTCTTTCTTTCCTTTTTCTTTCTTTCTTTCTTTCTTTTTTGGCTTCAACAACATCAACTTATTTTCTCGTAGCTCTGGAGATCAGGAGTCCAGGATTAAGATGTCCCAAGGGTTGGTTTCTCCTGAAGCCTCTCTCCTGTGCTGTAGAATGTCTGTCTTCATGTTCAGACGGCATTCTCCCTCAGTGTGCGCCTGCACCTGAGTCTCCTCTTCTTGCATGTAAACCAGCTGTACTAGACCAGGGCCCATCCCAGCGACTTCATTTTAACGTGTTAAAGACCAGCTCTCCAGACAGCATCTCAAAAGCACTGTTCATTAGGAGCTCAACATCCGAATTTTGAAGGACACATTTGAACCCTAACAGGCCCCTGTTAGACAATGAGCTTCTCAGAGAACAGGAGCCATAGCTTAGTGCTCTGGCTTAGTACCCATGGTATAAGCAAAGTACTAAGCACCTTCTTAAATTCCGTTAACTTCATGATAAGGAGTTCCTCATTTATCTGTTGTGTTTTGTTTTTGGGTACCGGGAATCGAACTCAGCACCTCATGCTTGTCAGGCAGGCGCTGTGCGGCTGAGCTACATCCCTGGTGCCTTAGAGTTCTTCTTTTAAAATTCTTTTAACTTCTTGGCAAGTTCATAGGGACATTATCCAATGACATTTTCTCCATTTACGGATCACTATGACCCTCAGCTTGTTTTAATGGAGTCAATGATTTTTAATTTTCTTGATAAAAATACAGCCAGTGCCATTGTCTGTACTGAGGAGTCTAAATGGACCCACAGACATATACATATTCTCTCATTTTTAGTCCTTACCCAAGGTCAAATGTGAAATCAAGACCCTTCTGGGAGTTTGCAGGTCCATCTAAGTGTGTTCAAAGGGGAATATGACATCATTTCCATCCATGGCTGCTGGCTCCAAAGCAGGAGCACTGTGAGGGGAGGGCGTGGGGGAGGAAAGCGGCTCCCCTCCTAACAGCCAGGAAGCAGAGCTGGTTTCTGTTTCACAGTGGTTGTTCTCTCTGTCTCTCTCTCTCTCTCTCTTTTTTTTTTTTTTTTTTTGAGACAGGGTCTTGCTATGCAGTTCAGGCTGGCCTTGAGCTCACTTTGTAGCCCAGGCTGGTCTCAACTCACAATGATCCTCCTGCCTCAGCCTCCCGAGTGCTGGAATTACAGGCCTGCCCCACCATGCCAGCACACAGTGTTCGTTCTCACTGGGGGCAGATGGTATAGTTCTGTGGTTTTGTTTTTCATTTCCCTGAATATTAGTGATGTTGAATATTTTTTCTTATATTTGTTGGTCATTTGTATGTTCTCTTTTGAGAAATACATTTTCAGATCATTTGCCTAGTTTTTAACTGAATTATTTGCTTTTTTTGTTTTGTTTTGTTTCTGCCATTAAACTGTTCGAAAGCCAAATAATTTTTACCCAGACAAATGTCCTGAAATATTTCTCCTGTATTTTCTTCTAACAATTTATTTTAAAATTTCATTTATTTATTTTTGTCTTTTTTGAGATAGGGTCTCACTATGCAGTTCAGGCTGGCCTTGAGCTCAGTTTTAGCCCAGGCAGGTCTTGAACTCGCAACCATTCTCCTGCCTCAGCCTCCCCAGTGCTGGGATTACTGGTGTGCGCCACCATGCGCAGTCCCCTTTTCACTTTTAATTGCTTGAGTTTGAGTCTTTCTTTTCCTCATTTTGATGAAGTTCACTGTTTATTGACTTTTTTTATGCTTTTAAAGAATTAACTCTTTGATTCGTTGATTCTTGTTGTTGGTTCTTTTTGTTTTGTTTTGTTTTTCTTTGGTACCGGGAATTGAACTCATGACCTTGCTCTTGCCAGGCAGGCGCTGTACCACTGAGCTAAATCTCCAGCCCCTGATTCATTGATTCTTTGTAATTTTTTTAGTCTCAATTGCATTAATTTCTTTTTTTTTTTCAATTGCATTAATTTCTGATCTTATCTTTATAACTTCTCTTTTTTTTTGTGGTACCGGGGAATCAAACTCAGGATCTTGAGCTTGCCAGGCAGGCACTTGTACCATTGAGCTACATCCCTGGCTGTAACTTCTCATATGAACTTTGGGTTTGATTTCTTTTTTTTCTAGCAGTTTGAGGTTCAACATTAGGTTATTTATTTGAGCTTGGTCTATTTTCCTGATGTGACAATTCACCAGTATAATTTTCCTTGTAGGACTGCTTTCATTGTATCCCATAAATTCTGGTATATTGTATTGGTGTTATCATTTAATTGTAGATATTGTTTAATTTCTTTTTTAATTTCCTCTTGACCAACTGGTTGTTCAGAATGATGTTGTTTAATTTCCATGGGTTTCTGTAGTTTTTGTGATTGTTTTTGTGGTTGACTTCCAATTTTATTGCACCATGTTCAGATAGTATACATAAGATGATTTCAATTCCTCTACATTTACTTAAGCGTATTTTATGAACTAATATGTGGTCTATTTTGGAGAATGTCCCACGTGCAGCTGAGAAGAATGTATATTCTGATGTGGGTTTGAATACTCTGTTGACATCTACTAAGTTCATTTGTTCACAGGCTTGGTTTAATTCTGATATTTCCTTGTTGATTTTTTTTGTCTTGTTTATCTATCTATTTGTGATAATGTGTTATTTAGGTCCCCTATTACAACTGTGTTAGTGCTTATTTGATTTTTCATGTCTGTTAATATCTGGTTTATGTAGTTGTATGCACCAGTATTTGGCACATATATATTTATGATTGTTACCTCTTCTTCTTGGAGTCTTCCCTTAAGTATGTAGTGACCTCTTTGTCTCTTTTGATCAGTTTTGGCTTGAAGTTCACATTGTCTACAAATAGAATAGCTACTCCTGCTTTTTTCTGGGTTCCTGTGGTATCAACTATTGCTTTCCATCTTTTAGTTTTCAATCTATGAATTTCTTTTTGAGTTAAATGTGTTTCTTGAATGCAGCATATTGTTGGATGTTTTTTCTTGATCCATTCTGCCAGTCTGTTTCTTTTGATTGATGAATTTACACCATTAACATTGATGGTTATAAGTGATACATACTGACATCCTTGTCATGTTATTTGCCTGTTGTTGACCCCTCCTTTTTTTCTCCCTCTGTTTAATTATTTGCCTTGCCTGGTGAATTCCTTCTGTTGGGTTCATGGAGTTGTAGTCCTTGTTACCTTTTTCTAGCATACCCTGCAGAACATTTTTGGAGTGCTGTTGTGGTGTTCATGAATTTCCTTAGATGATCTTTGTCACAGAAGTGTCTTATTTCTCCATCAATTTTGAAAGATAGTTTCATGCATACATCAATCTGGGTTGGAGATAGTTTTCTTTTAGGGCTTGAAATACTTCACTCCAAGCTCTCCTTGACTTGGAAGTTTCTGTTGAGGAGTCAGCTGTGATTCTGATGGGCTTTCCTTTGTAGGTGATCTGTTTCTTTTCTCTACCAGTGCTTAATATTTTGTTCTTGTGTTGACTTTCTGGAAACTTGACTATTAAAAGCCTGGCTGTAGATTTTTTTTATCATGGCTGATTTCAGTTCTATATGCCTCACTTAACTGTATGTCATATTCTATTTTCCTTGTTGGGAAGTTTTCTGCTGACTTCTGTGACCAGGTTTTTTATGTCATTTGTGCTATCTCTTGCTTTTTTATTGACTCCGATCAACCTTACGTTATTCTTTTTTGCATCACATAGCAGCGATACTCTGTCCTCACATTGGTTCATTATGCTGAGTATACTTTCAATGAAATTTTTAATCTCCTGGATATCTGTTTCAACTCATTCCATGGATTTCATTTGTTTCCTGTTGGTTGTTTATGGTTTCAGTCAGTCATTCAGGAGAATGCTCCTAAGCTCCTCTATTTTTGTTCCTGTACCTGCTCTAGCATCAGTAAACATGTCTTTCATTATGGTTGCCACCTCTGTAGTTATCTGAGAGATTATTTCTGATTCAATTTTTTCTAGAGCCTCATTCTTCTATTTTGTTACTTCTACTATTACCATTTTATAGAGTTCAAGTGGGTGGCTCTCAGGTTGTTGAGATATTAAAATAAAAGAATCACACATACAAGCTAAAGCAAAATCCAAAATGAATGCTAATAACAACAAAAAGAATCAAGTGAAGCCAGGCATGGTGGTAGATGCCTTTAATCCCACTAACAGGGAGGCTGAGGCAGGAGAATCACCAAGAGTTTGAGGCCAGTCTGGACTGCATAGTGAGTTCAAGGCCAACCTGAACTGCACAGCAAGACCCTGTCCCATTGCCTCATTGCCCCTGGGGTTTGCCTTTGGTGAGCTAGAAGTCTGGGATTACATCTTAAGTATCTTCTCATTTTCTTTTTTAGATTAATTTGTGGATTGGTGGTTGTAAATTGCTTATGACAAGTACCTTTATTGCTAGTATTTAGAACCCTTGGGAAATGACTACTCAGAAACCTCTTCCAGGTGTAGCTGGCTTCTGAGTTTTGAGTCTATTGCAAGCTCCTACCTCTTCAAGTTATTTGTTTGTTTGTTTGTTTGTTTGTTTTTTCCTGGTACCGGGAATTGAACTCACGACCTTGCACTTGCCAGGCAGGCGCTTTGCCGCTGAGCTAAACCCCAGCCCCTCTCTTCAAGTTATTGAGGGTGAGAAGTTGCTGCTTATTTGGTCCAGCTGCTGGTTCTTTGGCACTGGCCTATGGTACTGTTTTGACCCTTAGACAACCTCAGTCTTGGTATACCAGGAAGACCAATTGATTAGAACAATTATGTCACCTTTGCTAAAGTAGTATAGTCAGCAATAACAACAGCATCAAACACAGCCTAGAAAATGACAACCTGTGGTAAGTATTGATTTGCCACCTTTAACCATATGAACTAGCCTTGTGGGTAGATGACAAAGTCTAAAATGAACCAGAAAACTATATGCCATAAATAATCCCTCAATGTGGTGAATTTTACC
The DNA here is from genome assembly GCF_000276665.1 of Chinchilla lanigera. Classification (NCBI taxonomy): domain Eukaryota; kingdom Metazoa; phylum Chordata; class Mammalia; order Rodentia; family Chinchillidae; genus Chinchilla; species Chinchilla lanigera. The sequence goes on along the minus strand of NW_004955466.1, from coordinate 5,996,835 downwards.
CTCAGGGAAGAAAAGTTAAAAGAAGATAGGGGGAAAAACAAAGAAATAGAAGAAGAGGAATAGCTGGGCACATGCCTATAATCCCAGTACTTGGTAGGCTGAGGCAGGAGGACCACTATGAGTTTAAGGCTAGCCTGAACTGCACAGTGAAAACTTGTCTGGAAAGAAAAAAGGATGAGATTAGAAGCAAGGCTGGACGACAAAGGTAGCTCATGCAAATTTTGGGAAACTGGTCAAGAAGACAGGAGGAAAAGACAGAAGGAAGAAATAAAAAGAACAGAACAGAACAACAACAAGAAAACTAGAAATAGTGTTCACACGCCTATAAAAATAAGACCAATCAAGAAAAAAATACCACTTTCCCCCAAAAAATCAAGAGAGAGAAAAAAGGTAGAAAATAAAATAAAAAAGAATGTCCATCCAGAGGTGTATCTCTGCTGTTACTCATAAACAATGTGGGCATACATAGTCCAGATAGAGCTGATTAATCCCAGCAAGCCAGCTGTAGCTTTATGGTGGGGAAATGGATATCCCAGCAAGACTGTGCCTTTAGTTCCACTGAAGTTCAGGCTGGTTTCTGGCTGTGAGGCTGGAACCAGATTTTTTAGCCTGAAAAATTCTGTGCCCCTTCTGCTGCCTTGACCTTGGTTCCTGACCCTGTTCCTGGGAGCAGCTAGGTGGAGCTCACAGCTGTTCTGAGCTCAGCTGGCCCCTCTCCAAGATGCTACGGCCAGTCACCCTCTCCTTGGGGGCATCTGAACCTGAGTAATTCACCAGCCACTCAGTCCACTGTGTCCACTGCTCCATGCCACTGGCGGGTCTCTCTGTGGATGCCTCTGGTCACCAGGAGTCACTATGCATCTGGAGGTCTGAGACACCCCTTGCACACAGTGACTCCCAACTCAGAGAAAGTGCTGCATGCCACCTCCTCCTTCTTTGCTGAAGTCCCTCCCTTTGCACTCCGCCTCAGGGCTTCAGTTCTTGCTTCAGATCCTTCCTGGGTCACGGGGACCCACTTCTTTCCTTCTTTTCTTCTTCATGTTGTTATGGTGAACAACTAAGTTTAGGCAAAGGGTCTGATACCAAATCTTGGAGAGGCCCTTTCTCTGCTCTCTAGTGTCTAGAATTGTTGAAAATCTGAGCATGATATGATTTTGAGGGGAGGGGCCCAGGGTCTTGTTATGCAGTTCAGGTTGGCCTTGAAGTCACTATACAGTCCAGACTGGCCTCAAACTCTTGGTGATCCTCCTGCCTCAGCTCTCCTGATAGTGGGATTACAGGCACGTACCACCATGCCTGGCTTCATTTGATTCTTTTTGTTGTTAGCATTTAGTTTTGGATTTTGTTTTAGCTTATATGTATGATTCTTTCATTTTAATATCTCAAAGTGAAAACTTTTTTCTGGCATATGGCTAAGTATCAGTCTATTGCCACTAGCTCATTTATCTTTTTTCTTTTTTCTTTTTTTTTGGGGGGAAGTGGGTTTGAGACAGGGTCTACCTTTGTACCCCAGGGTGGCCTCAAACTCACAGTAATCTTCCTGCCTCAGTCTCCCAAGTGCTGGAATCCCAGGTGTGCACCACCACACCCAGATAGCTTTTTTTCTTGAAATATTCACTTCCCATTAATCTTTGATACTAGAATCCTCATTTTTCTAAGAATGTGTGTGTGTGTGTGTGTGTGTGTGTATGGTAGCAAAGAGTGAACCAGGGAACTCTGATCTACATTCCAGCCCTTTTTATTTTATTTTGAGAAAGGGTCTTGCTAAGTTGCCCAAGCTGCCCTTAAATTTGTAGTCCTTCTGCTTCAGCCTCATGGTTTTTTGTGTTTTTTTGTTTGTTTGTTTTTGGTTTTTTTTGGTACCAGGAATCGAACTCAGGATGTTGTGCTTGCCAGGCAGGCCCTTATGCCACTGAGCTACATCCCCGGCCCTGCTTCAGTCTCCTGAATAGCTCAGATTATTAGGTGAGATCCACCATGGCTGGCTAATTTTTCTAAGAATCTTAATGACTAGTGATGTCATTAAAATATTACAAAATTATGATCAAAATATATGGTGAATATTTAATTTTTTTTTTTTTTTTCTTTTTGAGACAGAGTCTTGCTACATTCAGGCTGGTCTTGAGCTCACTCACGTGAGCCCAGGCTAGTCTCAAACTAAGAACGATCCTCCTGCCTCAGCCTTCTGAGTGCTGGGATTACAGGCATGCGCCACCACACCTGGCTAAATTTTTAAAAGACACATTGCCATGAATCTCCTCAAAACATTCGCCCCATTTTGGGCACACTGATCCCACCCCTCCTGCCGCTTTCTGAACCAGACTGAAGGTCCTCATTTGCGCTTCGTGTGAAGTTCTCTTCCAAAATCATCATCATCCACTGGAGAGAAATGGCTCTGTGAAGCTACAGCTGAACAGTTTAGAACACAGGGCGGGAGGAGGTGAGACGCTTACAGCTCCGCAGGAGAAGGTGAACTGTCACAGAGGAGAGCCATAAACTCATACAAAACACACTAAAAAACAATTCAGATGTCTTTGTCTGTTTGCACGTTCATTTATATATTTAATTCCCTGAGCTCTACTCTCACTCCTGCGTGGGCATTTAATCAGCTAAAGGAGAGTGGCCGCCCAGGAGTAATAAGACAGCAAAGACCACGGTGGGAACGGAAGCTCTCCAGGAGCATGCCCTGTGGTAATCCTCCCTCTGTGGGAGCCAGAAGAAGACTCATCATCATCAAGTCATTTCTCTTGAAAATATTAAACATTAGACGCTCCCCGCTTTATGAAGTTGGAAGAGGTGACGGATACATAACCCTGGTAAGCTGTCAAATGTGTGTTTCCTTATTTCATTCTGGCAAAAGTGAACAACTAGGTTTAGGCAAAGTGGGCAGCTTAAGGAGAAAGGGTAGATGGTGGCAGGAGTTTTTAATGTGTGTGTGCTGTGTGATTCTCCTCTTACGTGTTTTTTTGTAGGTGTATTATTCCTCAACAAAGTTACTTCTGAATCAGGTATATTACAGAGTGCTCTTCATTAATATTAAAATGTTTACTAAATTGCTGCGTAGGAGGTTTCCTGTACCAAATCCTGCAGAAGGCAAAGGCGCAGAGGCAGCTTGGTCTGCCTGTGCCTTCGTCCCTCAGGTAGGGAATGCCAGACCAGAGAGATGCGAAAGAGAAGCAGGACGTGAGCTGACCACCACTGACCGTGTCCGACCTGGCTGCGTGCCAGAGGAAACCACAGCCTCTGCTGTCTGCGTTGTTTAGCCTTAGGATCTGTCCAGATTCCCAGCTCCCTTTCTATTCTTTTTTGTGTGTGTGTCTTTTTGAGACAGGGTCTCACTATGCAGTTCAGGCTGGCCTTGAGCTCATGCTGTAGCCCAGGCTGGTCTTGAACTTACAATGATCCTCCTGCCTCAGCCTCCTGAGTGCTGGGATTACAGGCGTGTGCCATCACGCCTGGCTCTAGTTCCCTTTCTAAAGCTCATCAAATTAATAATAATATCTTCCTTCATCCCATACAATGTGCTTTGTTTTTTCCTTATTCTTCTTCCAATTTTTCTAAAACTTGCTGTATTAGTGATTTTTTTCCAGCATCATCATGCTAATTGTGTTGTGTGTGTATGTGGGCGGGGTCCATGTGTCTGTGTGTGTGTGTATGTACAGTGGGGATTGAGCCCAGAGCTTTGTGCATGCTGGGCAAGTGCTCCACTACTACACACCAGGCTTATGTGGTATTGTCTAAAAAAACACTTTTAGGTAGATCCACATTCCTTTCCTTTTAATATGTTGTGGAGGAGTTGAGACAGGGTCTGGCTATGTAGCGCAGGCTGACCTCGAACTCAGGACAGTCCTCTAGCCTCAGCCTCCTGAGTGCTGGGATCACCGGCGTGTGCCACCACACCCAGCTGATTTTAATACTTTTTTTAAAACCCTACTTTAAGCCAATCCTAAGCATTAATAAATGTGGAATCACAGATTTGTTTTCTTATTAAATGTGCCTGTGGCTGGGTGTGGTGGTGCACGCCTATAATCCCAGCACTCGGGAGGCTGAAGCAGGAGGACTGCTGTGAGTTCAAGCATGGACTACATGGTGAGACTCTGTTTCAAAAAAACAAAAAAACCACACACACACACACACACACAAACACACCCACCAAAAAAAACCCCAACAAACCAACCAACAAACCAAATGTGCCCATGTATCACCAACTAAAATAATAGCACAGGGGCTGGGGATTTAGCTCAGTGGCACAGCGCCTGCTTGGCAAGCGCAAGGTCATGAGTTCGATTCCCGGTACCGGAGAAAAACCAAAAAAAATAAATAAATAAAATAAAATAATAGCACACACCTCACACTAACGGCTGTGGGGGTTCGGGTCTGCTTTGCAGTCTCCTAACAGGACTGCTCAGAGCGCCAACGCGGACTCCTGCGCGCTAGCCCGGCTACTCCATCTCCAGCTCAAACAAGTTCTTCCCCACAGTTTCTCAGGAGTAAGTACATTCCAAGATACACCTACCAAAAATATCTAGGGAACTCCTCCGAGTTCAATTTAACTGTAGTATATGGATTAGGTTAAAATAGCTCTTTCACTTTGATGAATGTGATCACTATGTATGGTGAACATGCGCTAATAAAAAATTTTAAAGTAAATAAATAAATAAATAAAGAGCTCTTTTAGAAAAATTTACCCTTGGGTGTTTGTTTAAAGTTCTTCAGACTGATTCATTAATAACTGAATTTTATTCGGATAATAAAAACTCAAGTGTATCAGTCTCTTAAACCTTATTACACGTAACAGTAAATCAAACAGAATTTTTGGAGTTCAAATAATAAGTAAAGAGTTGGAGAGTAAAGCTCCTTTTGTTCATTCATTCATGTGATGATATTTATTTATTTATTTGTTTTTGGTACCGGGAACCAAACTTGGCAGGCGCTGTGTCATAAGCTACATCCCTGGCCCCCGTGATGGATATTTATTGTGTGCACATTATGTGCCTACCCTTTTTGTAGGTGCTGGAAAGCCATCAGTAAAACATTTTTAAAAATAAGCCAGGAGCTGGGGATATAGCTCACTGGAACAGAGTTTGATTCTTGGCACCAAAAAAAAAAAAAAAAAAAAAGGGCCAGGAGTGGTGGCTCAGGCCTGTAATCCTAGCATTCTGGAAGGCTGAAGCAGGAGGATCACCAAATTTAAGTTCAACCAGGGCAAATTAATGACTTAGTGAGAATTTGTTTTAAAATAACAAAGGCTGAGGATATACCTCAGCACAAAGGCCCTGGACTCAATCCCCAGCCCTGGAAAAAAAAAAAAAAAAAGTAACACTTCCCTGCTAAAAACACTAAAAAGTGGTTCCCCGGAAGGAGGGCTTCCTGCACACAGGGAGCTGCGGGTGGGGAGTGCCAGCCTTCTGGCTGGCTAGCTTCCTGCCTGCTGGCTCCCGGAGGGTGGGCCCCCAGCGCATGGGGACCCATGCGGCAGCGAGCGCTATTGCGTGCCGGCCCTTAGGCCGGCCACCGCCACTCAATTGGGATCTATCATGACACAGAGAAACAGTGACACAATTGGCCCACCATGCACCGACTGCACTTGCCCACCCACGGATGTGTGTGAATCATTGAAACTTTGAACAACCCCTGGGAATATATGCCATACAACGGGCCACTCTTGCTCCTGCCATTG
>NW_004955466.1:5986384-5989623 GCF_000276665.1 Chinchilla lanigera | reverse complement strand
CCACTAAAAAGTAATTTATCATCTGACACAGGAAAAAGACAGCAGTGCCCCTCAGCCCCGCCCCAGGGCCTTTACATTGAGCCAAAGCCCCAGCTCTTTTCTCTTTTTTATTTTTTTATTTTGACATAGAGACTTAGTCGCCAAATTGCCTACATTGGGGTCAAACTTGTTCTCCTCCTGCCTCAGCCTCCCAGAGTGCTGGGATGACAGTTTTGTTTTTGTTTCTTTGAGGCAGTCTCACCATGTTATCCAGTCTGGCATCAAGATCTCACCCTTCCACCTCGACCTCCTTGGAAGCTGAAGTTACAGGAGTGCACCACTACTGAGATCTTCCTTTCCCAAGTGCTGTCTGTGCATTTTTTGGTAAATAGTTATAATTCATTTTTACTGTTAGATGATATTGTATGGTGAGAAAACAGCTCATTTCATGAATCCAGTCTTCCATCTGTGGACAGTAGACTTTTCATTTGTCTTGCTATTATTATATATAATGTCACTACAAGAATAAACAAATATTTATTTATTTATTGTCTTTTTGAGACAGGGTCTCACTATGCAGTGCAGGCTGGCCCTGAACTCACTCTGTAGCCCAGGCTGGTTTCAAACTTGCAGCGATCCTCCTGCCTCAGCCTCCCGAGTGCTGTGATTACAGGCATGCACCACCATGCCTGGCAAGAATAAATATATATATATTTTTGAGACAGGGTTTCACTATGCAGTTCAGGCTGGCCTTGAGCTCACTTTGTAGCCCAGGCTGGTCTTGAACTCGTAACGATCCTCCTGTCTCAGCCTCCCAAGTGGTGGGATTACAGGCCTGCACCATCACACCCGGTTTAAGAATAAATATTTAAAGGAAAAAAATTTGTTTTGTCTTTTTGAGACACTGTTTCGCTATGCCTTGAGAGTTCAGTCTGGCCTTGAACTCTCTTTGTAGCCCAGGCTGGCCTGGAACTTACAGTGATCCTCCTGCCTCAGCCTCCCAAGGGCTGGGATTACAGGCATGCTCCGTCACCTCCAGTTTAAGGGAAATTCTTAAAGATGTAGGAATGAGATGTAGAATACAATAAAATGTAGGACATAAGATATAAATTCAGAAGTACAGGAAGGAATGGATAACTCTTACTTTTATGGAAAATTGATTTTCCAAAAGGCTGCCCAGGCAGCTCAATGAATATGAAGAGACTTTTCAGTGGATAGCACTGGACAGTTGGATATTCATTAACACACAAAGACCAGCAATCTAAAGTGAAAGGTAAATTATAAAACTCAAAGAGGATAACCTAGGTGCCTATCTTCATGAGGGTGGGTTAGGAGAGGATTTTTTTTTTTATATATACATACAACATCAAAAGAAAAATAGATAAAGTGTAACTTATCAAACTGAAAAACTTTTATGCTTCCAAGGACATCCTTAAAAATATAAAGAAGGGGGCTGGGGATTTAGCTCAGCAGCAAAGCGCCTGCCTGGCAAGTGCAAGGTCGTGAGTTCGGTTCCCGGTACCGGAGAAAAACCAAAAAAAAAAAAATAAAATAAAAATAAAATAAAATAAAGAAAATACACAGAATTGGAGAAGTATTTACTAATCATACGTAAGGTAAGAGACCTGTATTCAGAAGAATTAAACACAGACAGCCCAATGGCAGAAAGAATGAGAAAGCATCTGGATAGACAAGCCTCTGAGGAACATGTGCAAATGGCCAATAACCACACAAAAGACAACCCACGTCGCTAGTTCCTGGGGAAGCGCAAACCAGAACCACAGTGAGCTACTACTTCGCACAGGAAAGGCTGGCTGAAATAAAAAAGACGGAGGAGCTGGCGAGAGGATGGAAAACTAGAGCGCTCATACACTATTGGTGGGGTTGTAAAATAGTGTAGTCACGTCAGAAAACAGTTCAGTGGTTCTTCCAAAAACTTAAACATACAATTACCATATAACTGAAATTTTAAGATTACTCTAATGACAAGTCTTGGTAAATAACATAATCATTGATGGGTTTCTTGCCTCACTATAATTCTTGCCAAGTCACTATGGCGCCGCCCACTGGAGGCCATGTGCTATGGCGCGGAGCCCGTATGGCGCGGAGCCAATATGGTGCTGGCCACTGGAGGCCATGTGCTAAGCCCCTCTCTTCTTCCTCTGAGTCAAATTACAACTTCCTACTTCCCTTTTTGTAATATCCTGTTTCCTTTTCCCACGTTCCTGCCCAATCCTGGTCTGCCACATCAGGTGGTCCACCCCGCTAAACCCCACCTCCAGCCTGGCCCTATTTAACCTCTGTCCTTGGGCCAGACCTTCAGAAGCTCCACATCCGTCCTTTTTGCTGTGGTTTTTACTGCACCCACAATAAAGGCATTTTTATTTTTGTTCTATTCTTATCTGTGCCAAAAACCCTATCAATCATGAGTATTATGTTCCTCACTTAAAAAGTAAGAATGGTAACTGTTAATTATTTATATCTTCAAATGCAAACAGCAACAGCAATAATAAAAACCAAACTGTTGTTTCCCATATATACCAATAAAAATGAGGGCTAAAGGTGTAACTTTGTGGGATAGCACTTGGCTGGCATGCATGAGGCACAGAGAGAGAGAGAGAGAGAGAGAGAGAGAGAGAGAGAGAGAATAAAAGAAACAGGAGGAGGAGTAGGAAGAGATAGAGGAGGAAAAGAAGGAGGAGAAAGAAAAGGGAAGTCAAGTCATAAGCTATGAGAAAATATTCACAATGTAGTACATAAATTTGATAATGGACTACATAAAAAGCTAACACTACGAAGACAAAGCATCCAATTAAAAACAGACAAAATAAGAACCAGGCACAGTGGTGCATGTCTGTAATCCTAACACGGAGGAGGCAGAGGAAGGAGCATTGTGAGCTTGAGATCAGCCTGGGCTACACAGAGAAAACTTGTCTCAAAAAATGAAGCTTAAAAAAAAGGTAAGGTATAGTGGCACAGGCCTATAATCCCAGCACTCAAGAGGCTGAGGCAGGAGGATCACTGAAAGTTTGAGGTCCATCTGGGCTATAGTAGGTTCAAGGCCAGCCTGGACTATAGAGCAAGGTCCTGTCTCAAAGAACCGAAAAACAGGGGCCGGGGATGTAACTCTGAACTAGGGATGTAGCTCAGTGGCATAAGTGCTTGCCTGGCAAGCCTGAGGTCATGAGTTCGATTCCCGGTACCGAAAAAAAAAAAAAAGAAAGAAACAAAGACAAACAGAAAAACAAACCAAAATTTAA
>NW_004955466.1:5983585-5986284 GCF_000276665.1 Chinchilla lanigera | reverse complement strand
AATTTAAAAAAAAAAAAAAAAAACAAAAAACAATCAAAAGACCTAGAGGGCTGAGGATGTAGCTCAGTGGTAGACTGCTTGCCTAGCAGGTACAAGGCCCCGAGTTCAATCCCCAGAACCACCACCAAAAAAACCCTCTAAAATAAAGAACCAAGGGAGGTGGGGAAAGGTTTATCAGTGGGTACTAAGTTACAGTTAGTTAGGAGAAAGTAATTCTGATAAACTATTGAGGGGCTTGGGATGTAGCTCAGTGGCACAAGTGCCTGCCTGGTGCGCATGAGGTCGTGAGTTCGATTCCCAGTACCAAAAAAAAAAAAAAAAAATAGATAAGTTATTGAACAGCAGAGACAAAATTGTATATTTTAAAAGTTAAAGGCTCTTTAATGTTTTCACCTCAAAGAAATGATACATATTTGAGGAGGTAAGTATGTCTAACCTGCTGTAAGCATTACACAATATATACATGTATCAAAATATTGTAGGCAGGAGGGTCACAAGTGTGATGCCAGCCTGTGCTAAGTAGGGAGTTTAGGGTCGGCCTGGACCACATAGTGAGATTCTGTCTCAAAACAACACAAGGGAAAACTAAATTACCTTACTTCTTTGCACCCATTAGAAAGATTCTCATTAAAATGACAGATACTGTCAAGTGTGATAATTGGAAATCTTTTTTGTCTTTTTGAGACAGGATCTCACTCTGCAGTTCAGGCTGGCCTTGAGCTCACTTTGTAGCCCAGGCTGGTCTTGAACTCACAAAGATCTTCCTGCCTCAGCCTCCCAAGTGCTGGGATTGCAGGCGTGTGCCACCACACCTAGCTATAATTGGAAATATTGCACACTGTCTGTGGAAATGTGAAATGGTTTGATTACTTTAAAGGACAGTTTTGTAATATTTTAATAAAATTAAAGCTGTATCTCTGTAATGTCTAGGTTGTTGTTTGGTTGCTTTTTGTTTTGTTTTGGTGCTGAGGTTCAAACCCAGGGCTTCATGCATGCTAGGCAAGTGCTTTCCCATTGAGCTGTGTGCTTAGACCCTCATTTCTAAATGCTATGTTTCCCGGGGGAGAAGGTGGCACATGCCTACAATCCCAGTACTCGGAAGGCTGAGGCAGGAGGATTGTTGCAAGTTCGAGACCAGCCTGGGCTACATAGTGAGTCCAAGGCCAGCCTGAACTGCATAGCAAGACCCTGTCTCCAAAAAAAAAAAAAAACTATGTTTGTGTAAAAGAAATGAAAACTTGTCCACAAAAAGACTTATACAAGAATATTTGTAGCAGATTTATATGTAATAACAATTTCAAATGGAAACAACTCAGCCATGGGTGCTGTATTCACACAAGCAAAAGTCAGTGAGCAGCGACAGTGATTGAACTCCTTATATGTGCAAAACTACTGATGAGTTTCAAAAACGTACTGAAGGAAAGAAAAGCCTGTGTGATAGATTGCACACCCGCTTCATTTGTATGAATTCTAGAATACTCAGAATTAATACATGGCCGCAAAAATCAGATCGGTGGTTGCCAGGGGAAGAGATCAGCTACGAAGGGGTACAAAGGAGCTTTCTGGGGTTATGGAAATATTCAGTGTCTTCACGGTGGAACTGGTAGCACAGGTCTACACTTTTATCAAAACTCACCAACGCAAGCCCAGCTCCTCAGGAGGCTGAGGTGGGAGGCTTGCAGGTGGGAGGCCATTACAGCTGTGTCCCGAAGTCCCCCAAAGCCTCAGGCACTCACAGCTGGGGTTTTTCACAGGCGGCTGGATCTAGAGTGTGTGACGCTGGGACTAAAGTGTGTGGTTACTACATCAGTCACTGATCGGTTTGGCTTAGTTCTGGGTGGGATTAGTGGTGCCCCACTCCCAGTGAATAAATATAAGAGACCGAAAGAGGCCTGGGGTGGTTGCTTGTCCCTGGTGGCTTGTCGCTTGGGTGCTTTAGCGGCCGCCGGGCTGCCGTGAACTGGTTCTCCTCCGACGTGTCCCTCTGCTGTGCCACCCTGCCTTAGAGACCGCCAGTGATGGACTGAAGCCTCTACACACTGTGAGCTAAAGAAACCTTTCCTCCTTTAACTTTGTCGGGTATTTTGTCTCAGCAGCAAAAAAAGTAACTAACACAGAGGTCAACCTGGGCAACTCAGGGAATCTGTCTCAAAATAAAATGTGAGAGGGTCAGGCATGTTACTTAGAGGTAGAGCACTTGCCTGGCATGTGGGAGACCATGGCTTCCATTACCAGAACTGCAAACAAAACGCCTTCATGGGTCCGTGAGCTTACGTTTTGTGCTTTTATTGTAAGTAAATTATTCCTCCATAGTTTATTCTAAAATAATGCTGATTGGGCGTGAAGCTCACTTGTGGAGCGAATGCTTAATGTATACAAGGCCTTAGGTTCATTTCCCAGCAACACACACACACACACACACAGTGCTGCTAGAAATGTAGCTATCCATCATTTTTGCGTGCACATCTTATACATGTCACATACAAGCATGTTCTACATACTATCCGCAGTGTATACTTAGAAATACAAATCCTCTGTCCTATGCTTTGTAAATTTTCGTTTCTACAGGATAATGTGAACTTTATCTCTGAAATGATTTTACTAATTTATAGTTCCATTGTATAAGATGTCCTATTGACCCATACCCTCAACAACGCTTGGCATATTCTATTTTTTTTTTTTTTTTTTTTTTTTTTTTT
>NW_004955466.1:5974928-5983300 GCF_000276665.1 Chinchilla lanigera | reverse complement strand
AAAAAAAAAAAAAAAAAAACCAAAAAATTTCTCTGTGTGTGGCTATGTAATTTACATTTATACAGCGCCCACTTGGGATATATTCTGGCATCTGCGTCTGTGAACCCTGTTGTATTTTTTCCCCATGGCAGTCTAGTTGGGCTCGTAGCATTTATTAAAGCTACTTCTTTTTCTAATGATTTAAGATGCCACCTTTACTACATATGCTTGGGGGCCAGAGACATAGCTCAGCGGCACAGTGCCTGCCTGGCAAACGTGAGGTCCTGCGTTCGACTCCTGGTTCCAAAGAAACCATAAAGTATTACATGTGCCCGGGTCCATTTCTGACCTTCATGTTCTGCTTTTTTAATCGGGCTCTTCATTCCTCAGCACCACGCTTTTGGTTACAGAGGTTTTTAGTGCAGTGTGCACGGTATTGCAGTAGTAACAGAGGACGGGGCCCCTGTACTACATTTCTTTTTCAGTGTTTTATAGTTATTCTTACACTGTATTTTCCCCTTTTAAAATGAAAATCAATTCAACTAACTGCAGAAAAATTATCTTAGTGCTATTATGGAATTGTGTTATACCAATTTTCAGGAAAATTGACATATTTATGACTGTATTTACCTTATTCAATAAGGAGTGATCCTTTCTATTTTGTTGTTGTTGTGTTTTGTTTTGATTTTTGTTTTTTGGTCTTTTTTTTGAGACAGGGTCTCACTGTGCAGTTCAGGCTGGCCTTGAACTCACTTTGTAGCCCAGGCTGGCCTTGACCTCACAACGATCCTCCTGCCTCAGCCTCCCGAGTGCTGGGATTACAGGCTAGTGCCACCACTCCTGGCTTGTGTTTTGTTTTGAGACAGGGTCTTACTATATAGCTCAGGTTGGGCTTAAACTCACTATGTAGACCAGGCTTGCCTTGAACTAATGTCAATACTCCTGCTTCAGGCCGGGGATATAGTTCAGTGGCACAAGTGCCTGCCTGGCAAGCACAAGGTCCTGAGTTTGATTCCCAGTACAAAAAAAAAAAAAACAATTCTCCTGCTTCAGCCTTCAAAGTGCTGGCATTACCCAAAACCCCTCTATGCCTGGTTGAATTTTTTCCATGTGTTCAAGGATGCCTTTCTGCCTTTTTCGTGCCTGAATTTGCATACGTTTTATAAGTTCACTCCTAAGTATTTTTGTTGCTTTTTAAAGTGGGATTTACTTTTACTTTATATCTCCTACTTTATAATTGAATACATGGGAAAGATATTGGCTTTTTGCTCTCTCTTTCTTTTTCTTTCTTTCTTTCTTTCTTTCTTTCTTTCTTTCTTTCTTTCTTTCTTTCTTTCTTTCTTTCTTTCTTTCTTTCTTGACAGGGTCTTGCTATGTAGTTCAGGCTGCCCTGGACTCACTATGTAGCATAGTCTGGCCTTGAACTCATTGTGATCCTCCTGCTTCAGCCTCTTGAGTGCTGGGATCACAGGTGTGCTCCACTACACCTAGCCTAGGATACTGGCTTTTGTATGTTAATGTAAAACCTAGCTACATCACTGAATTTAATGTCTGCATTAGTTTTAACACTGGTTCCCTTGTGTTTCCTAGGTGTATACTTATAACATCTGCAAATGTAATTTCCCTTCTTTTCTGGATTTTATACCTTTGAGTTGTTTTGTCTTCTTACATTGACTAATCAGTCACCGTGACAATATTAAACTACAGTGCAGGTGGTGATGAGCAGCCTTGCCTTGTTCCTGACCTTGGAAGAATGCCTCCCACGTTTCCCCAGGCACTAAGATACCAAAATGTATTCATTATGCTAAGGAAGTATTTATCAGATTCTATTTTCTTTGTGAGTTTGTGGTACTGGGGATTGAACCAGGGCCTGTGTACTGAAGCTACATCCCCAGCTCTCTTTTTCACTTATTTTGAGACAGGGTCTCACTAAGTAGCCTGGGCTGGGCTCAATCTTGCTATCTTCCTGCTTCAGCCTCCCAGGGTGCTGGTATAGGCATGTACCACCACACCTAGAAATTCCTACTGTAATGAGTGTTTTTTGTTTTTATTTTTATTTTTTGAGACAGGCTCTTGCTATGTATCTCCAGCTCATCTTGAACTCACTATATAGTCCAGGCTGGCCTCAGACTCACGGCAATCTTCCTGCCTCAGCCTCCCGAGTTCTGGGGTTACAGGGATGTGCCACCATGCCCAGCTGTTTTGATTTTTTAACATATCAAATTATAAAAGGTGAGGGGCTGGGGATTTAGCTCAGTGGCACAGTGCCTGCCTGGCAAGTACAAGGTCATGAGTTTGATTCCCCGTACTGGAAAAAAAAAAAAAAAAAACCCACAAAATTATAAAAGGTGAAAGATTTATTCAATCTGAAGAGAAACCAGAGTATATCATATCAAATTGTATTAAAGGACTTTTTACCAGTAGTGAAATTAACTTTATTTTGTCTTCTTATATCTATTCATATGGTGAATTATATTAATAATTTTCTTAATATTGAACAATTCTTATAATTTTAGAATAAATCCATCTTGTGTGTGTGTGCACGTGTGTGCATGTGTGCACGTGTGTGTGGGTGTGCATGTGTGTGCACGTGTGCCTGTGCGTGTGCCTGTGTGTGTGTGCATGCGTGTGTGTGTGTGAGCGCGTGTGTACACATGTTAACACAGAGTCCTACTGTGTCGTCCAGACTGCTCTTGAATCCCTAAACCCAAGTGACCCTCCCACCGCAGCCTCCCCAGGAGCTGGGACCATAGGAGACTGCATAAAAACATTTAATAGACTTTTTCTTTCTTTTAGCAGATTTAGGTTCAGGACAAAGTTGACGGGAGAACACTGAGAACAGCTCTGTATCCTGCCCTCCCTCCCGGTCAGCTTGCTAACAGAGGGATACATTTGTTGCAATAAACCTACCATGATGGATCAGCAGCCCAGGCCATTGATTCTGTGCTGACTCTACTTTTTAAATGTTGGGTATCAAACCCAGGGTCTGGCGTGTGCTAGGCAAGAGCTTCACCCCTGAGCTACACCCTGGACCCAGGCTTCACACATTTATCTTCTCTCACAGTTATCATTACATTATAGTGAAAACTTTCAAAAGCATTTCTTCTTGCTTTTTAAAAATGTACAGTGCAAACTAGGTGTGGGGGTTCACATCTGTAATCCCAGCACTTGGGAGGCTGAGGCAGGAGGATCACCAGGAGTTAGAGGCCAGACTGGGCTACATAGCAAGACCCTGTCTCGGAAAAGAAAAAAGGAGCAGCACGTTATCACGGTTATCTACAGCGACCCTACAGTACAACACCACTCACCACTCCAGAGTTTCTCGGCCTATTTGACTGTAACTTAGTATCCAAGGATCACCCCTCTCCTCTTCCTGTCTTTAAGGGTTTAGTAGCTCATTTATTTGTATCACTGAGTAACATTCAGTTGTTTGCATAGTTGGCTGTTTATCCATTCACTTGCTGAGGGATGGTTCTTTGCTAGCCATTATGGTTTTTTTTTTTTTTTTTTTTTTTTTGGTACCAAGAATAGAACTCAGGACCTCACACTTGCCAGGAAGGCACTTGTGCCACTAAGCTATATCTCTAGCCCCTTGCTAGCCATGATGAATAAAGCTTCTATCAACATTCATGGATAGGTTTTTGTGAAGAGGCAAGTGTTTAGTTTATTTGGGTGAAACCAAGGAGCCAAATTGCATAAAGAATTTTTTTATATGTGTGTTATGGTTTGTCTGTGTGTCCCCCCAAAGCCTCATGCGGCCATGGGGCAGACTTTTAGAGCTGACTGAGGTGTCAGAGCTACACCCACCCTGGGGTGGATAGTTTGCATATGTAAGGGAGAGGGAAAAGGTGCTTGAGGCCATTCCTCCCCCATTCCGCCCTGGTGTGTGCTTGTTGCTTTGCTGTTGTCTGCCCTGAGCTGTAGCTCCCTGCCATGTGCCACTCTGCCTTATAATCTGCCAAGTACGGACTGAAACCTCCACAAACTGTAATGGAAATAAACCTTTCTTTCCTTAATTTTGGGCATCAGGTATTTTGTCCCAGCAACGAGAAAAAAGTAACCAAGACAATGTGTTTTTGGATTCTTCTGTAAATGTTTGACTTGCAATTTTTTTACATTCATAAATGACAGCATAGATTTTTTTAATGCAGTCTTAGTCAGATTTTGGAATCAATGTTACACTGGCTTCATACACACAATTTTGGAAGTTACTCTTCTTTTTAAGTACTCTGAAGCAATTTCTGTAGCATTAAAGTGTCAGCTTGTCAGGAGTTTAGAAGAATTTCCTTGTGAAGCCACCAGAGGTTAGGACTTTTATGTGGACTTTTTTTTTTCTGGGACAGGCTCTTGCTGAATTGCTAATTTGTCCAAGCTGGCCTCAAACTCACCCTCTTGCCTCAGCCTCCTGAGTGCTTGGATCACAGGCATGTGCCACTATGTCTAGCTTGTGTGGATAACTCTTTGATAGCTTTATATCTTGTGGTAAAGATTTTTATCTCTATTGGGATCAGGGCTAGCATACTGCAATTTTCATCAAATGTAGGTTTCAAATGCTGTCTGATTTTCATAATGCTGTCTGATTTTCTGTTTAAGTGGTTAGAGCTCTGTTATCATTTCTTATTTTCAATATTTATGCTTTCTTCTTTCTTTATTATTTATTATTATTATTATTAATATTATTATTATTATTTTGTCTTTTTGAGACAGGGTCTCACTATGCAGTTCAGACTGGCCTTGAGCTCACTTTGTAGCCCAGGCTGGTCTCAAACTTGCAATGATCTTCCTGCCTCAGCCTCCCAAGTGCTGGGATTACAGGCATGCGTCACCACGCCCAGCCTGCTTTCTTCTTTTTAAATTTTTTTCTTTTTTTTTTTTTCTTCTTTTTTTAAATTAGTGACCTATCATTAATTCTTTTTTCAAATAATTAGCATGCTGGCTTGTGTATTGGTCTGCATTTGAGAACACTGATTTCTGCTTTATCCTTATTTTGTCCTATTTGCTTTTCTTTACTTACTTTGGTTTAGGTTTTTGAATTACAAGCCCAAGTCATTATTGGTCTTTCTTTGTTTCTTCCCCTCCTTTTCCTCCCCCATTCCCCCTTTCTCTTTCTCCTCCTCCTGGTCTCCTTCTTCAGTATGGAAGCTGAACCCAGCATCTTGAACTGAGCTACATCCCCAGCCCTTTTTATTTTTATTTTGAGACAGAATCTCACTAAATTGGCCAAGTTGGCTTCAAACTTGAGGTCCTGCTAGCCAGGTGTGGGGGCACATGCTTGTTTATCCTAGCATTCAGGAGGCTGAGGCAGGAGGATCACCATGCCTGGTGTTGAGTGCAAAGATATGTTTTTGTTTTGTTTTTTCTTAGTTTCCAGTTCATTATGTTATTTAATTACTTGTTATTATTTAATTAAAATGCTATTAGCTTTATTTTACTCCTGAGTATCTATATAACATGTTACAGAGCCAGTTTTGGGGCTGATTCCATATATGCTTGTGATAAGATATACTCATATTTTGAGACATAAAGTTCAAAACACATCACAGCTATGAGATCTACCACTGATGTTTTTCAGGTTTTCTATATCTTGGCATGCTTTGTCCCACCGGCCCGGCCTTGGCCTGAGAGATGTGTTGTGTGTTTCCTCACTGCAGTGTTGTTTTACTTTTGCAGTGCTGGGGACCGAAACTGAGCCTCATGCAGGGCAGGCAAGTGCTCTTCCACGGGCCACAGCCCAAGCCCTTATTTTTATTGTCTTTTAAATTGTGATCTGAGCAGTACGGCTACTCTATCACTTTGCACTGGAGAATACAACAAATGAGAAGCCATCAACAAAGTCTATAAAAGAGGCATTTATCTCCCCTAAACACTGGGTCTAATTCAGGGACTTCCACAACCAGTTTTATGCCACTGGGCAAATATTTTCCGCTAATACCTCAGTCTTTTCTGTGAGACTGAGGTTAGTTGCAGATTTCTTTTTAAATTCAATATTTTAGAGCTGGGCGTGCTCTGGGATCACACATCTGTAATCCCAGCACTTGGGAGGCTGAGGCAGGAGGATTGCCATGGGTTTGAGGCCAACCTGGGCTACAGAAAAAGACCCTGTCCCCAAAAAATCAATCAATCAATCATCAATCCAGTACTTTAATTTACCAACTCAATAAGAATGCTTTCAAAATAATACCCTTCTCAGCATCATGAACACAGACTGAAATAACTGTAGGACCAGTGGCTATTACTGGGTAAATTCTCACCACTTGCTGGGCCCCTGACTCAACACTGTCATATATTCTTCACTTAATCCTGGAGTAGTATTTTGAAAATTTCTCTGAACTCCAGCATTGCGCCAGAGGCTATTTGGATGAGAAGGCTCACGCTGGCCATGGGAGCAGACAGCCAACCTTCCTTCCTGTTAGTTTCCAGGTTGGCAGGTGTTATGGTTTATGTCTCGGTGTCCCCCAAAAGCCTCATGCAGTCATGAGGTGGGCTTTTGAGTTTGTGACTGATTCATGGTTCACTGCTGGGATTAAGGGTGTGAGTGCTACACCTGCCTTGGGGCAGGTAGTTTGCATACAGTGTAAGAGAGGGACAGAGCCTTGCTCTCTCTGCTCCTCCCTTTTTGCGCTCGCAGCTTTTGCTGTCTTCTGCCACCCTGAAGTGTTGCCCCCTGACATGTGCCACCCTGCCTTGGAGCCAGCTGATTATGCACTGAAACCTCCACAAACTGTGAGCTGAATAAACCTTCCCACCTTTAATTTTAGGGGTCGGGCATTTTGTCTCAGCAAGGAAAAGAAAGTAACCAAGACAACAGGAAACAAGACCAGAACTCCAGGCCTTCCCAGGCTGTGACTGGACTTTTGTTTTTGTTTTTGGTTTTTCTCCAGTACCGGGAACCGAACTCACGACCTTGCGCTTGCCAGGCAGGCTCTTTGCCGCTGAGCTAAATCCCCAGCCCCTGTGACTGGACTTTTGGACAAAGAACAGTGCTGTTTTCCTGACCGGCTATTTCCACTGCAGGCTTGTACAGGCGCTCGCTGTTGTGGCCTGAGACAGGCGAGATGGATACCAGCGAGGAGTGCTGATGTGGGAGCTGGTCTCCTTCTGTCTGTACAGGTAGCAGTGTTAATAAAATGAAGCAAGGGGGCAGCTGGGGATTTAGCTCAGGGCCTGGGGATTTAGCTCAGTGGCACAGTGCCTGCCAGGCAAGCACAAGGTTGTGAGTTTGATTCCTGGTACCGGAAAAAAACCAAATAAATAAATACAATGAGGGGAAGCCATGAAAGGTCTCCCCCTGCCTCAAATATCATTCCTGTCTCTTCAGCTAGAGAGGCTTTGTTGGTTTGAAATCACGGATCCCTCTAGCCGCTCGCTTCACATTATCATCTCCTGGGACCACCAGCAGTGATGAGTAGGTGGTGCTGGGGTTGACAGCACTCTCTGCTGTGCCACGACAGAGAGCCAGTCACAGGGCATTTTGTGCTCTTTCTTCCAAGCCTTCTGCAGTCCCACATCCTTCTCACCGTGGTGCCCCAGTGCGAGACAGGAGGCGGCTGCCGGATGAAGCCCATTGCGTTCCTGTTTGGGCTCTCTGGAGGAGGCGGACACGGAACTTCAGAGTGCAGGGCGGAGGCAGGAACGGAAACAACTCTTGTCTTTTTTTTTTTTTTTTTTTTTTTTTTGGTTTTTGGTTTTTCTCTGGTACCAGGAACTGAACTCACGACCTTGCGCTTGCCAGGCAGGCGCTTTGCCACTGAGCTAAATCCCCAGCCCCGGAAACAACTCTTGTGGAGCAGAGTTTGTGTGCCGACGGAGAGGAGCTGCTGCCTAACTTAGCAGACGTGTGGGCTACGCCCCCCTAGTGGCAGGAGCATGGCCCGAGTCACATGGGGGCCTCAGATTGCAGTCCTTTTTTTTTTTCCTTGTAAAGTCCATTCATAAACTTTTATTCCACTTACATGAACTTAATACACATGTTCTTAACACTCATGCTTAGATTGTTCATGAAAACTTCTTAAGATATTAAACAAAGCTAGCCATCATCTCATTTCCCTTTTAATTGTTTTTACAGCACATGCACGTTAAGCAAGTATCACAAAAAAAATCACAAAAGCAAAAAAACCTAAAAGAAGTTAAATACATGGGTTTTTTGTTTGTTTACTGCTATGCTTGATATGCATGAAATAATGAACACCAAGCAATTCATTTCTACTGCATCTTTACTTTTACATTTGTTCTTAGGTTGCCTAGAACATTTAAATGCAGATAAAGGGGCTGGGGATTTAGCTCAGTGGCAAAGCACCTGCCTGGCAAGCGCAAGGTCATGAGTTCGGTTCCCGGTACCGGAGAAAAACCAAAAAAAAAAAAAATAAATAAATAAATGCAGATAAAATGTGTAG
>NW_004955466.1:5972133-5973607 GCF_000276665.1 Chinchilla lanigera | reverse complement strand
CATGAGTGACCTATTGAAAAATCATTAACTATTCTCAATGGTTGTTGTAGGAAACACATAATAATAAACATACATCCATTTATGAAATAGGATAGGAACATTGTTTCCTTTACACAGTTATGGATAGATTAGTAGGAAAATATCAATGCTGCTGTAATACGTGGTGGTATCTTCAGAGTGGTTTCTCAGGAAGACAGAAATATGCAAGAGGGACCTATTAAGTAGTTACACCTCTTTTTGCTGATTTCAACAGCTTCTTGGTACGCTTGTTGTGACTGATCCACAATCCCTTTCTTATCATCACCAGCAGTAACCTCAGCCAAGTAACGGTAGTAGTCTCCCTTCATTTTCAAATAGAAGACTTTGCTCTCCGCTTGTGCAGCATGGGGGATCAAGAACTTTTCCAAAAGAGACAGAACATCGTTGCAGATACCCCTTAGCTCAGTCTCAGTATTCTCTTTGTATTCTTGAGCCATCTGCTGCTTTTTCTCGGCACCTTCCGTCCTTTGTTCGATACTTGAGACAACCCTCAAAGATGACCTACGGGCTCCTACAACATTTTTATAAGCAGCAGAGAGAAGATTCCTCTCCTCATGAGGTAATTCAGCGCCTTGCTCAGTTACAGACTTCACGCAGGCTGCCATGTCGTCCTACCGCTCCGCCTGCTCGGCCGGTTTGGCCTTCTGCGCAGCTCTCTTTTATCCATGCCTGGGTGTTCTGTGTCCTGGGTGGGTGGCGGCGAGGCTGAGACTCTGTCCCTGGACCTCGCTGCTCACAGGCTACAGCCGCTCCGCAGACACCAGGTTGTGGTCCTTCATCAGTGACGCGTGGCCGCCCTGAGGCTTAGCGCACTGTGCGAGGATGCATGGTGTGTCTGCTTCCGCGGTTTGCCCCATGTTACCGCTACGCGCTCGTGTAGCCAGTCTACACTTTCTGTCTGATCAACGCACAAAACGTGTGTGTATCTCGGTGGAGCTGGCAGTCTCACAGGTGGGCGATCACCCGGCGTAAGCACACAGGTGTACATGCTTAGCTGAGACACAATGCGACGTCGGACCCTGTTATCTTACTGCGGCCGTATCTGGTGCACGGGAGAATGTGGGTGTAGCCAGGCTCGCGGTCACACTTTCTCTCTGCCGGAGATGAGCCATCTGTTTACAATGCCCGGAGTCCTGCAGAGAAAGAGCTGGGTGTGTCTGTGTTTGACTTAGCGTTAGGTATATTTTTTTGTTTTCACTTCAAAGTATAAAGGATTTGTTTCATTGCTCTTGCCATGTACTATTATTTGCTGGTTGAAAGTAGGCATTAATTTAATATCCAGATTGGAATGCGTGGGAGAAACCACAGGTAATCAGAAGGCTGTACTTGGAGCATCTGAAAACACTCTTGAGGGGCTGGGGATTTAGCTCAGTGGCAAAAGCGCCTGCCTGGCAAGCTCAAGGTCGTGAGTTGGGTTCCTGGTACCGGAGAAAAA
>NW_004955466.1:5962452-5967735 GCF_000276665.1 Chinchilla lanigera | reverse complement strand
CCTCAGCCTCCTGAGTGCTGGAATTACAGGCATGCGCCACCACTCCCGGCTAGAGCGCTTATTTTGTACCAGTAATTACTTAGTGTAGATGACCGTGACCTTGCTTCGCCCTGTGGAGTTTCTACAATGTGCTGTGCTGGGTGCTGGGATTGGAGTGGTACCCGGAGCGACTTCAGGTCCCTTATGTATTGGGGAAGGCGGAAGGAAATAAAACACGTCACTCAGCTAATCACAGACTACAGTGTACGTCAACTTGCCCTCTTTTGTGGACACCCTCCGAGGGATGGTGCAGGTGTGAGGGTCCCTGCTCTGTCCCCCCGGCGCCTCCCTGCTCTGACCGGCTGCTCTGCCTCTTATGCGTGTGTCCTCAGCCACGCAAGGTTTCTTGTGTTGATTTAGCTACTGGATTATTGATTGATTGTATTTTTTTTGAAGACAGGGTCTGCAGCTTGTGATCCTTCTGCCTCAGTTCCCCAGACTGCCGGCTTTGCAGGTGTTGCTTAGCGAGCTTGCTTTTGGAGGGCCATGGAACTTAAGGGTGCTCTTCCTGGACTCCCGTGGTCTCTCCCTTGACCCACTTCTCTTCTGTGGCACATCTCAGGGAGCCTTCGCTGACCCCCAGCTTCAAACTCACAGCCGCGCACCCCGCTCCGTGCCCTCCTTTTGTGACTTCTTTTGTGTCCCTGTGACACTCAGGCTGCCTGACACGCACTTGGTCACTGTCTCCCCCCCACTAGATCGCACACTTCCGCAGTTGTGTCACCCCCAGCTGAACCTTTAGAATCTGGACCGGTGCCTGGGCTAGAGTCGGGGCTGAGCAGACGTTGAACGACTGTCATGAATGGAGAGATGAGGACAGTGGAGCGTGGAAGCCTTAAGTAGCCCTCCTTGTGTGGGCCGCCGAAGGCCGCTCTGTGTGGCTGGCAGCGAAGTGCACGCTTGTCAGGCATGGTGGCGCTCGCCTTTTATAATCTCAGCACTTGGGAGGCTGAGGCAGGAGGATGGAGAAGTGGAGGCCAGCCTAAGCTGTGTAGCGAGTCCACGGCCATCCTGGACTACATAGTGAGACCTGGTCTCAAAGAATAAGAAAATGCTGGGGCTTGAGGTGAGAAGGAACTGGCTGCGTCGTTTGGCTGGGACTGGAGGAGAGGCAGGCATGGAGGACCAGGCAGAGGACGTGATGCACAGGGACCTGAAACGGGGAGAAGCTTGGCTGTGTGTGGATCTGTTAGAACCGCGGGAAAGAAGGTCGCTGTGGCTGAGCACCGTCATTGGGGTGGGGCAGAGCTCAGTGCCCGAGTGACGATGTCAGACTGCGCGGGCCCTCGTGACGGAAACTCACACTGACCTGCGTGTACATGTGCCAGCCCGGTGGTAGGGTTTGAAGCACTGGACATCGGGACCGTAAGATTCTTTTTGAGGTTATCTAGCTGGTGCATGGCAGCCTTGGACAGGAAACCTGGCCGGTCACCCTGAGACGCTTATGTTGGACCACTGTGCTGAGACTGGGAGCCACAGTCCAATGGAAGCGGTCAGTCCGGGGA
The DNA here is from genome assembly GCF_000276665.1 of Chinchilla lanigera. Taxonomy (NCBI): domain Eukaryota; kingdom Metazoa; phylum Chordata; class Mammalia; order Rodentia; family Chinchillidae; genus Chinchilla; species Chinchilla lanigera. The sequence continues at coordinate 5,966,191 of NW_004955466.1, read as the reverse complement.
GGAGGCTTCGAGCCGCGGCCGGCACCGGGCCCTGGAGGAAGCCGTTCCTCCTAGGCTGGGCGAAGGGGAGCTCCTCCTGCTGCCCGCGAGTGGGATGGGCTACGTTGGAAATGACTGAGTATTTCCCCTCATCATCATTACGAAATACTACAGTTTTAGATGCACCTTAATTAAGAAATAATGTCAGAATTAAATGCAATAGCTTGGGCTGGGGATATAGCTCAGTGGCATAAGCACCTGCCTGGCAAGTGCAAAGGTTGTGAGTTCGATCCCTGGTATTGGAAAAAAAAAAAAAAAAAAAAAAGAAATAATGGAATAGCTTATTCTCCAAAGCGTCACTGTTTGCTTTAACAAAATAGAAACCAAAACAATCAGAAGACTTGTTTTCATATATATTGATGACCGGTGATCAATACCTCTTCTCTCCTTTCACCGGATAAAGGGTTATGCGTGGGACAGTGTAGCCTCACGTATGTTGAAAGCATTTCATTTGGGCTGGGAACCTATCTCTGTGCTAGAGCACTTGCCCAGTAGTATGCAGGGCCATGGGTTCAGTCCCCACCACTGGAACAGAAATGTGTGATTCTGCATTTTCCTTAGGGTCATCCTGCTCAGCCTCCCAGGTGCTGGGATTATATGCTTGCTCACCCTGCTAAGCTCAGACTTTACTTTCATTTGTTGTCTATTTGTTTGCTTGTTTGTTTTGAGACATGGTCTCGCTATATAGTTCAGACCAGCTTTGAACTCACTGTGTAGGCCAGGCTGGCTTTGAACTTGCAGAGATCCTCCTGCCTCAGCCTCCCAAGTGCTGGGATTATAGGCACCATGCCTGGCAGACTTTACTTTTTTGGAAAGATGTGACAATGTGCGGCCTACACTAAAGGATTGGGCTTTAAAAGGTATTGCATCTTATCCAGCATGACAATTTGTGCCTATTAATTGAATTGAAACATTTGGACATTTGAAGCAGTTGATGTGGTTAGGGTTGAATCTCTTGTCTTGTTTTCTATTTTTCCTCATCTGCCCTTTGTTTCTTTCTTTATTTGTTTTTTTTTTTTTTTCTTTTTGAGACAGGATCTCGCTATGCATTTCAGGCGGGCATTGAGCTCACTTTGTAGTCCAGGCTGGCCTCAAACTCACAATGATCCTCCTGCCTCAGCCTCCTGAGTGCTGGGATTGTAGATGTGTGCCATTCCGCCTGACAGTTTATTATCTTTTATTTTTTTAAATTTTTATTATTATTATTATTTTTGTTTTTTTTTCTGGTACTGGGAATTGAACTTACGATCTCGCACTTGCCAGGCAGGCGCTGTGCCGCTGAGCTAAATCCCCAGCCCCCAATTATCTTTTAGTAAGATGAAAATAATTAAAAAAATGATATATTTACCCAAACAGTTATATTGGTTATATAGTCTTCATTTTCTTATTAAATGAAAAAAGAATTCATGTTTAGTTTATTGGATTCCTATGTATATTCTAGCTTGTAAAGTTAACCGTAAAGGAAATGAAATCCAAAAATCAGTATAGTTCATTTTCTTGAGCTAAATCTACTGAATTGTCATAGAGCAAGTGATTGTTTTCTTTTTTTTTTTTGGTACCAGGAATCGAACTCATGACCTCAGGCTTGCCAGGCAAGCGCCTATGCCCCTGAGCTATATCCCTGGCCCCGTACAGCCAGTGACTGTTGCAGTAGGAAGGTGTTTCAGGGCACTTGAATGTTTCAGGGCACTTGAATGTTAGATGAACGGACTCTGAGCTGGAGTGCTGTCTGCACAGGCTGGGTGCTAGGTGCTGGGTGCTGAGTGCTGGGTATCCGGCTTCTCTTTCTTCCTCCAAGCAGGGTTCGGTGGTAAAAGGTGGCCGAGGAGAAGTGATCGGTGCACATTGACACTTCCAGACCTGAGAGGCTCCGGAAGCTGAGTTTGCAAGCCTTGCTCACTCTCGATGGTCAGTTGAAGGCTCTCGCCTGTAGCTCCTGAGAAACACACAGCAGCGCAGTGAGCCTCCAACTTGTTCTTACCCATGTCAGCATTTGATTAGAAACCGCAGTCGGAGAAGCAATTCTGATCCCTCTAAAACACGCAGTTACTTTGTTGGTCCCTTAGAGCTTGGAGTCTTCCTTTAGGTACCGCCAGGGTGAGCAGCTGCTCTCTGTCTGAGGGCAGGTGGACCCCTCTCCAGCTCATCGTTCGGGTCAGCGTGTTTGGGGGCCCTTCGCCGGTCCTCTGGCAGGAGAAGGACCCCCGGCAGAGGACTGCGCAGGCCTTGAGGAGCCTGGTGACCCGTGGGCAGCGAGGAGGGAGGGATGGCTCTGAGTGTGCCCCGCGCGGCCCAGCTGGAGACGCAGAACCGCGGCCTGGGGGGGCGGCTGTCTCTGCCAGCCCTCGGGGGCGGTTCTGTGTCCAGCGGATGGGATGTCTCTGAGATTCGTCCCCAGCTCCTGAGGTCTTCGCCTGCGATAGGAATGCGGCGTTGGTGTGGAGCTGGTCCGCGCTAATAAAAACGTTAATTGGGGTGTAAGTGAAACCAATTCTGCGTGAAGTTGTGTGTGGCACCGGAGCAGAAGGAAATCGCATTTAAAAAATTTTATCACGAAGAATTTCTAATATATTCAAAAGCAGACATAATTATAAAATGAACTCTTGCGTAAGCATCGCTCGGTGCCAGGCACTGTCAGATCCTGCCCGTCTGGTTTTATCTGTGCCCTCGCCTCGTCCTTTATGCTGGATTATTTTGAAGTGAATTTCATATCTCATTTCACCCATAAATAACTGGACTTGGGATTATCTGGGGTATTAAGTTGCCAGATACAAATTCTATTTTATTTTATTTTTTTATTATTTATTTATTTATTTATTGGTACCGGGAATTGAACTCAGGACCTTGCGCTTGCCAGGCAGGCACTTGTGCCGCTGAGCTATATCCCCAGCCCACAAATTTTAAACTGAATCATATCAATTATAGATAAAACTTGTTGAGAGTTCATTTATATAAAAGGTAGGTTAAAAAAATGGTTAAAACAAAACAACCAGTGTGGACACACACAAGTATACATCTATTCCTGTGGTGTAAAAGGCATTAAAGGCTGGGTGTGGTAGCGACACCTCCCAGCACTCGGGAGGCTGAGGCAGGAGGATCATTGTGAGTTCAAGGCCAGCCTGGGCTACAAAATGACCTCAAGGCCAGCCTGAACTGCACAGGGAGACCCTATCTCAAAGAGACTAAAAAATAAAAAATAAAAAATAAAAATTAAAAATAAGTATGCTTCTTCCTGTGGTGGCTGTGTACATTCACCATCATGTTATGTGTTGTACTTAAAATATTCTGCAATAATGAGAAAGGAATATACACCTATACCCTGCTAAAAAATGCAATGACTATACTTGAGGGAAAATTTTAATCTGAAAAGCAAGTTTTGGGCAAGGGGGAAAGGGTAGGTATTCACAAGGTTTGAAGGTTTTGGTGCAGTTTTACATGTAAATTTAAGAATTGTTTTTCACAGTTGCATGACCTCGTGAAGATGAGGCATATGGCGTGTCAGGATGCATAATGCTTTTTATTTATTTTTATTTTAAAGAGTAAAAGAAGGATAACATAATAATGGGGGGGTTACCAAATTACAGACAAAGTGGTAGGAAATTATCAGTGGTTTTTGTTTTACATATTGTTATCTACAAGATAGTTTCTCAGGAAAACAAATAGACAAATAATAGTGAGTTACAGACAAAAGAGGTAGGAG
>NW_004955466.1:5920184-5962231 GCF_000276665.1 Chinchilla lanigera | reverse complement strand
AGTAGGAAAATATCAATGGCTGCTGTAATACGTGGTGGTATCTTCAAAGTGGTTTCTCAGGAAGACAGAGATAGCATAATGCTTTTTAGAAGTCCCAGGCGGGGCGATGGCTTGTTGGTAGAATGTGTTCTCAGTGTCAGCTGCAGAAGAGCAGCAAAAATCCACTCATCTTAGTACTACACCCAGTTTTTTCTTTCCTTCCAAGCTTTTTTTTTTTTTTTGTCTGAGATAGGGTCTCACTATGCAGTTCAGGCTGGTCTCAAACTTGCAACGATCCTCCTGCCTCAGCCTCCTGAGTGCTGGGATTACAGGTGTGCCCCACCAAGCCCGGCTTTTTCCTTCAAAGTTAAAGATGACATTTTGTCTGGGATCGGGCTGTGTGATGTGTGTGTTTGGGGGGAGAGGGCAGAATTGATTCTCATTGTTTTCTTATGTGTTGGTGGAGCACAAGTGTGGTGTCCTGAGCAAACACTGACTGCCTCACTTCTAATGCAGCTCTTCATGCTTAGCTACATCTGTGTGATCCATGAATTGATAGGTAACACCAGCTGGATGTGGTGACGAGCACTTGGGAGGCTGAGGCAGGAGCATTGCTGTGAGTTCGAGGCCAGCCTGGGCTACCTAAGCAAGTTCAAGGCCTGCCTGCACTACATAGTGAGACCCTCTCTAAAAAAAAAAAACCAAAAAATTATACTATTGAGATTAGCAAATTTTCATTTAAAAGTGCAGATTACTTGGGAGGAATTTATGTCTGAAGCATAAATTTCAACAAAGTAGAAAAACCTATTCAAGCTCATCCTTCAAGTCTCCTCCCTCAAAAAACCACAATAACCCACAACTCAGACGTCTCAGTTCTATTGTACATTGTACCCAATACATCGTAACCAACGAAGGGTGGGATTATTTGATAGGGCAATGTGTGCTAGAACTTTCAGTTCAAAAATTTGAGCTAGGGAACCAGGCTTGGTGGCACGTGTCTGTAATCCCAGCACTTGGGAGGCTGAGGCAGGAGGATTGTTGTGAGTTTGAGGCCAGCCTGAACTGCATAGCGAGACCCTGTCTCAAACACCCCACCACCGGAAAAACGAAAATTGAGCTAGTGATTTAGAAAGAAAAAAAAAAAAAAGAATGACGACTCTAAATTCTGTTTATTGAAAAGTTGAGCATGCACGTTATTCATGACTAGGATTGAACCTTAAGGGCCGCAAGCGTGCCAGGCAGTGCTCTACCACTGAGCTGCACCTCCAGCCCAAAGCATGTGTGTTTTTACCTGCACCTTCAAGCTGGCGATGAAAACATTACTCGCACGCTCTTGTGAAAATGGCCTTCACAGTCGCTCAGCGGGTGACATGCAGCAAGAATTTTCCCTGTTAAGAGGTCTTTGTTTAAAAGAATGTTACCTTTGTAGTCTCTGTGCTTTTTTTTTTTCATTGTAGGAAGGCTTAGCTTTGTTGGGTTATGGTTAACTTTATACAAGTGTCTCATCCAGAACTCGTTGTATCTCCCTGAGGCCTGGAAGGAGAGCCATCGGGGTGTTTATAAGCGCGGGCTGATGATTTAGCTACAGGCTCCTGGCGGTGACGTTGGGAGCCCTGGAGAGACGCTGGCCCCTCTGCCCGTGACTCATCCCGTCGCCTCTCGTTTGGCCCGTGTTTTCTTAGCAACGGCCGCTGAGTTCAGGTCTGAGCAGGGCAAGTGTGTTTTGAGACAAGCCAGCGTGTTTGTTCACGTGCCACATGCCTGGTACCTTGCACACTTACGCCCGTGTGGGTACCGCGCTGAGTGAAGGGCAGGGCGCTTTGCCTGTCCCTGTTTTCTAAAGCCCTTTTCTTGCGCTTTATCCTGGGAGGCGGGGAGTGGCAGTGGGCAGGTAGAGACGGGAGGAAAGGGGAGAAGTAGTGAATCCGGGACGCTGTGAGTCTGCCTGCTGGGGCTCCTGGGCCGCAGGAGAACCCGCACGGGCTCTGAGAGCTGACAGGACGTAATTTATGGGGGCTTCAGCAGGGGTCCCTTCCATACACAGCCTTGTTAGAGAAAAAGTGAATTGTAAGCCAGGTGTGGTGGTGCACGCCTGTAACCCCAGCACTCCCGGCGAGGCTGAGGCAGGAGGATCGCTGCAAGTTTAAGGCCAACCTGGCCTACATAGCGAGTTCAAGGCTGTCCTGAACTAGAGTGAGACCTTGTCTCAAAAAACAAAGGAAAAAGCAAACGTGAATCGTGGAAACATCTGAGGGATCGTGCAGTAAAGCGTGGCTTCTGAAGTCAGCCTTTGCTTGGTTCAAGTTCCAGCACTGTCACATATTGGCCGTATTACTTGGGGCACCTTATGGAACCTCGGAGTGAAGGGCGGGCTAGCTCGCCACAAGCTTCAGCAGGCCTCTGTGGTGTTACTGAGGCTCAGGTAACGGCGAGGCGAAGCCATAAGGCAGTAAACGTTAGTTACTGCGTTTGGTTCTGGAGCGCAGTGCCCAAAGGCCGGGAGACGGGACAGAGGGACAGTCAGAAGTGAACCAGACGTGGTCTCCAGTTCTTCACACCCCGGACGTCACCATGGCAGCCCCGGTCAGGGCCTGTGGGCTGCCCGCATCGGCAGATCGGCCTGGGGTGCATCTGAGCTGAGTGCGGGCAGCTGGGCCCCCTGTGATCCAAGGAGCGTTTCTGCCGGTGGAGAGTGGAGGAGAGCAGATCTGAAGCTGCAGAAAAGCAGAGACGTGGCCGAGTGGTGGGAGAGAAGGTGGAGAGCCGGCTGGGGTGGGGTGGCGGAGGGCTCTGTGTGTGAGAGCGTTCGGTCTGTTCTCATCGTGGGGGGCAGGGCAGGTGCTGGCTTTGAGCTCTGGTTTATAAAAACGTCCTGAGAGACGCGTAGTGATACTGTGTGGTGGTGCTAGGGCTTCAGCAGCTGATGCCACGTCTGCTGCAGCCCTGCTCAGCAGAGCCCCAGGCTGGGGCAGGAGCCACAAGGCTTTTTTTTTTTTTCTTGAGGACAGGCTCAGTATGTAGTTTAGCAGGCCTTAAACTCACTGTGCAGCCCAGGCTGGCCTCATCCTCACTGTGATCCTCCTGCCTCAGCCTCCTGAGTGCTGGGATTATAGGCATGTGCCACCATGCCTGGCAAGAACGTGGTTCATTAACAGTTCACTGAAGAAAGAAAAATTGGGAGTAATATGTAGTTTTCAGCTGTATATGTAAGAGTTTTTTGGGGGGAGTATTCTGCTGTCTTCAATGCCTGTATTATGTGTTTGATACTTTTTCCTTGGCCACGTAAGTTTCAGGAATAATGTGGCACGTACAACTCACAATGGGAAAAAAGTTGGCTTCTGCTTGAAAAGCGTGCTCAGCATTTGGAGTTGCCGTATCAATCTACAAATGTGGTGCTCTGCTAATTATACTGTAAGGAGCAAGTTAGTGGAGCTGGAGGCCTGCTGTGATACGCAGGGGAAGAGAACTCTGTAGAAAGATGCCGGCCAGTGGAGGAAAATTGTTCTACTCTTGCTAATGTAGTTTTAACTGAGGGACAGTGATGGTAGTTCAGAAGCCGGGAGGGTTTATGCTGACAGTGCAGAGATCAGATGGATGTCTTAGCGTTTTCTCATCCTTGTCCTGATTCGAGGTGTGTCTCCGGGTTTATATTACCACAGTGTTTACCCAGACGTGTTTGCATCAAACAAATGGTTTTGATAGGAAGGAGTTAGACCTCCCATACTGTTGTGACTGAAGTCTGTCTAGGCATTGCAGAAATTTATCTGCCAGTTCTGACAGATTGGGGCTATCTTGATCCTTTCAGTTTTTGTCTTTTTTTGTCATCTTTTTGAGACAGGGTCTTGCTCTGCAATTCAGGCTGGCCTTGAGCTCACTTTGTAGCCCAGGCTGGTCTTGAATTCCCAACGATCCTCCTGCCTCAGCCTCCCACGTGCTGGGATGACAGGCGTGCGCCACCACGCCCGGCTTGCCTTTGCTGTTTTGAGACAGGGTCTCACTGTGTAGTTCAAGCCGGTCTTGAACTTGCAGCGATCCTCCTGCTTCAGCCTCTGAGGGCTGGGATTACAGATGCCACTGTGCCTGGCTTACACATTGATTTCTTTTTCAAAGCACTTCTCAGGGTTAGTTTTGTCTTGAGCATGTAGTGGGTGAGTGAGCAAATTCTGAGGTGGCCGGCGCTCCCCTGGGTGGCCCTTGCCCCTTTCTGCATCCACAGGCCCGCCCACGGCTTCTGTGTGCTCAGGGGAGACTCTTCCCCTGCCTGGTGGTTTCCCTGTCAGCTGCGGGGGTGCCGGGGAGCCTCATTCTCCATCTTATTTCTCAAGTTCTAATGACGTTCCTTTCCTTTTAGAGCTGCCTCCATGCTGGAGTCATTGAAGATCCCGCCCCCTCACACACACACACACACATGCACACGCACACGCACACACACACACACTTTCCCCCATACTATTTTCACTTTCTGTTCTTGCAGTTGCTCCCTAGATACGCTCTCTGAGGACAGTTGCCTATTTTTCTTTTTTTTTAGTATTTCTAAACTCTTGGACACTTCACAGTAATTAGAGTTTCACTGCAGAGTATGTAGAGTTTGAACTTTCTGTCACCTAGATGTTTGGGATCAGAGTTTATCACTCAGTTCTCTTGAGAGTGAGTTCTTGTTTTAGACGGCGGTTCCAAAGCCGGGCAAACATCAGCTTTCACCTCCCGCAGCGCTCTTGGATGGATGCCTTTGGGATCAGTGAGCACCCTCCGTTAGAATGCAGAGACCTCGCGTTTCTCATTTGTCGCTCAACCAGTTCTGCTGGTTAATGTGTGATACAGGTTTGCAATGAACTGCAACAATACGCAAAAACATGTTTGTTTCTTTCTCACATTTTCTCTCCTTTTTAAAAGAGAGAGGGGAACGCAGCCCCAGTGTAGTTCTGCCACTAGATGAATCTGTTTACTTCCTACGGTGAAAGCTCATATAATAATATACCCTGTAGTGAAATTCTCTACAGAACCATAGGGTGAATGACGGGATTAGATACACACTTCTCAGCGAGAGGGTTGTTACCATTGTATTTTTTTTTTGTTTTGGTTTTGGTTTTTCTCTGGTACCGGGAACCGAACTCACGACCTTGCGCTTGCCAGGCAGGCGCTTTTGCCGCTGAGCTAAATCCCCAGCCCCCGTTACCATTGTATTTCAGGACATGGCTTCTAACTCTGAAATGCCTGTGTTCAGGTAAGTCTTGGTGGTAGCCTGTTTCCCTCACTGAGGTAGATTTGTATCTTTTTTTTGTTTGTTTTGTTTTTTGAAGACAGGGCCTCACTCTGTAACCCAGGCTGTCCTTGAACTCACTGTGATCCTCCTGCCTCAGCCTCCTGAGTGTTGGGACTACAGGTGTGTGCCACCATGCCCACCACCTGGCCCAGTTTGTATCTGTCTTATAAATGAGAGGATTATGGTACATGTAAAGTGCCTGGCACAGATCAATAAATAAAGATTAGCTTCTTATTACTTTTATCATCTTATCAACTGGAGCACTGCAGTTATGGGTGCCTTGTATGGAGAATTTACCTGTTCTTCCTGTCAGGCAGCATCTGGGAGGCATCGGAGGATTTCACTCTGGTACACTGTAGTTGTCAGACGTGCGCTGCACGAGCCGTAGGACGCACGCAAACCTCAGTGCCGCCTAGGCTGGTCAGCTTTCCCCAGTAATCTCACAGATTTTCAGTTGTTGTAGAGATCCTGCTTTTCAGTATCCTTTATTATTTCCAGTTTGGATTCTGTTTGCAATACTATGAAATGTGGAAGACATTTTGTGAGGCGTGTTCTAATAGTTTAGTAATGAGGAGGAAATAATGTAAGTGGTTTTTTGATTTTCTTTCCCTCCCTTTCTCCTTCCTTCCTTCCTTCCTTCCTTCCTTCCTTCCTTCCTTCCTTCCTTCCTTTCTTCTTTTCTCTTTCAATACTAAGAATTGACTCCAGGGCCTTTTCACTGAGCTACACCCCAGCCCTTTCTATTTTTTTTTTTTTTTTTTTTTAAATTTTGAGACAGGATCTTGCTAAGGTGCCTAGTCTGGGTTTAAGTTTATGATACTCCTGCCTCAGCCTCCCAGAGTGTTGGGATTACAGATATGTGCCACACTGCTCCTGGTGCTGTAACTGCTTGTTAAAAGGTATGCTATGTGTATTTTGGAGGCTGGGGGTGAGGTCAGGAGTATTTCAGGAGTCAGGAGTATTGGGGAAGCTTTTTATTTTTTCTCTTGTTTGTTTTTGTGGCAGGGTCTTGCTATGTAGCCCAGGCCATCCACAAACTCATGAATGCCCTGCTCAGCCTCCTGAGTGCTGGGGTTACAGGCGTGCACCACCATGCCTTTCTCCATGGAAGGGCTTTGACAGAAGGAAAACATATTTCTTAGAAACGTCCTAGTTTGAAATTCCATGAAAAGAAAAGAATTTTGTACCTATGGAGATAAGAGGTAAGAAGAAATAGGTACATTGTGGGAAGTTTAATCAACATGGGAAAGTAATAAATTTAAATATTGCAATAAGCTAGAAGATACAATAAAGAAAAGCAATCTCAGAAATAGAAAACAGTTTTTTACTAAGGCCAGATAAACTGCTAGTGGCATCGCCCTGCATGCTGCAAGTATCAACAGCTGACTCAGTTACGCAAGCGCATTCCGCATTCCGGTCTTGCCAGGGATGGTAGGCCTTGCTATCAGCTTAACAGTATGTCCACAGAATGGGCAAATATGTATCTTCGGGGAAGAGGCAGAAACAATTCTAGTTGCTTCTCCGGAGGTGGAAAAGAAATGGAAACAAGTTTGCCGTCCATTGTCCCTCGGGGAGGCTGGCTGATTTCTGAGTTGTAGAAGCCCTGTCTGTTTTTCAGTGTCAGGCTGTACTTGCTTGATTTCAGCTACGTTCATCAAGGAGATGCCCGTGAAGGGGCGGGATGGGCTGCTGGCACCCTAGGAGAGACGGCTTGGGAATCACGGCTGTTCTTGGCCAGCTGTCTACCCTCACCTGCGGTCCCACTACGCAGTCAGAACGCGGCGGTCTTAGGAGTAGAGGCAGCGGCAGGACTCCCATTAAACTTTGCACAGGTGGTTTTTGGGAAGCCGAGATTGAAAGAGAAGCACAAACTCAAAAGGAAGACAAAGGTCCACTAATTTGGGCGGGAAGGTTTACTTTACTATTTTTTTTTTTTTTGAGACAGGGTCTTGCTATTTTAGTTAAGGCTGGCCTTGAACTCACTAGGTATCCAAGGCTGACCTTGAATTTGTGGCAGTCCTCCTGCCTCAGCCTCCTGAGTTCTGAGATTACAGACATGTATTACCACAGTTGGTGAAATTTGAATTTTTATTTTTTATTTTTATTTTTTTTTTTTAATCTTTTTGAGACAGGGTCTTGCTGTGCAGTTCAGGCTGGCTTTGAGCTCACTTTGTAGCCCAGGCTGGTCTCGAACTCACAGCGATCCTCCTGCCTCAGCCTCCCGAGTGCAGGGATTACAGGCGTGCGCCACCACGCCCAGCTGAAATTTGAATTTTTAAAAAGCCTTTACAAGCATTTCTCAAATTTTTAGCATAAAAATCATTACCTAAAATGTGGTTAGAAGAGATGTCATTTATTGTTACTTTTTTAAGTCATGACACCATGTAAAATTTATGTACCAGAGAGGATTGATCAAAAAATTGAGTGCATTGTGTTATTTCTAAGATACCTGTTATGAATTATGATCCTGGGTTTGTTCCAGACAATTTTATAGTCTTGAGCAAATCACCATTATTGTTATTTTCTCCACCTCAGGAATATCGTGATTACATAAAATAATCTATAAGCATAACTAAATAAATTATATTTTATCTTGGCTCCTTTAAATGTTCCCCTTCCTTCCTGGCCCTCACTGGCCTTTCTAACCCTGGCTCAGGAAGCCAGCGAAGGAGGGCATGGGGCCGCTTCCTGCGTGCCCTTGCTGTGCATGTGCAGAGCGGGTCGGAGGCTTTGTCTTTGCGTGGTTTAGACCCTGGGTGCAGTGGCGCTGATGGGGGCCCACAGGGCTCTACACCCTTTGGTTGAATTCAGTTCAGCATTTAGAACTGAGTGAGCCGGGAATGGTGCTGCAGGCCTGTAATCCCAGCACTCACTTAGCACTCAGGAGGCTGAGGCAGGAGGATTATTGGGAGTTTGAGGCCAGCCTGGGCTATAGAGTGAACTCAAGGACAGCCTGAACTGCATAGCGAGACCTTGTTGCAAAAAGACCAAAAAAAAAAAAGAACTGAGTGACCTCCCCAGGATGCACTGGTGCGTGGGTCCTGCAGGCCCCGGGCAGAGCCGGGAGTAAAACTGCTCCCTCCACATTCCTGGCTTGGAGCGCTGGCACTTATTCTCTCTCTCTCTCTCTCTCTCTCTCTCTCTCTCACACACACACACACATGCACACACAAGATATGTACATGTAATTTTAAAATAATTTTTAAAAAATCAGACCATAAGTGCTTAATGGTGTTAGTCACCTAGTTAAGAAATAAGATATTTTCATGGTTGTGAACTCCTCTTCCAAGAAGTAACTCCAGTCCTGAATTTGGTGTTTATCGTGCAGTTTCTTTTGTTTTTAAAAATAGTACTGGGGATTGAACACAGAAAAACACTGAGCTACATCCCCAGCCTATTAATTAATTAGTTAATTAATTAATTAATTAGACAAGGTCTCACTATGGAGTCCAGGCTGGTCGCAGACTCAGTGGAGATCCTCCTGCCTCATCCTCCACAGTATTGGGATTACAGGCAGGCACCACCACGCCTGACCCCCCAGTACCTTTAATATCTGAGACAGAGTCTTACTCAGTTGCCCAGGCAGGACTCAAACTTGTGCTCCTTCTGCCTCAGCCTCCTAGAGTGCTGAGATTACAGACCTGGGCCACCCCACCAGGCTTGATTACATTTCTGTGTGGTTTTGTGGCGCACAGACATTAAGGGTGACTTTCGGAGTGTCTGCAGCTCCTCAGGGGTGACGCAAACAGCAGAGCCAGCCGGGCTGCTCCGGGGGACAGAGCTCCCTGTGCTCCCGAGGCGGCACAGTATTCTAAGCCCTCCGCACTGTTAAGTTCCGCGTTCTTCTCTGAGTTACTTTCTCCCTGGAAACATGCTCCCACCTCCACACAGGTGGGTGCGATTCACTCATCCTCATTGTTTAATTTTTCATGAGTGCGTTACTTTTCAGGAAATTTGTTCTGATACTCAGCTCTGCGGCCCCTCTGGGTGCTCATTTGTTCATGTCTTCGGCCTGTTTCCCTCTTGTGTTGTTTGTGATCTGTAAGTAAATAGTTTTCATAGTTTTGGAAACATAAGCCTCATTAACCTGGACATAAGGCACATAAGCACTCACATGTCACCTTTCCGGTATTACTGACGCTGCGGTAGCTCTGCGCATCTGCAGGGGGTCTGGTGTGCACCAACGGATGTGAGGAGCATGGTGGAGCTGTCTGAGTATTAATACGCTTGTGACTGTGGATATAAACATTCCTTTATTTCCCATGCATATGACATAGTCTTAAAATTCTTTTTTTTGAGACTGGGTCTTACTATGTTGCGCAAGTCAGCCTCAAACTTGGAATCCCCCTGCCTCAGCCTCCTGGGTAGTAGGATTACAGGTGTGCACCACTGTGCCTAACTTTTAAATATCTTGACTGTGCAGATTGATTTCATAGCCCTGTATTTCTGTGACCATGCAGATGGAGACATTGTCCTGACCATCTCTGAAAATGTGAGAGGAAAGCTTTTACAGGATGTTACTAAATACTCTCATTTCCCCGCTGCACTAAATAAGCAGGTGATCGTGGGCACTGTTGCTTCCTGTTTGAAACCACAGAATTTAAAGGGAGCTGGATGCTGGGTGTGGTGGCGCAGCCCTGTAATCCCAACACTCGGGAGGCTGAGATAGGAGGATCGCTGCGAGTTCGAGGCCAGCCTGGGCTACAAAGTGAGCTCAAGGCCAGCCTGAACTGCATAGCGAGACCCTTTCAAAAAGAAAAAAAAAAAAATAAAGGGAGCTGGAAAGTGTGTGGGATGATGAGCTGTAGTTCAGCTCTTTGCACATATTTATTTATTGAATTCATTTGGGTGCTCTTGGTTCTGTCTCCCCCGTCAGAGGGCACTGCACTTGGGGCGCTGCACGTTCTCCTGTGGGCTGCGCGATCTGGAATGAGGCTGCTTTCAAAGATCTTAAGCACTGGGATTAGGACAGTTAAACCTTCTGTTGCCCTGGAGAATGTAATCTTCCTGTCTGTTCTGCCACTCTGGCCTCTGGGCTTTTCTCTGTCCCTGAGTCTTAAGATAGCTTGCAGAGGTACCTAGCAGGTATCCATCCCTACAAGCATTTTGTGATGTTTTTAATCTGTCTTGCGGCTGTGCAAAAGGACACAAACATTCAAAGATATGTGCAGTATTTGAGATTGCCTTTGCCCAGACCCCTGTCCGCTTTTGTTATTGGGAGCTACAAAGTCACGCCCTGTGCTGGATGTGGGGCAGAGGACCAGCCAGGGCCCAGGGAGAAGATCCGCAACACCCCCCACCCCTGCTCTGTTATCTTAAAAATTGCTCTGTTATCTCGCGAGTCTCCTCCCTCTTGGGAAGGGCAGGAACTTTAGAGTTAAGAATATTGTTTTAGAAAAAAAGATGTTTAATTTTAGAGGCAGAACATATTTTGACTCCATTTACCAAAACTGCTTTTTAAAGAAACAAAACCTGCTGGAGTTTGAAAGTGGGGAATCTCCAAGGGAAAACAAAAATCTTGCTAAAATAGTCTTAGCAATATGTAAATATTTAGAAAACAAGAGCTGAATTTTTATGTTAGCTTTTTATGTTTCCATAGTCAAAATTAATATTAACCATAGTAGTTGTGAAATTCTCCTTTTGATTGCATTTCTTTTTTTTTTTTTTGAGCCAGGGTCTTGCTGTGCAATTCAGGCTGGCCTTGAGCTCACTTTGTAGCCCAGGCTGGCCTCGAACTCGCAGCGATCCTCCTGCCTCAGCCTCCCAAGTACTGGGTTTACAGGCATGCGCCACCATGCCCGGCAATATTATTTAACATAGTGATGTAAAAAAAAAATACCAAAGGCGAAAAGTATTTAATGAAATTTTGGTACAAAGGGCTTGGGGTGAGTGTCAGGAAACAGGTAGAGTTTTCACAGCAGGTATCACCCACACTAGATTCTGTCTTCCTCATGATCATATGGATGTAAAAAAATTTTTTTTGTCTTAGACTTTAAAGAATCTTGAAAAAAAAAGTAAAGAATCTTGATTTATTTTGTGGGGAGGGTTTTTTTTTTCTTTTTTTTTTTTTTTTACTAAGACTTGAGTTAAAAGCTGAGTATCGGGCTGGCGTGTAGTTCTGTGGTGGAACACTTGCTCAGCATGCCCAAGGCCCCGGGTTTGATCTCCAGCATGGTAAAGCAACACCTGAGCACTCCCCAGGCAACAAGGGCAGCAGCAGCAACGCAAAAGCAAAAGCAGAACACCAAAGGCCAGGCTTAGCAGAACAAACCTTTCTTCCCCCAGGGATTTGTGAACCTCGCGTTTCCAAAGCCATCACCACGCACAGAGCTCTGCTGAAAGAGTTACGGCGCCCAGGACAGCCCTTCAGGGCGGCGTCACTCCTGTTCTCCCAGACCTGAGCTTGGGGTGCAGGAGCCGCAGTGATTTTCCTGGACCCGTAGTCAAGTCGTCTCTCGCTTTCAAGGAATCACAGGCGTTTATGGAACGCTGTGTGCAGATTGGCAGAGAGCGGGTACTTTAAATGGGGCTCACGGAAGACAGGAAAGAAGTTAAATAAGAAATATTCCTTAACAGCAGCTGCGCCTGGGAGGGGCTCGCACACCTTGAACAGTAAGACTTCGAAATGTCTGTACTGTATTTTCTTTTTTTTTTTTTTTTGCAGAGGCCTGGAAGCCAGAAGCCCTTAGGGACGGGGCTCCTTCTCCGTTCTCTCCGGTAGGGTTCCAGCAGGGCCTCTCGGGGAGGGCTCTGGACTCCACATTTTCTCAGTGTGCTGCCTACCGGTGCATGATGGGGTTTGAAGCTGACTGAGATCTGACCATCTTCAGCTCTCTGGTTGGTTCCAGGAGCTCTGCTTCCCCAAGGGCTGATGGGAGCCGGGCAGCCCCGAGGCAGCCAGGATGAGAGTTCACAAAACCCCAGGGCAGGTACTGGGGCGATGTGTGTGTGTGTGTGTGTGTGTGTGTGTGTGTGTGTGTGTGTGTGTGTGTGTGTGGTATTCTGATTCTAGGGCTTCAGGGAAATACATAGAGTTATCAGTTCAGCTGCGAATGATAGGGCTGTGTTTTATGCAAATACAGGTACGGATTTAGTAGTTGTGGATTGGACTGTTTGTTTAAAATTATTTAATTTGCCAGGTGTGGTGCGCACCTGTAATCCCAGCACTTGGGAGGATGAGGCAGGGGGATCTCTGTGAGTGCTATGTAAGTGAGTTCAAGGCCAGCCTGAACTGCACAGTGAGGCCCAGTCTGAAAAACAAAACAAACCAAAAAAATTATTTAATTCTAATAGTGGATACCATTTATATGTCTTTTTTTTGTTGTTTTTTTTTTCCGGTACCCGGAATTGAACTCATGACCTCGCGCTTGCCAGGCAGGCGCTGTGCCGCTGAGCTAAATCCCCAGCCCCAACCATTGTATGTCTCAAACAAGCCAGAACAGATGACCGCAGTGTGTTCCCTTTGGCTGTGTCGGCTGCCTGGGGACAGAGGGATGAAGAAAGCAGAGCTTCCAGCCAGCGAGGCAGAGAGGAGGAGCTGGGGAAGTGCTGTTGCCGTGCTCAGCCTGACCCTTGCTCCAACAGACCTGCTCTTGAGGGTTAGCATCCACCCAGAGGCAGAAGTAGAGCAGTGGGGGCCCAGGTCAGTTTTGATGGTTGGTCTCTGAAGGATGAAAGGACGAGGGATACTTTAATTTGCTGGACAATTGCTGGACAGTTTCCCTGAGGATAAGAGAAAAGCAAAACCAGAGTTGTCAGTCATCAAACATGGCACAGCCACTTTTGCTAATAAATTTTGTTTGGGCTTGGGAAACCTCCAGCTCTATAAATAGATTATGGGATGCCTCCAGGGAGAGGGGGGCAGTACTGAGGCTGTTTTTCTATATAAAAATAGCGGCCCGGAGAAGTTGGAAGGAAAAGTGAGGTCTTTAACCTAGAACACTAGGCAGAAGAGGAACCGTGATTCATCACTGAAACTTCACTTTTTAGGTTTCTGACCCCTCACTGCCAAAAGTTGGTAAGTTTCTAAAGAACAGGTCAAACGTTTGGTGAGAGGGTTCATTTTCCGGAAATGATTTCTACAAACAAAGTTTGTGAGCTTTTCCATTTTTCTCACTAAGACATGGCTGCCTTGCTTGCCTACATCGATACTTTCCTGTGTGGAGATTTAAGGAAACCATCTCCACCCTTTAATATTATGCTTTTTATTTGTAAAATTTTGGTACCAGGGATTGAACCCAGGGGCCTTGCCCTAAGCTACCTCTGCAGCCCTTTTTATTTTTATTTGTTTATTTTGAGATGGGATCTCACTGAGTCACTGAATTGCCCAGGGTGGGCTTGCCCTTGTGATCCTCCTGCCTCAGCCTCCCATAGTGCTGGGCTTATAGGTATGTGCCATGGTACCTGGCTTCCATGTTTTAGTATTAGGATTGACACAGAGTCAGAGAATGCTTCTGAAGATCTATCCTGCTGTAGAGTGTCACCGTTCACATTTTCTGTGTTTGTCCTGGTTTTGTTAAAACAAGCCAGTAAGTAGAACTTGATGTTTAACCATGGAGATGGGGGCCAGGAGGGTGTATTTCAGTTTTCATAACGAGCGTATGTAATTTGCTGTGTGTGTTCCTTTCTCTTCTCCTCTGTATCCACCTACTTTTTGCTGTGTTTCTCTGGCCGCTTTAGCGCCGTCTGTCGCAGCGTGGCTTTCTGTATTTTACAGCCTGGGCCATTGGCGTTGGCCGCACTTGGTCTCTTTGGATGTCACGTGAGTGAGTGGTGACCATGTCACGGTTCCCGTGGGAACGTGACTGCGCACCCAGTGGGGCTGGCAGCCTGGGCTCTTTGCACCCCGACAGCCCGGGTGGCTGCGGTGGGGTGGGGGTGAACACTAACAGGAATGGGGAGGGTTGGTGGGTGTCAGAGAGGTTGGTTAATGTCTTCCATGTTTGGGGCCACACGGAATCATTCTGTTTGTATTTTTTTTTGGTACCGGGAATCGAACTCAAGGCCTCGTGCTTGCCAGGCAGGTGCTTGTTCCCCTGAGCTACATCCCAGGCCCCTAAAGTCCCTTTCTGAAGCAGCAATAAAAAACAATGTAGGCGTAACCCATCAATATCTGGCCGACCCCATCAGATAACAGTGTGCTTCCCTTGCTCAGTGCGTTGGTTCTCTTGATGGTGGCAAAGGCCCTGAATCCTGACGGCGTCTTGTCATTTTATATCGAGGACAGGGAGTTGGTGAGTGTGAGGACGGTGGCTTGTGGGGGTAAAGCGTGCCAGAGACAGATGTTCTGTTATCAGAGGTGGTAAGTGGGCGTGGGGTTTCTGAGCCTCGAGGAGCCGTGCGGATTTCAGGCTTAGATGGGGAGTCAGAGCCACCCCAGAGAATCCGGGTCCTTGCTTGCGCAGGAGTGAGGAGAGCGGAGAAGGGCGGTGTCCTTCCTGCGTGAAGGAAGGCGCGCTCAGACTACAAGTCATTAGTGCTCAGGAGTTGGGAGTCATCTGCCTCTGGAGCCTAGGGGCCCGCAGAGGAGCAGTAGTGGAGCCTGGCGTGACCTGTCCAGTCCTGAGTGAGTTAACTTGTCTCAATAACGGAGGACAGTCAGAAGTCTGTCTTCATGAGTGTCTGTCTTATTAGAAGATTCATTGAGCTGGGTTTGCTGGCACTTGCTTGTAATCCCAGCACTTGGGAGGCTGAGGCAGGAGGATTGCTATGAGTTTGAGGCCAGCCTGGGTGTCATAGTGAGACCTTGTCTCAAAAAAAAAAAAGATAAATTGAAAAGTCTTTTTCTTGTGGCAGATACATCCCTCCTGTCAGGCAGGGGGAGGAGACCCTGACTTCAGTGGTACGGCATCTCCTGCAACCTGACCATGTCTCCCACTGGCTTCTGAATGGCTGGGCGACCACAGCAGTGCTCCTGGGCACCCAGACCACCATGGCCAGGAGGGGCAGCCCAGGGCCACAAAGGTGGCTCCCCGAACTCTCATGGTCCTGAGGTCCTCTGCACAGAAAGCCTCCCAGGGAAGGGGGACGGAGAGGTGGGGACCCAGTTTGCCATGGCTGCTTAGAAAGGGGACAGTCACTGTGAGACTCTCTGGGAAGCAGGGAGTGGCCCCTGTTCCCCTAGGCCTGGGCGAGGAGAGTTACATTTATTCAGATCAGTAAGTGATCAAGGACCAAACTATTTCTGACCTTATCCACAGATAACCTAGGAATCCCTCAGGATTAAATTCTTCAGTTAGGATGTTGCCGTTTGTTTCGTTGCTTATCTAGGGTACCAAGGACCAAGGCCGGGGCCTTGTGCAGGCTGGGCCAGTGCCTGCCACTGAGCCACACCACCCTGCCAGCCCTCTTCGTTTAGTGTGAGAAAGCAGGAGAGCTGGCGGGTCCTGTGGGGATTTGTGAGTCTGCAGGACCGATAGCAAGGGTTAGCACAGTGGTATAGCACACTAGCTCTGAAGGAAAGGGTTTGAACCACAAATCACATCCTCAAGGAAATACTTTCTTTTCTGGTTACTATGTATTGTGAAGGTAAGCTTTGTGGATTTTTTTTTTCCATGAAGTTGATGAATGGGATGTAATAAAGGATGAGTTACATGACTTTAGAAGAATGTGGTATGTGTGGGGGTGTTACATTTTTATTTAGAAACCAAGATAGCGGTAATGCCACAAGTTTTGCATAAGAATTCTGGCTGAGCTGGGCTTGGTGGCGCACACCTGTAATCCCAGCACACTGGGAAGCTGAGGCAGGAGGATCCCAAGTTCAAGCCCAGACTGGGCAGCTTGGCAATCTAGCAAGACCCAGCTCAAATAAATAAATAAAAAAGAGTGGGGGATACAGCTCAGTGTGAAGGCGCTGTGTTGTATTCCTAGAACTGCAACAAACAAGCACAACCAAAAATCCCCCAAATTATGTTACATCACCACCCAGACTTTTTATTTTTGCACTTTACATTGTAGCTGGCTATATGCATATGTGTTACATAGTGGCATTTCTATTGAATGTGGGTATTTGTATTCTGTGTCCCTTAGAATTTTCTTATTTAGTATCTTCCATAGACTTTAGAGTATTGGGTTTTCTCTTGGTTTATTTTTTTCATAGCAATGTGCCATAATTTGCCAAGCGTTCCCATATTTTTGAGGATCCATGTTTGCACGTGTATCGTTTTGCTTCTAAATGATTAGGATAAATTCTCAGGAGTGGGGTTACGGGTTCAAGTTACATAAGGATTTTTATGATTCAGCCTATATATGACTATATTGGAGTTTAAAATAGTTACTGCCTATCTAGTGTGATAATGTAGCAGCAGCAGGCAGTTTGGCTACTTGAGAAGGTGAATATTTTTGAAAATGTTTATGTAATATTTACATTTCCATTTTTGTGCATCATCTGTTCCTATGTGTCAGAGCTTAGTTTGGTTTTAGAGGGAGCTTTGTATCTTTGATTTATCTATGAAGCTGTTGCCTGCATAACTGTTTCTTGTTTTCATTTACTTAGTGAGGTATTGCTGTAGGATAAAAATTTGATCCTTTGAGTCAAAGAAGTAACACAGACTAATTTCTCCAAAGAAATGGAGAAATTCAAATTAATTAATTCTTCCCTCAATGAATTGATCTGCCACAGCAGCAAGGCTGTTGCTTTGTTTTGTGCACGTGTCCACTGGTTAAAATACCACTGCCCACACCCCTCAAGGAAAGGCGGGCTCCTCTCACAGCTTCTCAGAGCCGCGGTCTCTCACGGCCTTTAGGACAAAGGGCATAATTGCTGATGTTCATCCCCGGAAACTGTAACATAACATATTCCTGACCGGCCAGCCAGCCAGAGTAATTGTTGAATTGTGGAGACTGTTAACCATATGTAAATTTCATTCCTCTTTAAAATACAGTAATGTTTGAAAGCCAGGTGTGGCATTGCACACCTGGAATTCCAGCAGTCTGGGAGGCTGAGGCAGGAGGATCACAAGTTTGAGTCCACGTCACGCAACTTGGAGAATGAGCAAGGTCCTGTCTCAAAATAAAAATTTTTAAAATGGGTGGAGATATAGTTCAGTGCAGAGGCTCAGGGGTCACTCACACTTATTGGGGGAAGAAGTATGAGAAGAAGAATTTGACATTCAGATATTCTGTCAAACGCAAACGTGTTGCAGTTCCCCGTTCATTGGTCTTGTTTGCATGATTTATCCGAGCCTCCCAGCGGGCTCTCGGAGGCTTTTGTGAGTTCCTATGTTGTGGAGAGGAAGAGGAAGCTGAAAATGTCACCGGAGGCAGCGTAACCTTGAGAATCAGTTAGTGGGGAACAAAGTTCTGCTCACGGCTTTGGAGACTACTGCCGTAATTCATAGTAGGGGTGATCCTAAGTCACCCAAGAGAAATGAGACGGTACCCTCTATTTGAGAGTCAGTGAGTCGAGGAGTTCCCACTGCTGCTGACTGAAAATGTGTTGGTGCTCCTCAAGGACTGAACCACATAGGGACGCGAGAAGTGGATGCTGCCTGTTTTGGAGGCTGAGAACGCGGGTGCAGGAGTGAGATATGCTGACCGGCTGGGCCACTTGGGGTGGGGCCCTTTGTTTCCACTTGGGGTGGGGCCCTTTGTTTCCAGGAGCTTAAATCTGGCTAGGTTTCTCTTATTTGACAAACCCAAAGTGTAAGCGAAGAGCAAAATAAAAGGCAGACAGCAGGAAGCCGGGAAATGAGTCCTTTGCAAATTAAGGGGACCAGGGGCTGGAGGGAGCGGGGAGAGGGGTGGAAAGGGATGGCAGCAGAATGAAGATGTGTCAGGTGCGTGTGCCGGCTCCCCATGAGGAGTGTGACCATCCTGTGCTGCATTAATGGAAATAAAAATCGACAAGGTCTCTTTTTTTTTTTTTTTTTTTTTTTTTTTTTTTTTTTTTTGGTACCGGGAATTAAACTGAGGACCTTGTGCTTGCCAGGCAGGTACTGTGGAAAATAAAAATTGATTTTATTTATTTATTTATTTTTTGTCTTTTTGAGACAGGGTTTTGCTATGCAGTTCAGACTGGCCTTGAACTCACTTGGTAGCCCAGGCTGCTCTCGAACTCAACATGATCCTCCTGCCTCAGCCTCCCGAGTGCTGGGATTACAGGCATGTGGAAAATAAAAATTGAAAACAACAACAAAAAAATTTCTGAGGCTGGTATTCACGTTAGAGAAGTTTTATGAGAATTAAATGATATAAAGTCAGTAAAACGCTTGCTTTGTAAACAACAAAGCACACGGTAAGCAAGCAGCTCTTCGTCCTTATGAATTCATTGATAAAATCTGCTTTGATTTTTCTTTATTCTTTGATATTTTAAAATTCACTGTCAAGTGAGTGTTGCCTTGCTCCAATTTTTGCTGTATCCTAAAGTCTAGAAATAAGACACAGTTGGCTTTCGAGTGTAATCGCCATTCATTGTACTTCTTTCCTATGAATTTCTTGTTGCTTCGGACCTGAGTGCGTGCAATGTGGAGATTCAGGCAGATCCACATGCTTCGGGCTGCCCTGAGGGTGAACAGGGTGCCGTGTGCCTTCACCCAGGCTTGGTCCTGCAGTCAGCTGGGCTCAGGAGGTGTCTGCATTCCAGGAGTTCTGCTTGTACATGGGTCTTCGTGAGTAGTTTTTAGCCTTTGATATTTGGGAGGAGGCCCCTCCCCCGTGTTGAAGATCCAAACTATTTTTGTGAAGGTTTGTTACACTGTACAGTGATGATTTATGTTTAATCAAAATCAATTTCATAAATATAGAAAAGGGCAAAATAAGCCCAAAGTGGTGGTGCAGGCCTATAATCCCACCATGCTGGGAAGCTGAGGCAGGAGGATCCCAGGTTTGAACTAATCTGGGCAATTTAGCTACTTAGCAAGGCCCTGTTTCAAAATTTAAAAAGGGCTGGGGATGTAGCTTACTGCGGAGACCCTGGATTCAATGTGAATACCTCCAAAAAACAAAACAAAACACAAAAGGCAAGCTATGTCAAGTGCATGTGACACAGGAGAGACTATAACCAGTTTTAGGTTATCTGAGGAGTGGTTACCTACTTTGTTTACTCCCTAAATCTATTGCCTTTGTCTGTTTTATTCTTCACCACACTTTCTACAGAATAGAACAAGGAAACATCTTTGCATGGTTGGAACCTTCTGATTTTACATGCATCAGGTTGTGACAGTCAGCTTTCCATTACTGTATCAAGTGCCTGAGTGTGTCGGCTTACTTAGAGAAAGGTTTATTTGGGCTCACGGTTTCAGAGATTTCGGCTGGGTGTGGTGGCACACGCCTGTAATCCCAGCACTTGAGAGGCTGAAGCAAGAGGATCACGGTGAGTTCACAGCACTGCCTGGGCTACAAAGTGAGTTCAAGGCCAGTCTGAGCTGCATAGTGAAACCCTGTTTCTTTTTTTTTTTTATTTTAAAGAGTAAAAGAAGGATAACATAATAATAGGGGGGCTTACCAAATTACAGGCAATGTGGTAGGAAATTATCAATGGTTATTGTTTTACATATTGTTATCTACAAGATAGTTTCTCAGGAAAACAAATAGTCAAATAATAGTGAGTTACAGACAGAAGAGGTAGGAGATTATCCATAGTTGTTGTACTATACTTCAGTATCTTCAAAGTGGCTTCTAAAGAAAATAAATAGAGCTATACATGAGTGACCTATTGAATAATCATTAACTATTCTCAATGGTTGTTGTAGGAAACACATAATAATAAACATGCGTCCATTTATGAAATAGGATAGGAACAATACAAACATTGCAGAGTTATGGACAGATTAGTAGGAAAATATCAATGGCTACTGTAATACATGGTGGTATCTTCAAAATGGTTTCTCAGGAAGACAGAGGTACGCAAGAAGGATCTAATAAGTAGTTATAGCCTAAGAGTTGTAAAAAATACCGTATTACCTCCTCACCAGTGACTCCTGTCCCTGAGGTATGACGGCTGGAAAGAAGGCCAGGATTGAAAAGAAGGACTGAGAGACTTGCACCTGTGTCTAGCAACAGGCTGTTTTCTTGTTCCTCCATAGTCATGATTACCCAGGGCTCCTCCATGGAGATGATGGTCTGGCCAGAGGGAGAAGGTAGAGTATGCCCCGGGCCCCCTCATTCCTGTTGGACTAACTGGTAGCATGGGTCTGAGCTCTGGGGCCTCCACCTCAGAGGGCAGACCGATCTCCAAGTGGTCACCTTTGCATTCAAGGCATGGCCCAGGGGGCCTCTCAGGGCAGTTCCTCATGAGGTGGCCTGGCTTTTAACAGTGGTAGCAGATGAATGCAGTTGTCGAGTTCTTCTTGGGGCCCCGGGAATGAAACCATGTTTCAAAAAGCCAAAAAAAAAAAAAAGAAAAGTGTCAGAGATTTCAGTGGTGGCACCGGCCTGGGGGGCGGTGGGGACAGCGTGTGGCAAGAGAGCCTAGTACAGTGGAACTGCTCAGCTCAGGCTGAAGAGGGGAGACAAGGGCTCCACGACCGCCAGGCAGGGCACCTCCAGGCCTCTGTCAGGCCCTCCCATAGCGCCAGGCTATGGAGGCGCCAATCACCCCAGATCCACAGAGTGGCACAGGTATTGTTCCGTTACATGCATGGCGCATCCCGATACAGCCAGCCTTCCCTCACAGCACTGATTCAGAGGAGGGCTTCTCCCTGGGCGCGGCTGTGCAGGCATATAATCCCAGGTGCTCCGTGGGCAGATGCAGGAGGATGGAGAGTTTGAGGCCACCCTGGCGAGACCCTGTCCCAAAGTAAAACTTGCAAAAGGAGAGGGCTTGGGATGTGCATTTTTGTGAAGGAGCGTTGGGTGGTGGTGGATGGCCCCGTGGAGAGCTGATGGCTGGGTCCCTGGTCTCCGCTGGGAGATGAGAGCAGGGCTTCCAGGGCGTGGCTGGTCCCCGCTGTGTTCCGGATGCGATGGGGCTGAGAGGTTTGCTGCGCACCTGTCTGGGCGGAAGGAGGGCTGCACCGCAGGTGTGCGGAGCAGCTGCTGTGCTGCTGCTTCTGCCTGGGCCACTCTCTGTCCCTGCTGGCCACCCGGGTCCCCAGGTCTGGCTGGGAGGTGCTGCCCTTCGCTGGGGCCCTGGCTGGGTCTGCAGGTTCTGCTCAACAGTGGACGTGGGTTCTTAGCATTGCTGCTCACGCCCCGCTCCTGCCCACTGGAATCAGCCTCTGAGTACCTGGGTGATTTTACTGTTTGTGCCAAACAGGCTGAGGTACCCTGGGGACGGCGGCCAGCAGTCCGGGAGGGGAGGTGACAGCGCCCCACCCCCGACTGGCTGCCCGCACACATCCCGGAATGGAAGAACTGCACCTTGATACTTTCTGTGTAAATTACTGAAAATAACTAATAAATGAAGAATAAATAACTGAATTTTTTTTTCTAGTCTCCTTGACCAGGAGAGACTGACCTTTGCTATTCTTTTCCAGTTCAAATTTTAGGAGCTATGAAATTATAATGGAGGCATTAAAATTATGCTTGTGAAGATTAGTGACATGGCAATGCTAATCTTTAATAGTCAGCAGAACCACCAGGCCTGGTGGCGCATGCCTGTAATACCAGCACTCCGGAGGCTGAGGCAGGAGGATCGTTGCTAGTTTGAAACTGGCCTGGGGTACATAGTGAGTTCAAGGCCAGCCTGAACTACAGTGAGATCTTGTCACAAAAAAAAAACCAACAAAACTAAAAATCCAAAGCTAGCAGAACTAAAATAAAATTGTGGCATAATTACAGTTCTGAAAAAAAAGAGATGATTTGGATGGCAGGGCTAAGGATATTTACTTTTTTCATTTTCTGTAACATTAAGATTTATTTTATTAGCTGAGCATAATGGTGCATGTCTATAACCCCAGCACTCTGAGAGGCTGAGGCAGGAGGATCACATGTTCAAGCCCAGCCTGGGCAACTTAGTGAGACCCTGTGTTAAAGTAAAAAAAAGGGATGGGGATGTATATACCTCAGTGTGAAGGCCTGGATTCAGTCCTTACCATCACAAATCAAACAGTAAAACCACAAAAAAAATCACATTATTCATGTAATACAGAAATTCTCTTTACAGTAGATAAAAGGTATAGTTCATTCAACCTTTTAGCCTTACAAGATAGGTAAAGATATTTTTTTCATCCTCTGAAAATACCTGGATACTTTACCCTGGGCTCAGCTGTGCTGGTGCGCTGGAGGGACAGACTGACTCTGGGGTCTAATTGGGCGGGGCTTGCTGGCTCAGGGCCGGCTTGCCTCCCGCCTGCGTTTGCTAGGGCCTGCCTGCTGACCTGGGGACCTTTTGAGCAGGGGAGAAACCCTCATTTCTCCTGCTTTCATGCCTGTTGGGGAAACTTTGCTTTTGGGGACTCCCCAGGCACTCGGGTGCTACGGTTTACACTCCCTGAGCGCTGGCCTCATCACTGTAGCATTTCCGGCTGACTCCTCGTGTCTCAGTGCAGCATTTGACTGGTACCCAGGAAATGAATGAATGAGCCTGGTGTGGTGGCGCACGCCTGTAATCCCAGCACTTGGGAGGCTGAAGCAGGAGGATCCTTGGGAGTTTGAGACCAGCCTGAGCAAAAACGTGAGCACAAGGCCAGCCTGAAATGCCTAGCTAGACCCTGTCTCAAAAAAAAAAAAAACACCAAAAAGAAAAAAAAAGAAAATGAATAAATGAATATTGTCTCACCTGGAACTCTCATCTTTCTGTCAGTTTTTATACCACCTAGTGTTTAGAATCATATTAGGTCAGAAGGCATTTAGTTATTTCCTTTAGCTTTTTTTTTTTGGAGATAGTATCTTGCCATATAGTCCAGGCAGGCCTTGAATTCACTGTGTTGGCCAGGCTGGCCTCACACTCATGGTAATCCTCCTGCCTCAGCCTCCCAAGTGCTGGAATTACAGGTACATACTGCCATTCTTTTTTTTTTTTTTTTTTTTTTTTTGTACCAGGAATGGAGCTCAGGACCTTGTACTTGCCAGGCAGGCAGTATGCTGCTAAGCTATATCCCCGGCCCGCATTCCTGGTTTAGAAAGCCTTTAAATTAAACAATCCACTTAGCCACTGTAGGGGGAAAAACCCCAGCTTGGTTCCTCCACCCGCCTAGGTTTAGTGGCCGGGTGGGGTGGGGTGGGGTTGAAGGGGAGGGTTCCTGACAGGAAAGGTGAACTAGAGAAGTACTGGTGACCTGTGTGTCTACACAAACGTTTCCAAAGAAAGTGATATGGCTCAAGGGGGAAACTAGACTCTGGGGTTTAAATACCACCCTCAAGGGTGACAAAGTGAGGGAGAGGCTAGACGGAGGAGGGGGAGCAAGTTCCGGGCAGGAGGGAGGGGCCTGGATGGCACACCAGGGTCACTGAGCAAGATTTGCTACAGACACAAGACGTTAATGCCCATTCACCTCTTCCTGGTACAGGAGGGGGAGACATCTTTACGCGTGCAGATTTTCTTATTTTTATTATTATTTTGTTTTTGTTTTTTTGAGACAGGGTCTTGCTGTGTAGTTCAGGTACCCCAAGCTAGCTTTGAACTCAGCGATGCGATCCTCCTGCCTCAGCCTCCTGAATGCTGGGATTACAGGGGTGCGCCACCATGTCCAGGGGAAATTCTGTACAAACGGGAAGTGCTTTGTTTTTAGGGCTTGTCCTCCCCTGCCTCACTTGCCTTCAGCTCAGAGTCATCTCTGTGCTCCAGGGAAATGTGTTGGGGGGACATAGTCTGGTCCCCTTCGTACTCACGTATGTGTGGCTTAGTGCTCCCGTGGGAAGTGGCTATTGTAACACGAAACAAGCCCTTGTCTGGGAAAGGTTGATTCTGCTACTTTCGTCTGTAATCGCTCCCTGCTGAAGGGGAAGACTGGGTCCCTGGCCAAGCAGCGGCTGGTTCAGTTCCTCTGCTGAGGAAATCTGCCTAACTCCGGCCCCTGGCGGTGCTGCGGACCAAGGGAGGAAGGCAGATCACTCTGCCATTGCCCGTTTCTCGTAGCAGATTAACTTCGGAGTGTGAAAGCATTTCTCCAGCTGCCTCTAAACTGGGCAAACATTTCCCTAAAGGAACAGCGCGTTTCAGAAACAAACTTCTTGTCGTAACGGCCAGCATATTTTTGGCTGTCATCAGCTGCCAAACATTTCAATTTTAGAGATAATTTCTTTTAACTCTCTGGGAGAGACTTGCGTTTGGGATTTTAAAGATGACAAGTCATCAGCAGGGACAGGAGACACAGGAACGTGTAAAGATGCTCCAGTTCCTCTAGGACCAGGGAGAACATCGTTACAGAGTGAGATCCGCCAGAACCCTTGATCCCTGGACCTCCTTATTTGCTCCTGATGGTTGGGACTAAAGTTTTTTTGTGTGTGTGTGTCTTTTTGAGACAGGGTCTCTCTATGCAGTTCAGGCTGGCCTTGAGCTCACTTTGTAGCCCAGGCTGGTCTCCAACTCGCAATGATCCTCCTGCCTCAGCCTCTTGAGTGCTGGGATTACAGGCATGCGCCACCATGCCCAGCTGGGACCGAAGTTCTTAAAAGTGAAATCCCAAGGTTGTGTGTGTGTGTGTGTGTGTGTGTGTGTGTGTGTGTGTGTGTGTGTATGTGTGTGTGTGAGAGAGAGAGAGAGAAAGAGAAAGAGAGAGAGACTATGTCAGTAGAAGTTGACATTTTACTGTAAAATACATCCAGGAAGATATTTGAGGGCCTTTCTTTTCCCCTCCCTCCCTCCCTTTCTCCCTTTTTTCCTTTTCCAGTGATGGGGATAGAACCCAGAATATTGTTCTTAACGGACAATTGTTCTACCATTGATCTGCGTCCCCAGCCTTCAATTCAATTTCTTCTGGCTAAGAACTCTGGACATTCAAGGAAAAAAAAGTTACAGAAAATGGAAGGAAGAGGAACAGCTCGCCTGGGCATACCCAGGAGAAAGAGAACCCTTTTTTAGTGGCACACCTGAGCGGATCTGCGTGATGGTGTGGCAGGGAAGACAGCTCCCACCCTCTGAGATGTCACATGTGCCGAGTTCATGGTCTCGCAGCATTGGGGAATGAAGCCAAGAACCAGAGGAGGTTAGGAGCGTCTTACTGGACGTGATACGAAGAGCTCCCGGGTTTCCAGGAGGGGTCCAGAGTGGGTGGCCGCTGAGACCACGGGTCAGGGATAATTCATACAGCAGAGTCATACCGAGGCCAGACGCGCGTCAGACTGCCACCTGTGGGATTACGAGCACAGCCACATGGCTAGTATTGGTGCAGCAGGAAGCGAGGCGCAGAGCAGGGGCACAGGGAGAGAGCAGAGGCGTTCCTGGACAGGGAAGGGGCGAATGGGATTCTCCGGTCACCCTCCTGTGCGCCTGATGCCCGCTGGGCTCCCTGGCCCAGGTGGTGCTAGCCACGGAGTAAGCGCAGGCTTGAAGGCCTGGCTGCTGCGTCGCCATCTTGAGGCCTGGCCCCTTCATGCGGCCGCAGGCACTCTGCGTGTGTCGTGTCACCTTCTGCACTGTCTCCCTCAGGGGTCTTACCCCTCGCTGGCTGCCTGTTAATTTCTGACTAACTCAGCCTAATCATAGTTCAGCTTCAGCGTTTCTGAGCTGCTGAGGGGAGAAGTACTGGAGGCTGGGGATGTAGCCCAGCGGTCGAGCAGCGACCTGGCTCGCACCAGGCCCCGGGTTCCATTTCCAGCACCACAAAACAGAAAGGACCATGAATCAGATGCTTCTCATTCTCAGGAAACTCAGTGAAACTCCCATCCTGTTTCTCCAAGGAAATGAAATTTTTCCTGCCGATACATTGTTGAAGAAAGAGAAAAATGTTAGTGGGTGCGGGAGTTCCTGCAAGGCAGCTCCAGAGAAGTGTCAAAACAGTGTCTTCAGTAACATTGTTCCTGTGTTCGTCCTTTTCCTCCTTTGTGAGACATTATCTGCATGCCTGCCGTGCGCCCCACACTGCGGGATGAAGCGGATGTGCCGGCTGCCAAGGCCTGGCTGTTACTCAATCCCTTCCGCCAGGCTCCTGTTCTGTCCCAGCTATCTTAGACTCAGCGCCTGTCACCTCTCGCCTGTAATCCCAGCGCTCGGTAGGCTGAGGCAGGAGGATCATTGCAAGTTCGAGGCCAGCCTGGGCTACACAGTGAGCCTGAGGCCAGCCTGAACTGCATAGTGAGACCCTGTCTCAAAAAGACAAAAATAATAGTAGTAATAATAACCCTCTCCAAGGGTTAACCCTGCCGGTTCACCCCAAATCCAGGGCGAAGGGATTTGCCCTGTGGCCCTGTGGGCTCAGCGGTGCAATCCAAGAAATGATGGAAACTTGAAGCGATAGATACGTTGACGAGCCTGATTCAGTCCTTGTGTCCACACGTGAATGGAGAGCTCCCTTTGTGCCACAGAAATACATACTGCTGTAAGTGGCTGTTAGATGTGCTACCGACCACACTCCTCCTAGGGAACTTGTACGCGGTCTGTCTTGATTCTTCTTTTTCCCCAACTCGCTGCCCTGCTCTTCAGCCTGACTCACAAAAGCTTTGTTTCCATTTTGTTCTTCTAACTTGTCTGTTTCCTTTCCTTCTCTCCCCTCAACCTGCCCTTTGTTCCTCTTCCCATTCCAACATTTTCTTCCTGCTTCCCCGTATGTATCGTCCATCTTAATCCTCATCTGTGCTTTTGGTTTCTCACACATTATTATCACCATTATTATTACTATTATTATTTTTGTCTTTTTGAGACAGGGTCTCTCTATGCAGTTCAGGCTGGCCTCGAACTTGCGGTGATCCTCCTGCCTCAGCCTCCCGAGTGCTGGGATTACAGGCGAGAGGTGACAGGCGCTGAGTCTAAGATAGCTGGGACAGAACAGGAGCCTGGCGGAAGGGATTGAGTAGGTTATAAAGTCACACATGTACTTTACGTGGAGTGCACTCGTGTGTCATCGCCAGGCGCTTGGAACCATTCGGCAGGTGCTGTCCTGAAGGGACGTGACCCGGAGCAGTGTTACAATAATCGTATCTACTGAAAAGGCGGTGCGAGTTGTGGACTCCACAGGGGCAAGATGGGAGTTTTCCACTACCAGAGTTTTCTTTCTGTCCAGTGAGTAACAGTTTACATTTCTATCTTACTTCATAATCTCTACGTGCTGCTTGTCTTATCAGGTCCTTACAGAAAGCCTGTGAGTTAATTTATTTGTACCCTTTCGTAGACCAGAAAAAGTTTGAACTACAGAGATAAATTCAATAGAATAAAAAAAAAAAATTGATGAAGACTTTGGTTTAAATGTATTTTGTTTTTTTGGCACTGGGAATTGAACTCAGGACCTTGCGCTTGCCAGGCAGGCGCTGTGCCTCTGAGCTGTATCCCTGGCCCATAGATGAAGACTTTGGAATAAAGAAAAACGAGGCTGAATGGGTAAAGCCAGGGGTCCAGCCACCTGTTCTCCCTAAAGTCTTTTGTGGGATGGCCTGGAGCAGCCAAAAGCCACGGGGGAACCTTGTTTATTAAAATAGCACGGTCGTGAGGTTAGAATAATACATGCCCAGGATCACAGTTTTTCTTGGTGCCAAGACCCAAGAGTTTCTACAGCCTGTTGTCGTGGAGGGCACACGGCAGGGAGGGCCCTTGGGGCCGCACCGAACGCATCACTGCCAGGGCAGCCCCGTCCCGCGCCCTGCCTGCCGGGGATGGTGGCTGCGTCTCCCATGTCCCGCGGGGAGTGCTGGTGTTTCTTGGAAGCCAGTGTTTTGAGATCTGCAACAGAAAGCGTGGGGTTAGATTCTTTGGGGAGAATCTGGAAGTCTGTGAGCTGGCCCAGGGGAAGTTGTGAGCCTGGGGCTTGCAGAGGGGACGATTGCCCGCGGCCACGGGCTCAGCTGGACGGGAGGAGGGACTAAAGCCGGGAGTAGAGCTGAAGCCTCCTGACTTCCAGTCCAGGGTTCTCTACCAGGTGCCCCTCACGTCCCGCACTCCAGCGGACTCCTGTTTCAGCACGCAGCCAGGAATGACGTTGAACTGTTGTAATCCCAAAGTTAAACAGCAGCTGAAAAGTGACCCTGGCGTCCATAACCCACGCCCTGCCCAGGTGTTGACGGAGTTCACTGGTGGCTGACGTTTCCCCCTGCACTCTCTGAAGTTGGTGGGTGCCGTTTCTGGGTTTTGGTTTCTGTTTTGTAAATCGTCCATGTATGTGTATTTTATTTTATTTGTTTTTGGTACTGTGAATCGAACTCATGACCTCGCACTTGCTAGTCCAGCGCTTGAGCCGCTGAGCTATACCCGCAGCCCCATGTATGTGTATTTTAAAATTTGCATAAAGTACATAAAGGGCTTCAAAGTACCTCTGTCTTCTTTGCCCTGTCTCCCTCCTCATTGCAATACTGATGTATTAGACTGACGTCCCTGCTGACGTTGGTCACTCACTCCTTTTACCTGTGCAGTAGTCTTCCCTGGTGTGAATCAGCCATTCTTTAACCAGTCTGAATCGATTATTTTCCCCTTTTCTGTTAGGAACATGGTGAGCATTCTTGAACGCAGCTCCCTGTGTATGTGCGTGCTTTTAGAGCATGTGGGCGTTGCCCCATTCACTAAATCACCAGCAGTTGCTGCTGCTGTTTGAGGCCTCTGGTCTCAACCGCCCTTCCGGTCCTAGCGTCCATCTGCTGGTCCTGGGGTGCGGCTCCTGCTCTGGACTGTGGCCTGCCCTGGGCCCTGCTCATTTCTTAGGCGCCCCGCCACCCCTGCTCCCCCGCTGCGCAGAGAACACCTCCCTTCTTATTTTCCTGAGAAAAATGAGATCATCTGATGCGAGTTTCTTTCATTTTTCTCTCCTTCAAAGGGTCTTTAGGTTGCTACCCTGAAGAATGGTGAGCATGTTTTGCAAACCATGCAGTCCTCTTAGAATGAATAGGAGAATCCATTTTAAGAGGTTCTGTAGCCTGGCGTGGAGGCATATGCCTGTGATCCCAGCCCTCTGGGAGGCTGAGGCAGGAGGAGGACAAGTTCCAGCCCAGTCTGGACATCTCAGTGACTTTGTGAGACCTGTCTCAAAAAATAAAAAAGGGATTGGGAGAGAGTAGTTCAGTGTGAAGGCCCTGGGTTTAATTTCTAGTATTAAGGAGAAAAGAAAAGAAAAGAAAAGAAAAGAAAAGGGAAGAGAAAAGAAAGGGAAAGGAAGGGAAATGAAAGGGAAAAGAAAGTGTATCTTGGAAAACTGAATCTCCACCCATCAAAATATTAAAAGTTAATTAAGGTAGTAAACTTCCCGTGTCCACTTCTTCCAGCCCTTTGCAGCCATCACTCTCTGAATTTTGTTTAAGAGTTTTAACTTAAAAATACTTAGCTTCAACGTAAAGGGGGTCAATCATACAGCATTTGTGGGATCTGTGGTGATTTCCCATACCAAAGATTTTTTTTTTGGTACTGGGAATCAAACTCAGGACCTTGTGCTTGCCAGGCAGGCGCTTGTGCCACTGAGCTATATCCCTGGCCCTCCTATATAAAATTTTATAGCTTTGAGGGTTTGTTTTTTTTTTTTTTTTGTAAAAACTCTTTGTTCTAGTGCTGTGATTAGCTTTTTTTTGGTACCAGGGATCGAACTCATGACCTCAGGTTTGCCAGGCAAGCACTTATGCTGCTGAGCTATATCCCCGGCTTGTGATTAGCTTTTAGTTTCTTTTTTTTCTGGTTTGGGGATTGAACCCAGGACCTGGCTCATGCTAGGTAATTGTTCTAACCCTGAACTACAAACCCAACTTCTAGCTTCTAATTTTTATTGTTGCTTAAGATTACTGGGTCTAATTTCCAGCAGAGGTGAGAAAAATCTCAGTAAGTTTATTTCCCAGTGTGTGGTAACGGCTGTTTGTACAGCACCGGGCGAGCGCTCAATAAGTGCTAGCCTCTGTAGTTTTTGGTTGCAGGTACTTTTCCATTGAGTTCTAACAGTGCCCTGTAAGAAAAGTGTTGTTCCCATTCTGCAGCCACGCTGACTGCCACTCAGGGGACCTGGGCCTGGGCAAGGCCAGCGGAAGGGTGTCGGGGAGGCGGCACCTGCCCTCAGGGTGCTCTTATCAGGCACAGTCCAAGAGGGGGGCTTCAGTGGCCGGCTGGCGAGCGACATTGTTTCCTTGTGAGATTGCAAGCGCAGGGCGTGATAATGAGAATTGGGACACATTTGCTTCCCAAAGGCAACGAATGTTTGATCGTTCTGTTGCTTGGTGGTGGGTATTATCAGAACACTCTGAAGTGCTTGGAAGGAGGTTTATAGTGGACCTGGAAAACCACCTGGTCTGAGAATTTGTCATAGTTAGTCCTGGTTAAATGCTAAGGACAGAATAAATAAGAGTTTGGCAGAGTTACTGGGTAGAAGATGAAGAAGGTTACTGCCGGTGTTGTCACCAGCTTGCTGCCGCGAGCTTGGTAGCGGAGCAGAGTTACCAACAGTCGGTTTCTGGGAATGGTTTTCTGCCTGACGGACGGAGGGGAGCCCCTGCAGGATCCCGGGAAGCCCTTAAGTAGCATGGTGCAGGTGGTGAGTAGGAAAAGTGCGAAGGAGGCGCCCAGGGCAGGTGCGGCCCAGAAGTAAGCCGAGTCCTTTCCGGTCCTGCTGAGCTGTTCCTTGTGCCCAGCCTTTAACAGAGAGCCGCTGCCTCTTTCTCACGCCGTGACTTCCACATGGGTGGACTATTAGGGGATGGTCACCAGCCAAGGGTGAGAAAATGAAAAACACATTGAAAAGGCCTTTGGAAATATTTTCTAGACATTTTTGATAAACCCAAGACAATTTTTCTATTTATTTCCGTCATTTTTCTTCTCATCATGAAGATGTAGATATATGGGATCTATAGTGTGTGGCTTAAAGAACTGGGCTGGAACTACATAATACTACGTTTTCATTTCATTAAGATAAAAACGCAGTATTTATGGTAGAGGTATGCATCTGTCATTTCAAAATGCACATAAGCAAATGGAAGAGAATAAATATCACCCAAAGTGCCATTCACTGGAAATAATCTCTATTCAGGTTCATTTTTAAGTTGAAAACAGTGTCATCACAATAACTCAAAGCAAATGCCAATTTTCCTTTTAAAAAGGGAAATTCAGCTGGGCGAGCTGGTGCACGCCGGTATTCCCAGTACTTGGGAGGCTGAGGCAGGAGGATCACTACAAGTTCAGGGCCAACCTGGGCTATCTAGTGAGTTTGAGGCCAGTTTGGGGTACATAGTGAGACTGTCTCAAAAAACCCCCCAAAAAACCAGAACCAAAAACAGAAACAAAAAGGGAAGTTCACTAGTGTTTTGAGGTTTTAGAGATAACACAGATACATTAAGATATATTGCATATGGGGGCTGGGGATTTAGCTCAGCGGCACAGTGCCTGCCTGGCAAGCGTGAGGTCGTGAGTTTGATTCCTGGTACCGGAAAAATCAACAACAAAAAGATATATTGCATACGCAAACCACCATTGTTTCGAAATAGATTATGCATTTTATAAAAGCATATATATTATATTAGCATTAATTTTTAAAACACAATTCCACATTACTCCACTTGCACTTGAAGCTTTAATGCCACTACCTTAATTCTTTACCCCACCTTTTGTTACGTTCCTGAAGAGCATCGTTCACTTTTAATAACGGTCTCATTTGATTTGAGTGCAAACCCTGCACTCATCACATGAGCGTGGTCACTGTTACAGGAAAAGCACGAGGGAGCAGGGTTATTTCCGCCCCGGGAAGTGGCCCTGTGCTCTCCTACGGGAAGGAGCGCAGTGAGGCTGGATCCTGGGGAATCTGGGTGGCAGAGCCCCGGGTGCGTGTAGGCATATCATTTAGGAGGCTGTTACAGTTCATTTAAGATATGATTGTGGCCTGAGTCAAGGCAGATCATAGTTGAAATGGTGAGAAGTGAATTGCAGTGACATATTTAAGAGAACTTAGTAGTTCATTCAACGTGGATGAGAAAAAACAAAGAACCTATGATCATCAACACACTTCTGATCTGAGTAGGTGGGTGGACATCGGGTTCTTGCTGAGATACCAGCTGTTAAAAGGAAGTACGCCGCTGTAGTTAACAGTGAGGCCGAGGGCCTGCAGAGCTGTTTGTGCTTGCTGCTTCCACCGCGTAAGCACAGGCCGTTCTCAGCCCTAGAGAATCTGACTTCCACCTTTACTACGGGTAGGATTTGTTCCTGTCAGCTTTCCTTTTTCAACATGGAGCTAAACATAATGGTTGCTCTTTCAATCACGCTTTGCCATTGAGGATCATTTGCCCGTTTGGAAAGTCCTCGTGTTGGTCAGCTTTCGCCTCACCGAGCCACAGTCCTCCACATTCACGCTTTAAGGGAGGGGAAGTTTGATTCGGTTTATGGTGGGGGGGATTCAGTCCATGGCTACAAGGTGGGACCGTGTACCAGAAAGTGCTTCCCCGCCGCCGTGAACCAAGCAGCTTTGTTCCTCCCTACCTTCCGCCATGATGCCTCACAAATCAGTCTTCTTACCCTACCTTCACATGGTGGAAGGGTGAAGGTCTCCCTCCAGCCTCTTTTATAAGGGCACCGATCCCATTCATGATGGCTCCACCTGTCAAAGGTCCAACCTTGTAATACCACCACTGTTTAGGAGTGAGAAATCCAACATGAACCCTGAGGACCGTGTGAATCCCATCCACTGCAACTCCTGATCGTCACATCCATCTCCATTCAAGCGGTGGGACCCTGGCACCCCATACTCATCTCTTAGACGTTGTGCTTAACACTGTTCATTTGTCATTCTCAGATTTAATTCCTTGAGATCGGGATCTAGCACATGTAGGGACTTGTTAGGTAAGTGGGTGAAAGAAAGGATGAATGACACATGGCAGACTTGTAGCCAGCTGTGGGAGCTTACTGTCGTCGTAACTCCCACAGCGGGCTTAGAGCAGGGGTAGTGAACCTGTGGCATGTGTGCCGCTGCAGGTTGTCTACATCATTGAAACTTCTAAGAGGTTCGCCTTTACTGGTTCAGAGTGTAGACTCTGAGGCCCAAACCACCTGAATTCAAATCTCAGCTCCTTCTGTATATCATGTTTGTGTGTTTTAGTTTTGTTTCTTCAGAGCGGTTGGGGGAGGGGACAGTAACTAAGCATGGTGGTGCGTGGCTGTAATCCCAGCACTCTGGGAGGCAGAGGCAGGAGAATCACAAGTTCAAGTCTAGCCTGGGCAACTAGACCCTGTCTCAAAAAATAAAAAG
The DNA here is from genome assembly GCF_000276665.1 of Chinchilla lanigera. Taxonomy (NCBI): domain Eukaryota; kingdom Metazoa; phylum Chordata; class Mammalia; order Rodentia; family Chinchillidae; genus Chinchilla; species Chinchilla lanigera. The sequence goes on along the minus strand of NW_004955466.1, from coordinate 5,928,823 downwards.
GGACAGGGACGTAGCCCATGGTGCAGATGTTGAGTTCAATCCCTGGTACTGTATGTGGGGGGAAAACTATAATCCCTAGGTGACACTGTTGTGAGGAAGAGTTGTATATGGAGAGTGCTTAGAACAGTACCTACGTATAGTAAGTGCTGGTGAGGGGCTCGCTAGGATGTTGATTATCCCCCATCCCATGCCTTCTTAAAAAGAGCCCTGCCGTGGAACAATGGGTGCCCAAGGAAATAAATACAGTTTTTCACCTGTCAGAATGAAGTAGTACTTTTGTCTTCACCTGGGTTTAGGAGCCGGAGGGCATGGGAAGGGTCAGGGAAGTTCTCAGGGTGTCGCGGTGGAGGACATCTGTGTCAGCAGCGGGCTCCGGCGCGGGAGCTCATAAACAGTCTTCCCTTCTAGTTAAATCAGTTCATTAGGGCTGCACGCTTTCCTCAGGCTGGTTCTGACTCCTCTGAATTCAGAGAGTAAACACATTCATTATGAATAAAGTTTAGTGGATAAAATATTTAGTAATAGTGATTCATGAAAGAGATCATAAGAGGAAGGCTTTGGGTAGAAAATACAGGGGAGAAAAAGCATGGAAAAAATTTTGAACGGTTTAATGATTTTTATCTTTTGAATTTTAAAAAGTCTGTTTAATATTTAATATGATCGATTATATCTAACTCTCGGCTTTAGACTGGCTTTTTTGGTTTTCCCTTGAGCATTTTATTATGAAAAAATTCTAGTACATAGCAAAGCTCTGGAGGGTTGTACAGTGCACGCCCATTTATGAGGTGTAAGAAAAAATACAGGGAGTGTTTAAGTTAAAAATTCGTTACAGTGAAAGATGCATCGCCGTTAATCCCGCTCAAAATACTCCCTGACTTTGAACGCACTTCTCTCGTTGTTGTTGCCACTCTGGGAAGCAGTTCTCGAAGTCCTCCTTTGCGAGTGCCTTCACTTACCTCGCCAGGCCTACCTCTGCGTCTTGAAATGACTCAGAATGTTTATCTTTCATGGTCCTTGTGACCTTGGGGAAGAGCCGGAGGTCACGTGGTGCCAGGCCCGGTGAACAGGGTGGGTGAGGACGCACGAACGTTTTTTATGAGCCTGCCTTGCTGGTGAATGGCCCTTGGCAGCAGCATTCACCGTACTTTTTATTGGACTTTTTTCTTTTTTTTGGTGTGGTGGAGGGATCAAACTCCGGCTCTCACATGGCGGGCCAGTGCTCCACCACTGAGCTACACCCCAGCGCATCACATGGATTCTGTTTGTAATACTTGCTTGATCACAAAGCTGTAAGTGCATTTTTTTTTTTTTTGAAAATGCATTTTAAAAATTTAATTTTCTTTTGGAGGTACTGGTGTTGGAAGCTAGGGCCTCAGGCATATGAGTCAAGCACTCCACCTCTGAACTGCATCCCCAGTCCTGTGTGCACTTTATTTTTTTTTTAAATTTAATTTAATTTTGTTGTGTGAGACAAGGTTTCATTATGCAATCCAGGCTGGCCGTGAACTCATAGTGACCCTCTTGCCTCTGCTTCCCAAGTGCTGGGATTACAGGTGTACACCAGTGCACCCGGCCTGCACGTACTTTAGATTTTAGGTTTGGTTTATTCTGTTCTTTGGAATGTATGTGGGAGAAGTTGCTGTTTTACTTTGAGCCCCCAGAAATTACTGCCGGACCCCACACATGAAGCAGTTCTTTTAAAGAGTTGTGCAGTAAGAATTGTTTTTATTAAAATGATTTCTTTTTTTTTTTTTTTTTTTTTATGGTTTTTCTCCAGTACCGGGAACCAAACTCACGACCTTGTGCTTGCCAGGCAGGCGCTTTGCCGCTGAGCTAAATCCCCAGCCCCTTAAAATGATTTCTTAAGACTCGAGGTAAAGAGGCTGGGAAGGTAGCTCAGTGACAGGGCACAAGCCAAGGTCTGCGTGAAGCCCTGGGTTCCGTACCCAGCACTGGAGAATAAAGCTCAAGGAGGAGGCGGGGGAGAAATGTGCAGATGGGAAAATAAGTCCTTGGGCAAGTAGTACGATACATAGCTCATCAGAATATTCTGATACACTCTATTTGGGTGTTTTTTTTTTTTTTTTTTTCCAGTTTCACTTTGCAGGCTGTTTGGGCTCAACTCTTACTGTTCCCAGTAAATGGCAGACAGTGAACAGAAAAGGAACCAAGTTAAACACAAAGTTTTAAAGAAAACCTTTGTGTACACAAACGCCTGAGGTCCCCGTCCGTGTGGACCCTAGTGCCTCGGGACAGGTTGCTAAACTTCAGAGCCCCGCGTGGTTGGAGGGCGGGTCAGGGATCCACAGCGCACGCTCCCTGGGCGTTCTGCCAGCAGCTCCAAAGAGCAGGAACAGGTCACGGGGCAAAATCTTGATTATGATTCAAAAAGAAGGCGTGGTTACTTTGTGCTTCACGAGCTAAGGAAACCCGGGCCAGAAAGCCAGATTTCTTTGGGACAGCCGTTGTTGGTTGCCACTCTTTTCTGGCGAGGTGTTTATCAGAAACGCAGAGCTGCAGAGTCCCTGATGAGTGTTTCTCCTTTTCCCTTGCAGCTGACCTCTGCGTCTGAGATGGGCATGGTGTAAGCTCCCCTGAAGAGAGAATGGCATCGAGTCCTGTGGTTCCCGCGGAGGATGAACACGTTTCCTCGGGCATCGACGACCTCCATGTCTCCCTGCAAGGTAGTTAAGGCGGGTTGGGTAACAGAGCCAGGCTGGGTGGCAGACTTACCCTCCTCCCTTTGCCACTCCTGTTAGTTTCTGCCTCTCGTACGGTTTGCAAAATATGTCCGTGTTTTCCCACTATAGAAATCTTTCAGTATGCAGTTCTTTAAATGTCTCAGTTGTTCAGCTCTCCCAGCTAAGAAAGTAAGGAATATCTGAAAACAGTCGTTCCCTCTGGTTCCTGAATATACATCTTCAGGGAAAAATTAAATAGTGAGCCGTAGTTTGCTTGGCATTGTGTACTTGGCATAGTTTGCTTTGCGTCTCCCCATGTGCCTCTCTTAGCTGCACATCCGTAGTTTGCCCTGTTCTAGAGGAACAGTTGTAATATTTTAAAGGAGTGATATTTTAATGAATAGGAATCGTGTGTGTGCACCTGTGAGTAATCCGTTTTGTGTTGAGTGTTCCTTACGGAGTTCAGCAGTACTTGTGTTGTATTTTGAAAATTCATGAGCCACTAGACTTTCTGCCTTTGTTGATAAAACAAATCTTGGAGTTGAATAAAGTTAGCTAGTGTAAAGGAGATACAGCTGGGGTCTTTGAAAACATTTGTGAAACTGTGTATTTTAAAGTAGTCTTTGAAGATTACTTGAGGGGACAGTGTTATACAACCTTTAGGATCTTACTTAGAAGCTACAGATTTTTGAGTCATTTATGATAAAGATTTTTAAATGACTTTCTGATTCTTTGTTTTAAAAATGTGTTTGCGCTGGGCATGGTGGCTCATGCCTGTAATCCCAGCACTTGGGAGGCTGAGGCAGGAGGATCTTTGGGAGTTCGAGACCAGCCTGGGCTACAAAGTGAGCTCAAGGCCAGCCTAAGCTGCAGAGTGAGACCCTGTCTCAAACAGACAAAAAAAAAAAAAAAAGTGTTTTCAATGATTAACTTCTTGACTTTAGGATTGAGATGGAAGTCCTTAGCTATTGGAATGGATAATATCTACCAGGGTTTTTAAAATAAATGTTTTAAATCCAGAGGCATTGTGGCATATGCCTGTAATCCCAGCACTCGGGAGACTAAGGCAGCAGAATTGCTGCTAGTTGGAGGCCAGCCTGGGCTACAAAGTGAGTTCAAGGCCAGCCTGAACCGCATAGGGAGACTTTGTCTCAAAAAGACAAACAGAAATATTGTAACTTGTATTGAGTAAGAAATACTGTGGTTGTTGGGAAATAATACTTGAGATAAGAATTTAAAAATTTTCAGTAAGTATATTTAAAAAATATAATATTCACAAGCAGTTGCATTTTCATTTAAGTGAAAAAAAGTCAGTATGCCTATTTTTCTTTGAAGTTTGACTACAGTGAGTATTCAGGCAAGTCTAATTTCTAAAGCTGGCTCTGCTGCTCAGTAATTCCTTGCATTTAGACCAGAGCCTTTATCTTTGGAATCTCCCTTTCCTTGTGTGCGGAATGTAGGTGATGGTGACTCCGCTGCAGCTGGGTTATGATGAGCAGTGACACAACACTTGGTAGACTTAGCACGGTGCCTGCCACCCAGCAGGGAGTCCTCCTTTTTGGGTATTGACAGTCAGAGTCTTTGTTTCAAAATCATCCAGGAGCACGCCACTGGAGTAGCAAGCTGTGTATAGGAACAGATTGCAAACCGGAAGTCCTGTTTTCACTGGGTTCCTTTCGGCACGCACCTCAGTGGCTTCCCAGCACACCTGGGTGAGGTCTGAGCCCCTAGCTTCTCTCGGTGCGCTCATCTCTCACTACACCCCTGGCACTCTGGGCTCCAGCCCATTCTGTTATGGGGCCCGTGCGTGCTTTCGTTTGGGTTGTTCATCCGAAGACCCCTGGCTCCTCCGCTAACACCAGCAGATGGATGAATAGCCATCCTTCACCCGCCCTGATGACAGTCAGCTTCGCCCCCTCTGGTAGGCTGAGGTAGGCACCACCTGAGGTGGGCACCGCCTCCTCAGCTTTCCCTTTGTATCTATTTGAGCGCTCCTGGTATTATAGGGAGCTTCCCGACTTTATGTAGCGTGCTCTAGCTTTCTAGTGCGATAGCACACATGATCTCACTTGCTTCTCATGGGCACGTTAGAAAGTGGATCTTTCTGTCCTTTTAGTAAAAAATGAGCACAGATCTCTTTATCTTTGATGAACGCAGAAGCCGTGGCTGGGGAAGACTTGATTTACCTCCTGGAGTCACATAGCTAGTGAGTAGCTAGGTTTTTTTTTTTTTTTTTTTTGGTTTTTCTCCGGTACCGGGAACCAAACTCACGACCTTGCTCTTGCCAGGCAGGCGCTTTTGCCGCTGAGCTAAATCCCCAGCCCAGTAGCTAGGTTTTGAGCTGGAGGATAGTTCTCTTTTTAGTACTACCCTCTTTGTCATACTTCAAAGAACAACTTGATTTTTTTGTTTGTTTGTTTGCTTGGTACCGGGAATGGAACTCAGGGCCTTAGGCTCGCCAGGCAGGTGCTTATGCCACTGGGCTATATCCCTGGCCCTTCAGTGAACAATTTGAAAGAGGGAATTTTCTTGACACTTCTTTCCTGAGCATCAATTAAATCTTAGCCTTGTTCTTTGGATATCTTCTAATTTGTATTGTAAACTTTTATACCTAAAATATTGATGAACATCTTTGGATAACATAAATTATCTCAGGTTCATAAATTGCTTAAAACAATTAGCAAGTTGCTGAGAAGTACGTGGTTTCTTTCATATGATATGTTTTGAATTATGACTAGGTTATGCTTCACAATGGGACACTCCTGTAACCTAGTTAGCAAGGGAAATGTGATATCCGGGCACCAGCCAGTCTTAAAGATTTGCCTGCATGATGTATGTAGAAGGTGAGGTGCTGGATGCCTTGCTTTGTGGGGCAGAAGTGGAAAAGCAGAACCTTGATGGCAAGCCTGTTCCCATTAACCTGGAGCACTCAGGAGATACCCATGGTACCAAGGTGGTAAGTATCGCAAAATTTTAAAATTGGAAGGGATTGTCTGTGCCATTCAATATAATTTGAGACCAAAGTAGGAATCCTTTTAGAAGTGTTCTTGGGATTGAGATCCTTCAGGAAGTTAAATTTAAATCCAAGTGGTTTGGGATTTTCTTTTTGATCTTTGTGAGACAGAGTTTCATTATGCAGTTCAGGCCGGCCTTGGGCTCACTTTGTAGCCCTGGCTGGCCTCCAACTTGAAGCGACCCTCCTGCCTCAGCCTCCCCAGTGCTGAGATTAAAGGTGTACACCACTAGGCCTGGCTGGGATTTTTCTTTTAGACAATGTATAGCTGTTGGAGCACTCAGGAGATATCCATGAGAATGAGAGGTATGTGGTCAGAGTTGTGCCTTAGGGGAGTTGAGGTATGGGCAGGCTGGAAAGGGCAAGAAGGTAGAGTTGGAGAAAGCAGATAACAAGTACTTGCAGGCATGCATGGTGGTGCTCACAGCACTCAGGAGGCTGAGGCAGTAGGATCACTGCCATTCTGAGGCCAGCCTGGGTTACAAAGTGAGTCCCAGGCCAGCCTGAACTACACAGTGATAGACCCTGTCTCAAAAAGACCCTCCCTCGCCCCCCAAAAAGGGAAGCACTTGCAAATATCTGGGTGTTGGGGAATGTTCACTTGACTAGGGTTACCGCAGTGAGCGTGAAGGTGTGGGACCAATAGGAGACCCGTTAAGCTGTAAGACTCAGTAGGACTTTGCTGCTATTGGATATGGATACTCAGCAAGGGAGTTGCTACATTTTTAAAGTTGAGCTCCTTAGGGCAGAACAGTAGCACATACAGTGACCAGACTATCAGCTTGATTAGTGTATCTTCAGATTCATCTCTTTAAACTCACAAATATTATAACTTGTTGGTCACAAGGGACAGAATTTATGTAACCAAAATAAATGATCTTGTTTTCAGACATGGTAGAGGCCAGTGCTTTGGAAAAACAGCAGCCTGGCTATGGATTATTATCCTTAATTAGACACAGAACTGGGAAGTAGCGTGTATTCTGTTACCTTTGCCACCTCACCAGGAGTTAACTTTCACGGTGGCCTTCCAAGATGCTGGGGAATGGTTAACCATCTGTACTGGCCTGTAGAAAAGTACGTTCAGCATGGCTACTGTGTCATTTCAAACAGTGCTCGTATATTTTATTTAGTGCTCTTATCATCTAGATGACATATTGGAAAAGATTAACCCCCCACCTTGTGTCTTGTGGGTAGGTATCATTAGTTGGTAGGGCTCAGTCATGAAATGTGAGTCTCTCCAGTTAGGTTATTACCCTGCTTAAATGTATTCTTTGCTCACTGAGTTCCATCTGAAGGGAGGCTTTCTTATTTTTAGTAACATTACAAATGATCTGTGTTAGGGATACGTAATTATAATTAGATAGACGGAGTAAACATCAGGAGACCTGTTGTATAGCAAGGCCACTATGGTTAATGGTAATATATGGTATATAATGTTGCTTTTTTAAGAATGAACCCAGGACCTCAGACATGCTGGGCTAGTGGTCTACCAATGAACTGTACCCTGACCATATATATATTTTATATATATAATATATATATAATATATGTGTATTTTTTAAATTTAGTTTTTCCTGTATGTTTTTGAAAGATATAGAATGAATGTTATCTGCCCTCACCACAAAAAAATTATAATGATAACTATAGGAGATCCATCCATCTGTTCATTAGCTAGGTTTATCCATTCTGCAGTGTACATGTACTTCAAAACATACGTGATAAAAACATACAGAGTTAGCCGGGCACCCCCTGTAATCTCAGCACTGAGGAGGCTGAGGCAGGAGCATCGTTGCAAGTTCAAGACCAGCTTAGGCTACGAACTGAGCTCAAGGCCAACCTGAACTGCATAGCGAAACCCTGTCTCAAAAAGACAAAAAACAAAACAAAACAACCCCCCAAAACAACCACACAGTATTATGAGTTAAAAAAATTCTGCTGTCAAAGAAAAAACATCCGTGTTTCATGGGTTAGGTGAAAGGCATCATAGTGAGGGGTAGTACTAACTTGTATCCTTTATTCAGGGAACGTGGAGGGCCAAGCTTGTGTACTGTGTTAGGTGTCCAGAGGACAGAGGGAAATAGATCGAGCACCTTCAGGAAATATCTCCGTGTGTGCTTGCCTGTACACATGAGGTGCATGTGCCGGGGTGCAGATCTGACCGTCCTTACGAAAGCAGTTGAAGTCTAACTTTGTAGGGTCATGTTCCTAATTTTGATATCCCTCATACAAATTCACCCACTGTATGCCTGGAAATACTGTTTCAGTTATCTTTCTGTGTTTCTGTTTTAGGGAGGTTAAGACCTAACAACCTAATTTATATAACATGTTTTTGCAAGGCTAATTAAGTGTTCTGTCTCTTGCTGGCACTTACCTGGCGTTTCTGTCCTATGACAGAGTCCCATGTAGCTGTTCCTTCTCCTGGAGTTTCCTCCAATCCTTGATACCCTTTGCTTCACCAGTCCGCCAAGCGTGTACGAGGTGCCCCGTCCATTATAACTCCCCTATCTTCATTGCTAGTGAAGTTTTTGAATATTTTATGCCTTCAGTAAACTGTATGATAAATAACTGAGTGGCCATGCCGGTATAAAAAAATGAAGGCCCGGATGTTGGTGGATTAGAAGGGCAATTCCGTATCGCAAAAGGCCCAAGGCCCAGTCCGTATTACAGAAGGCCTGGATGTTGTTGGATTAGAAGAGCAAGTCTGTATCGCAGAAGGCCTGGATGTTGGTGGATTAGAAGGGCGATTCTGTATCGCACAAGGCCCATTCCGTATTGTAGAAGGCCCAGATTTTGGTGGATTAGAAAGACGAGTCTGTATTGCAGAAGGCCCGGATGTGGGTGGATTAGAATGGCGATTCCGTACCCCACAAGACCTATTCCGTACGGCACAAGGCCCATTTCGTATTGCAGAAGGCCCGGATGTTGTTGGATTAGAAGGGCGATTC
>NW_004955466.1:5855350-5920084 GCF_000276665.1 Chinchilla lanigera | reverse complement strand
AGAAGGGCGATTCCGTACCCCACAAGACCTATTCCGTACGGCACAAGGCCCATTTCGTATTGCAGAAGGCCCGGATGTTGTTGGATTAGAAGGGCAAGTCTGTGTCGCAGAAGGCCTAGAATGGCGATTCCTATCGCACAAGGCCCATTTCCTATTGCCGAAGGCCCGGATGTTGGTGGATTAGAAGGGCGAGTGTGTAGCGCAGAACTGTCATATAGAACTGTGGGCAGAACTGTGGGTGCCTGGCTTTGTGGAGGTGGAGGCGGGTGAGGTGTGTCTGTGATGTTTGGAACCGCCTGTCTGAGAAAAGCTGGCCCACTGTGAGCGAACGAAACGCTGCGCAGCGCTGGAGAGAGGAATGGGATGAGTTGGGGGTCTCAGTGTGGAATTTTGATCCCTGAAGCAAAATCCCTGGGGGGAAACTTGGATTAAAATGATAAATGAGGAGTAAGAAAAAGACATATCAGCTCATAATAATTTTGCTTCCCTGACCACTTCAGTCTGCTCAGTTATTACAGATAAAAGTGAATCATGGGGCCAGGGATTTAGCTCAGTGGCACAGCTCCTGCCTGGCAAGCTCAAGGTCATGAGTTCGATTCCCGGTACCGGAAAAAAACAAACAAAAAAAAAAACCAAAAAAAGTTAATCATTTCTGGGGATGTTGTGGTTAGTTGGGCGATTGTCACATCTAAAGAAAACAGCGAGGTGGTAGTTCTCACTCGCACCAGTATTGTACTTAACACAAACGGTTCCCGAAAACTCCCGGTAATCACGGGAGCTAATACTGTTTTCTGTTGTGTTTTCTTTGGAGGTTGTTTACCTTGGCATTAGAAAGCTTTCTAATCTTAAAAATATTCTGGTTAAATGAAAAAAATAAGAGCTCTTGAGGTGTTTGCACTGTGCAGTGTTTTTGAGGAAAAATCATTTTTTTCCCTGGGTTGTATGTATAGCTTTGGCTTCTGGGAACTTTGGTTCTGTTTTTTGTCCAGAGTTTGGAGATAAGCTTACATTATTCTGGGTCAGTTACGTTTTGAAAACTAGGGCAAGATAAATCCAGGGTCATTTAGAGTCCTGTTAAAGTGGGTTAACAAAGATCTCATTCATGCCTTATAGAAATAAAAATCCTTTTTCATTAGCTCTAGGGGAGATATAAGATTTTTTTTTTTTAATCTTTTGTGTATGCATAAGTGTTGGGTAGGGAGTGTAATTATTCAGAATTTGAAGTAATGAATTAGAAAAAAAAAAGAAAAATCTCACCTTGAAAATGGGAAGGTAAGAAGCTAATATAGCATACTAATTTATAAATACTTGATGGGTTTAATGTGGTTTAACACTCTGAAATTTGGAGGTCTTTCTAAATGTGGCCCTCTTGTTTTGTTGTGTCTGGAAGGGTTTGATTGCATAGTCGAGGCTGGCCTTGAGTTCCCTTTGTAGCCAAGACTGGGCTTGAACTCACTGTCCTCCTGTGTCAGCTTCCTGAGTGTTGGCATGATAGGCGTGCACCGCTCTGCCTGGCTTTGTCTCTAAAACGCTACTTTCCTCATCTGATTTCAACATTGGCATTTATAGTTTCTCTGAATGACTTTTTCTAAATCATTCAAGTGAGTTTTGGTAAGAATCAATAATATTTGCAGTGTTGTTTTTGATACATTATTGAGAGCCGGTAGTTACTACCACCAGGTGTTTTTAGGGTCATTTAGAAGTGGTAGATAAATAAATATGGGAGCTGCATGTGGGGGTGCTTTCCTGTAATCTCAGCACTCTGGGAGGCTGAGGCAGGAGGATTGAGTGTTGGAGCTCAGCCTGGGGAATTTGGCAATTTAGTAAGAGCCCGTCTCAGATATAAAAAAGGCTGGGGATGTAGCTAGCTCATTTTGAAGGCCCTGGGTTCCATCCCCAGTACCAGAGGGAGAAAAAGGTGATTTACCAGAGGAGATTGTTTTGAAGTTCTTAATGAAGTTCTTGTATGTGTTTGAAGGAGAGACATCAGCTTTGGACGAATAATCTCTCCTGGCCGTCGAGGGCTGCGATCTGTGCTGAGTGAGCACAGGAAGAAGGTGGTAGGAAAACCCACGCTGCTTTGGCCGTGTGTGGCACGGGGCACCCCGCCCTGGGCATCAGTGGCTTTTTCTGCCTTTACTGCACAGTGGGTGGCACCGATGGTGTCACATGACAGGGTGAGGGGCACCGGAGTCAAGTGCAGCACGCAGGCGGCACTTCTCACATTGGAGAGGCGTGGAAGAGCCTTCAGGAACATTGGAATGGTTAGCTTTTTCTGAAGTAGGAGTTTTAATAGCGGGAGCTAATTCTGTACGGTTTTGCTGTCTGCCCCAACCTGCGTGTTTTATTGATAAACTTCCATGGGTTTTGATGTTTCCAAAACAAAATATTCCAAAAGTACGGTACAGGTAAATCCACACTTCCCACTTTATTGTGTACTTATGATTTTTATGGGTACAGGCAAACGATTCCTGGGACCATGCCGTGTGCAGATCAAGCAGTATATCAGGTAAGAAAGTACCGAGTGAACAACTTCGACAAACTGCGTGAGTCTGTGGCGCTTACGTTGAAGTTACGCAAGGGGATGTTATGCAGGAAAACGCAGCACATGGCCAGGCTGAGCAGAAGGTTCAGGCGGTGTCCGTGCTGGTGCCTGGAGACTTCTGTAGTCCAGAGAGCACCTCTCCGCGGAGGGACGCAGAGAGGCCCAACAGGACAGAGAGCTGCCATGCATGCGAGAGCAAGGTAGGGCCCTCCCGTCTGATGCAACAAGTTCAACGCTCGCATGGCTGGACCAGGTGGGCAAGAGGGACCTGAGCTGGCAGCAGAGAGGCAGGCAAGGGGGAGCTGGCTCAGGCCGAGATCGCCAGCTCTAAGGCGAGTGTGTTTGGACACCTTTGGAAGGCTGCCCACCTCCGTCCCCATTCCCGTTCTCTTTCTGTCTTTGGAATTGAACCCAGGGCCTTCACACGGAGCTCTGTCCCTAGCCTTTGTTTAGTTTTCATTCTGAGATGGGATCTTGCTAAATTGCTCACGGTCAGCTCAAACCTAGAATCCTCCTGCCTCAGCCTCCCAGAGTGCTGAGATACCAGGTGTGTGCCACCATACCCAGCTGGGAAGGCTTTCTTTTTATTTTTGTGATGTTTTTTTTTTTTTTTGAGATAAGCTCTCACAGCATTGCTCAGGCAGGCCTTAAACTCCTGGTTTCCAGGACCCTCAGGTCTCAGCCTCCTGAGGAGCGTTACTGTAGGCTGAGGCTGCTCCAGCTGGGAGGCTTTGAGTGGAGGAGAACCCCAGCCCGAGGTCTCGCCAGCTGCTGCCTGGAGTGAGCAGAAAGAAGCAGGAGGGCCAGCTAGCGCGCTTTTATGTTTGCTGGTAGCTCTGGTGAGGGGCTGTGGTAGGTGACACCAGGGTGGGTCGTAGCAGGAGGTTGAAGAATTGTGGGTGTTTGGGACACCTGTGAATTGGGGGCCACGTGAGACGAGTGAAAAGGGGACTCAGGGATAGTTTCTGAAGTTTCGCCTTGAGCAGTTGAGTAGTTGATGTAATTTATTGCGCCGGACAAGATCGTTGTGTTTCGGGGAAGTCAGAAGTTCGCTTTTGTCCTAACAGGTGTGAGGTGCTTATTTGCTCTCCAAAGAAGTCAAGTGTGGGACGTGAGGGTCCAGCGTGAGGGAGAAGCCCGGTGTGGGGCCGGCAGCGTGTGGCCGGGGCACTCACATCTGCAGCCAGGACGCACTGCGTGGGGTCACCTGTGGGGTGTTTAGCCAGAGCAGACTCCCAGGGCCTTTCAGTGTTCCCCGCGGGAAAGGAGGAGCAGGCAGGGGACTTGGCGGAGTAGCCAGGGACGGAGGAGGAGCCAGGTAAGTGCGGGGGTGTGGGCACCCCCAGATGTGCTTTTCAGGAAGGGGGCGGGGCAGCCACGCTGCTGTACAGAGCGACCACCTCTGGAGGACGGCTGTGTCCAGGGCGCTGCGCTCTGCCCAGATCTGGCACCTGGAGGGGGTTGAGAGGACCGGAGCCCAGAAAGTGGAGATGCTGCAGGAGTTACACAATCAGCGCGTGCAAGAAAGTTTGCCACAGAGGGGAAGACAGGGGATCTCAGGCCTATGAAGGGGAATAGGGGATTTCTTAAAATCAGAATCATGGGGGCAGTACTCATTACGGCTTTTCTAAGTATAGGTCAGTGTATCTTCAGAGCCCCATTTGTTTTCTTGTTCATTAAAAACAATGCTTTTTTTCTTCTGACTTGTTTTGCGGTACTGGGGGTTGAACTTGGGAAGTGCTGAACCCTGTGAAATTTTATTTTGAGACAGGGTCTTGCTAAGTCGAACCTGCGCTCCTCCTGCCCCAGCCTCCCCAGTAGCTGGGGTCACCTGCGTGTGCCATCATGCCTGGTGTTGTCAGCACAGGACACCTGTTGTATGTGAGGCTCTGTGCCGAGCACATAGTATAGACATGATGTGTGCTGTTTTTTTTGTTTTTTTTATTTATTTATTTTTTTCTTTTTTTTTTTTTTTTTTGAGGCAGGGTCTCACTATGCAGTTCAGGCTGGCCTTGAGCTCACTTGTAGCCCAGGCTGGCCTTGAACTCGCAATGATCCTCCCGCTTCAGCCTCCCGAATGCTGGGATTACAGGCATGCGCCACCACGCCCAGCGATGTGTGCTGTTCTAACCATAGCTTGGATTACAGGGATTCGCGCAAGCACACAGGCTACTGCAGTATCATGTGAGGGTAAGAGGGCGTGTCCTGGTTCCGTGGAAGTGTGCAGTACGGGTGCCCAACCCAGGCTGGGGAGCCAGGAGGGCTTCCCTGAGGACGTGCTTGCGAAAGGCTGCTGCGGACGCGCAGGAGAGGGTGGGAAGCGAGCCGGGGGCACAGCAGAGTGCAGAAGGGGAGGCTGATCCGGAGGACGTGGGTGTCCTGGGACTGAGGACTGGAGTGGGAGGAGGATGCAGGAAGTGAGAGGAGATGCGGGCTCGAACTGTTCTGAGGTTAGGGAGAAGCGCTTGACTCATGTTGAAGAGAGAATATTCCAGACCGGTCTTCGGAATCCGCCAGGCTCAGGGCAGGCTGCTGTCTATGCTGATGAGTGGAGGCAGAGACAGTTTAAAGTCACGTGGGAGAAAATGGTGTCTCGGCCGGGAGGGGACGGTGGAAGCGCAGAGAAATAGGTACAAAGAGAAGCCTAGGGCATCAGGGAGTGGGGGGTCGATGGGTTGCGGGGAAGTCGGGGAGAGGGAGGTATCAAAGGTGATTCAGGTTCGTTCTGGGTGCAAGAGGGGATGTTGGAATTAATCACTGAAGAAAAGATGCAGGAGAATAACTTTGGTCAGACCGGGATGTGGTCAGAGAAGATGACTCAATTCTGCAAAGGTATTTGTGGAATGACCAAGTGGAGACACCCAGGGGAAAATCAGATAGACGAGGCTCTGGAGAGAGACAGGCCTGGCTGCAGGGAAAGACTGGAATGTATATACTTATATTCTGCCAAAAATGTGTACGCACCTCAGGAAAGGAAGAACTTGTATAAATCCAACTTCAATTCTAAATCTATTGTCACATCACGAGATTCATACAAGTTACCTTGGTGTTTGCAGTGGCAAGAGGTGCTCAGTGTGGGGACCACCGCTTGCAGACGTGTGTTAGAACGGCGAACTGCTGCCTGGGTGACCTTGGTCACGGCATGCTGCACGTGCGTCTTCAGTGTCTGCTCTGAGGGCCGGCCGCGGATGGGTTTTCTGTGACACACGATGTCCTCGGAGAAGCGAGTGGGAGGTAGGGTGGTGAAGGCATCTACTGTACCCAGCTCTTTCAAGAAGTTTGGTTTGAAGAGGAGAGAGAGAGGGTGGCTGCTGGTGTGTTCCCAGGTTTGACGTTTCAGCTGGCTTTGAACTACAATGAAGAGAAGATGGATTTTGAATCAGACACATCTGGATTTGAATTTCCCCAGCAGATGTATATTATAGAAGACACAGTAGACTTTCTTGTGTGTGTTTATTAAAGGAGTGATTCTGGGAATGACAGTGCTTTTCCCCACCTATAAGAGGCCTACTGAATCCCATCATCGACGGGGTTTCGTGAAATGCCTTGCGGAGTTCTTTGAGTTTCCCTTATTCCCGGTGTGCCTCGCTTCCGTGGGCCTTTGAGCCCCTGCAGGTGTGTCTTAGGTACCCATGGGGGGAACAGACGACGTTAGTGGTGTCTCAGGAGTTTCTCATCACATCATTGTTTTTGCCTGGCCCTTCCTGTTCCAACCTGTTGGCTCAAGAATAAGTCACATACGTAAATCAGTCCAAGTCGGCTTAGAAGGAGTGAGGTGTGTGAACCGCGGAGCTGGGACCCAGAAACCTGCCCTAGGAGCCCGCGATCTGCTGGTGTTCCCGAGCGTGAGATGAGAACCGGGGTTTGTAATCGCAGAGCAGCTCTTCGCACAGTCTGTTTTTTTGCTCCGGGGTCAGAGGCGTTGGACTGTGGCCAGGGCATTGGACACCCCGCAGGAGGTGTTCGGGCCCACATGTTTTGATTTTCACAAGGAAAGCTTTCAGTTTTCTGTGGTGGGCAGGAGAGAGTGAGGAGTAACACGTGTGAAGAGAAATGGTCGTTTCCAGGTTTATTTATTTCAGAGGTACTTTTGGAGCAGCTCAGCTGAGTCAGAAGAGGGCAGGAGGAGGAGAAGCCAGCAGCACCCAGGTTCTCACATTTTGTCTGCATGTTGGGCTCATTTGCCTGTGCTAGAAATAACAGGGGTTGCTTACTCAGAGAGCCAGGAGCTGGGTTCCTCCAAGGCCGGAAACAAAGCCTCAGTGTGAAAGTCTCAGGTGTTTACGCAGGGTGCGGCTCGTTCCTGTGGGGACACGCGCTTGCTGGACTCCACACGCCAAGGCCCGGAGTAGCAGTCACTGATTGCATGGCATGAATTTTCCTAATGAACCGAGCACCTGAATCTCTATGTTAACTGGGGGAAAATAACAACAAAGCCCCACCCCTCCTCTCCCAGCTATTTAATCATTCACTCAGCAAATATTTCCTGAATTCATAGAGCACAGAAAGCACGGTGGGAGGGGCTCCTGGCAAAGCAAGAAGCAAAATCAGACACACACAGCCTGTAGCTGTTGCACAGGCAGAGATGAATGACACCACCTCAGATGTTAGCCGGTATTTTAGGGAAGAGCTTTAATAAATATAGTCTGGGGTAAATTCATGGATTGGGGATGTAGCCCCAGTGGAGTTGGAGAAGCATTTGCCTAGCATACATAAGACCCTGGTTTCAGTCTTCACCAAGAAGAAAAAAAAATCATAGTCCCAGCACACAGGAGGCTGAAGCAGGAGGATCGTTTTGAGTTCAAGACCACCCTGGGCTACAAAGTGTGCTCAGGGCCAGCCTGAAACTGCACAGCGAGACCTTGTCTCAAAAAGAGCCCCCCCCCCCCCCCGCAAAAAAAAAATCATAGGCGGGGCATAGTGGTGCATGCCTGTAATCCCAGCACTCAGGAGGCTGAAGCAGGAGGCTCGCTGCCAGTTTGAGGCCATCCTGAGCTACAAAGTGAGTTCAAGGCCACCCTGAACTGCATATCGAGACCCTGTCTCAAAAAGGCAACTAA
Organism: Chinchilla lanigera; assembly: GCF_000276665.1. NCBI lineage: Eukaryota > Metazoa > Chordata > Mammalia > Rodentia > Chinchillidae > Chinchilla > Chinchilla lanigera. The sequence goes on along the minus strand of NW_004955466.1, from coordinate 5,912,479 downwards.
AAAATCAACTCACCTGTCCAAAGTGTCCAATTAAATAGTTTCTAAGTATATTGTAAGAGATGTGCAACCATTACCTCATTTGATATTTAGATCATTTTCGTCACCTCCTGAAACAAATCGCACCCTCTTTAGCTCTCATCTCACTCCAGTCTTATGCCCCCCCCCAGCTCAGTGACTACTAACCTACTTCCTGTCTGTGTAGATTTCCCTATTCTGGACATTTCGTATACATGGAATCATGACCGGCTTCTTTGTGACCGACTTCTTTCACTTAGCATAATGTTTGCAAGATCCATATTTGTGCCGAATGAGCATAGTATGGCGGATGCCAGGAATTGACAGACATTTGCTGTTAAGGGCGGGATAGTCAGCTTTCTCTGTGCTTTTTGCGTGGTCTCTGCGTGCTGTGTGGTCTCTGTCGTAACTACATGGCTGTGCTCTTGTGTTGTGAAAGCAGCCCCAGGCAACTAGACAAGTGTGCCAGTGTTCCAATAAAACTTTATTTACAAAAGCAGGCAGCAGCTCAGTTTGGCAGTGGGCTATAGTTTACTGACCTCCTATCTAAGTCAGTACTGTATGAGAAGACAAGTGCGGAGCTAGTAAGTGGGGGTCAAACAAAGGTAGTCTGCACTACAGCCGGGGTTTTTAATCTTGTCATTGAGTAAAATTGAGACAGAGTGTTAAATGGGGGAGGGGGGCACATCTAGAAAACAAATAGAAACTTGGGGTGATTTTGGTTTTCCTTTTTTTTTTTTGTGGTACTGGGAATTGAACTCAAGACCTTGTGCTTATCGGGCAGGCACTGTGCTGCTGAGCTATATTCCTGGCGACTTTGGTTTCCTTAAGGCAACCGCTGAAGCCAGGAGGGGTGGTGCATGCCTGTAACCCAAGTACTCTGGGAGGCTGAGGCAGAAGGATTTCAAGTTAGAGTCCAGCCATTCAGTGAGACCCTATCTCTAAACTAAGAAATTAAAAGAAAAAAAAAAAGGCTGGGGATGTAGCTCAGTGAGAAGGGCCTGGGTTCATTATCCACTACTGAGAAAAAAAACCAAACAACCATTGCCCGGAGACCTGAGCATGGCAAGATGTCACCGAGAAGAAGGGACGACAGACGCGGCTTCCACTGGGCTGGCGAGGGCCACCAGTGTGCGCGTGGGGGAGAGGTGCCTCGTGGCGCAGTAAAGGATTTTACTGTTGATTCTGAGAGCAGCACAGCATCATCCGAGAGAGAGAGGGAAGGGGGTCCCACTGTCCTGGCTGAAGTGGAGAACAGGTCGGGAGGGCGCAGGGAAGACAGGCTGCCCTGGAAGGGGTGCGGGCCCGAGCAGGTGCAGGAGCCTGAGGGGAAGGGCGGGGAGAGGCGGGGGAAGGAAGCGGGCACCAGAGCCGGCGGAGGACGCCTGGCAGGATGTGAGCGTGGAGGAGGGGTGGGCGGTGGCCAGTGTGGTGGTGGTGTCCCCCTGGACGTGCTTCGGGAGGCACAGGAGGGAAGGGCTTTCAGTCACAAGATGGCCTCTTGCGGGACGATCTTGTGGGGTCTGCGTGAAGCAGGGGAACTGCAAGTGTGAGAAGCGGGCGCACCCTCTGCTTGCGAGTTCCGTCAGCCAAGAGTTACCCCGACACTGCTCTGGTTCAGGAAGGGAGTGCTCAGCCCCGCGACTAGTTTTCCTTTTTAGTTAATTTGTTTGTTTGCTATTAAAGGTTGCAAGACAACGCGTTGTAAGTTGGTCCCTTCTTCCTTCTCCATTTGTTAGTATTCTCCCTTTTTGTTGTCACAGGCTCCTTCCTGTTTCTCTTTCAGATGCTTCGGGCTTTGCTTGTTTTGGTTGTGCATGCCTGTGAGTGTTTATTCCCTTGGTCTGTTTCTTGCTTTATTTTTCTGCTTGTTGTCATCTCCATGAGGAGCAGTAGAAGAGATGGCCTTAGATTTTTGCTTCCCTTTCTGCTGGATAGCAGCCTGGTTAGGGTTCTGCGGGATGGCTTGGAACACATGGCTAAAAGGCGCTATATGATTTGCCCGAGTGTGATTATCGTCACTAGTTACGGTGACGTCCTCGTGAATGGTGAATTGGCAGGATTGTTTTAGGGAATGACAACTGGGTCTCATTAGTCCATGCCTGTGACATCACAAGAAATATAAATGTGGCCTCTGCCCCTGGTTCTTGGCAGGGAACTCCTAAAACCCTTGTAATTTCCTGAAAGATGGGGATGCTAGGAACAGCTTTTGTTCTAATATTTGGTCTTTAGCTCTAGTTCCTGACACAGAGCTCCCAAAGCCCTTGGAATTTCCCTGATAATAGGAGCATCTTTTTTTTTTTTTTTTATGTATGTATGTCTTTTTGAGACAGGGTCTTTCTATGCAGTTCAGGCTGGCCTTGAGCTCACTTTGTAGCCAAGGCTGGTCTCAAACTCACAAGGATCCTCCTGCCTCAGCCTCCTAAGTGCTGGGATTACAGGCATCATGATTGGGCATTTGGAACTCTTAGACCTTTACTCCCCACCCCTAATCTTCAGTAGAGTGATTAGGAGCTATAGATTAAATTAATCATCAATTATGCGTCTGTGAAGAATCCTTTATAAAAATCCCTAAGTTTTGGAGACCTCCGGGGTTGAATACATTCATACACTGGGAGAGTGGCTGACCCCAGCTTTACTGCCCTTGGGACCCCTCTGGCCTGTGCACCTCTTCACCATCTGTTTTTTATTATATCTTTTACCCCAGTAGACATAAATGTGTACTGGTGTCTTGTGTGCCATCAGAGCAAACTGTTGGACCTAAGGAGGGGGGGGGTCTTAGGAAATCTTGACTTGTACCCAACTCGGACAGACGTGTGGACATCCGAGGGCCCCACTTCTTGTCATTGGCTTTAGAAGGGAGGTGCAGTCTTGCGGGACTGAACCCTTAACCTGTGGACACTGCAGCGACCCCAGGTCATTCCTGCCACGGTTGAGCTGGAGGGTGCCCATCGGAGTTAGAGAATTGCTCATTGTGGGGGGAACCTGATATATTTGGTATCATAAGGGAAATGTAAACTGTAGGACAGAAAAAGTGTGTTTCCTTCAGTAACGCCCTTTTGTCTAAGGTATTTTACTAGTAGAAGAAATTGCCCAAGGGTTGTTAGATTAGAAGACGTTGGCCCAATAAATTATTTTTCTCATGCAATGACAAGTCAGTTTGATCCTAGATCCTTTTAATCTGCAAATTTTTACGGAGCATGACTTTTCTATATGTCACTGTGCTGAAAAAGGGAAGCAAAAATAAAAGGTTCTACTCTGAGGTTCTGAAATTGAGTAGGAGAGAAACCATAGGTCTGAAACACATAGCCACAGTTTATGAGCAGCAAGTGGTGACCCGCATGGACAGAAACACACGGTGAATTTGTGGCCTCTAATTAAAATACAAATAGAATCATACTAAGCACATAGTTTTAGAGCTTGCTCTTTTCCTCTCAGAAATATTCACACCAGCACATTCGTCTTCTTTGTTCTTTTTATTGGCTTATATATATTTGTTTTTCCCTTCTGTATTTATATATTTGGAAAGGTTATGATCTGATCTCCCTTTTGAAAATTTCTTACAGTGTAGCAAATGCCCTTTTACTTTTGTATACCTAAATCTGCTTTTTGAATGACCCATTTAAAAAAGAAGTTGACGAGCGCTTTTCCTTGCAGGGTTCTATGTTGGGAGTGAGGGACCCAGTGACTGACGAAAACAAACCTTATTTAAAAAACCCTTTAGGGTTTTATGCTTTATATGCTTAATCTGAAAGGGTGCCTAGGAACTGTTCATGATATGATTGAGGAAAATAGATGATTATTGGAAGGTTAGGATTAATTTAGACTTTGGTTTTTTTTAAATTTTAGAATATTTTCATACGCTTGATTAGATATACCGGGGGTGGGATCAAAGATGAAATTCATAATGTTTCGAAAAAACTTTCTGGAAAAAAAAAAATCCTGGGAGTAGGGATTTAGCTCAGCAGCGCAGTGCCTGCCTGGCAAGCACAAGGTCGTGAGTTCGATTCCTGGTACTGGGGGAGGGGGGAACAATCAAAAAATCTTTATAGGGCCGGGGATATAGCTCAGCGGCACAAGCGCCTGCCTGGCAAGCGCAAGGTCCTAAGTTCGATCCCCGATACCAAAACAAAACAAAACAAACTTTGTATACTGTAGTGTGATCAAAAATATGGTGAAGACTCCTGCCAAGTGCTGGCCAGCAGACAGGCAAGGATCTTTAATGTGATAAGCCACCCCTCGAACCTTCGCAAGTGTGCCACGAGTTCCAGCTTGTCTGGTGCAGTCAGTGGGTTGTGAGCTCTGGCTGCAAGGAGGTGTGCTTAAAAGTGTGCCGTAATTCGTGGGCGACTAGCAACACATTAATATGAAATTCTGTCAGTTTCATTGGAGTTTGGAGATCGTGCTGCTTCAGAGCCCAGAGTTTTCAGAAACGTCGCCACAGGGGATAACCCTTGGGTATATGGTTGTGATTCTCAGGTCAGAGTCAGAATGCTCCGTGGAAATCACCCAGTGCTCCTCATGTAAAAAAGGGCATCAATCCAGGTGGTAGTGATCGTGGTTTTGACCCTGATGGAACTGTGGGAGCTGAGTTTGTACCCAGGAACACTAAGGGCTTGTTTTTGTTGGCTACTGGGTCCCTCACTCCCAGGGTAGAACCCTGCAAGCAAAGGCACTCGTTAATATTTACTTCATTTTTTAAGTTGGTTATTCAAAAAGCAGAGATTCAGGTATACAAAAGGAAAAAGGCATCTGCTGCGCTCTAAGGACAAAAAGGAGTAAAAAGGCTTATTAGAAGTTTAAGAAATGGCATGCTTAGAAAATGCCTGAGAAACGCAGTTTTATTCCATATCATGACAACGGTCCGTGTCACACATTACTTCTGGTGCAGTGGTTTCTGTCACATGAAAAGATCACCATGTGTTCTCATCACCGTTTTCACTCCATCCGGCATAGTGGGACTTCTGGCTTCAAAGTCAAAACGACCATGCAAAGTAAATGTTTTCAGTAGGTCTAAGGCACTCACGAAAGAAGACTTTCAGAACTCTTCCGTAAAGTAACAGGAATGATGGGATAAATGTTTGAAATGAGGATATTATTATTATTTTTTTTTTTTTTTTTTAGTTTTTCTCCGGTACTGGGAACCGAACTCACGACCTTGCGCTTGCCAGGCAGGTGCTTTGCTGCTGAGCTAAATCCCCAGCCCCTGAGCTAAATCCCCAGCCCCGAAATGAGGATATTATTGGTAATGTGTTTTTTACTTAAATACATTGTAAAAAATACATATTTTTGATCACATTATGTACATAGCCTGAAGGTAATTTTATATAATATTTTTATTTTTGCAGCACTAGGGATTGAACGTACGGCTTTCACACTGAGCTACATCCTCAGCCCCTTTCATTTTTTTATTTTGAGACAGGGTCTTGCTGTGTAGTTCAGGCTAGCTTTGAACTCACACGATAGCCCAAGCTGGCCTCGAATTCGCTTGTGTCTGTCGTCCTGTCTCAGCCTGCTAAGTGCTGGGATTCCAGGTGTGTGCCACCACACCTGGCTTGTCTTCTTTTAATGTGCCCACTGGATGCCCACATGTGCACGGCATCGTGCCACTGGCCGTGGATGCCCAGGGGAGACTGGCCACTGCAGAGAGCATACAGCATGGCAGTGCAGGAAATGGGCGTGCTAGGGATCTGAGTTCAGCTAGAGGAGTAGGATGTGAGTAGAGAACGTGTGGGAAGTGGTGGGTCAGGGTAAAGTAAAGTGGAGCCAAGTTGCCGGTAACCAAGAATGTCAGGCTACGAATCTGTGGTTTACTCAGTAAGGAACTAGAGTGATTTAATGAGTAGAGCAAAAAATCAAAGTAGTGAGTCTGGGGCCGTGACCAGTAAACCTGTTATCAGTAACCTCATGATAGAGAAGAAGGGAATCCGTGGGTAGGGGGAGGTGGCAGAGCTTCCTAGACCCCACGCTATAGAGATTGCTTTCGGAGATGCTGCGTTTCAGCCCAGCATCGCGCATTAAGAGAAGAAGGAAGCTGGTGATCCTTAGCCTTTTGGAACCACTGCTGAACCGTACTAGCAGGCAGGACCCCCGGAGTCCGCCTTTTAGATGAATTTCTATGAAGCTGGACCCGCTGAGTCTTACAAGTCAGGGTAGTTTTATAATGAGCTTTATAATGAACTTAGAATCTATACCCTCAAGTTTAATTCGGTTTGTTTTCAGCTTAGATCCCTTCCAGCTAGGGGTGGCCCTTGTCAGCTCACGAAAGGCGCATTGAATGAGAATAAACCCAGGGATTAAATTTGTTTCAGCAGTGATGATACCTAGACACCATTTTTGCCTAATCTCTTACTGGTCACATTTTCTACATTCTATATAAATTATCATATAAAATAATAACAAATATTAATGTCTTTTATATTTACAATATGTAAATTTTATTTATATTTCTTATTTGCCTCAAAAATCAGTGTAGATTTTTTATTCTGTATTTCTTAGCATATTTACAAAAATTCATCATTGCAGTAAGTCATTCTACTACTTCCTTTGCTTTTCTTTTTCCTCTCCCTGAGATCTGCCGATTAAAAGGCCCTCTTCTCTACGAGCCATTCTAAGAAGAGTTTTATTAAGTTGCTCTAAGCACGCAGCTCTCAATTATGCTTTTCCCAATGGATCAGCCTTCAAAAGAACAAAAGGGTACTTAGCTGAAGGGTGATGGCTGGGCTCTGGTTCTCGATGCAGACGCGTTAGTTCTGCCGTTCAGGGTGGAAGCGGGATGTGTGGCGAGGGGTCAGTGGCGCGGCACGTCTAAAACCATTTCATGGGACACAAAGGCGTTTAATTGCACCAGGACAGCTTGGTTTGCCGTCAAGCAAAGGGTCCTTGTTGCATTTGAAGGGTTCCGCTTTCCAGGAGGAAGAGGGAGGAAAGCCACACAGACTCCTTTCCAAGCTTTCGTCTGTGCGTTGTTCCCTTACTCACGGAGACAGCCTGTGTGGGATTTGTTCCGATTGCTCTTCCTTTTGCTTTTTCCTGTTTTATAGTGGAGTTTAATTAAATGAGGGCAAGGACTTCAGGTTTCCTTTATAAAAGTTGTGTTAAATCCAAGTCAAAGCCCCTGCTGAGATTATTACTCTCAGAGGGGATGAGGTGTGCGCTCACAGCAGTCCACTCGAGCCCTGACTGTGTTCGCAGCTTAGGAAATGTATAGTACCTCGCTTGCTCAGTCCCTTTGTCTGGTAAGCACCACATGGACGTGAAATGCTCCCTCATCTTACTGGGAAGTAATTCAGCGTGTTCAACATGACTGTGATTCCGGATGGACACAGAATGCTGGGTCTCTGCAGATGGATAGTGTACTGTCTGCATCTGGTTTTGTGCTACATCACCTCCCCCAGTTTATTTAATGTTGTACCGCCCTCTTTCTTCCCCTGCGACTTACCTAAACATGCTGAAGACTCTGTCTCCCGACTTGATAATATTCCTGCTTAATTACTTTTTCATGCTTTATCATCTTTTTTTTTGAGACAAAGCTGGCCTCCAGCTCATGGAGATCCTCCTGCTTTAGTCTGCCAAGCACTGGGGGATTACAGGCATGTACCACCACGCTCGCCTTTGCTTTATCATCTTAAGGAAAAGTCTTTCTGGTCTCTTAAGGGTAAAGAAGAGAGTCATTTAAAAAAAAAAATAGCTGTTCATTTCAATTTCAGATTTCTGCATTATTGTTAAGAATTGTTAAGAATGGACAGATTCCTCCCTGATGGATTAAGTATATTATGCGCGTGTAACTTGATTTTGGAATTGTAAAGTTGTCTAGTGTTTTTCTCTGTTGAAAAATGCAATTAGCCTTCACTGCATTTTTTAATGTCAGTACATGTTTAAAATTTATTGCTGTACCATCTGCTGATGCCGGGGGAGGGGAATAATGAAAACATATCTCAAAGACTGCAGGAGATTTATTAACATTTTGGATTATCAGACAAAACTGTGGTTTTTGTAATTTTTTTGCATGTGGAATTAACAAAATAGCATCAGTTCTTAAAGCCTAATGTATCCACTTGGCTTGCTGGAACTCAATTCAGTTTAGCTAACAATTACTGAGAACCCTATAAACTGTAAAGTCACTGGACAATAAGTAACTTAAACGGGTAATGCATACAAAGTAAAAACATTTAAAAAGAAAAAAGTTACGGTGTGGCTTAGCACATCTTTACTCATTCACAGTAATGAGACAATTATTAACACTCTATAATCTGTTTACCTTGCTGATCTTTCTTACTTCTCAACCAGGATGTTTATTGAATTAAAAAAATTTTAAGAATTTTTTTTTCTTTTTTGGTTTTTCTCCGGTACCGGGAACCGAACTCACGACCTTGCACTTGCCAGGCAGGCGCTTTTGCCACTGAGCTAAATCCCCAGCCAAATTTTAAGAATTTAAACCAAATGTCATATCCTGTTCATGTTGTAGGCCAAATACTAGTGTGTAATTTCCACCCACTGTGACTGTTAAATAGGGGTCAGTCCGTGCTACGGGAAGAGTGAAGGAAATACAGTATACTAGAAGGCAGAACAGGTAACTTTAACAGAAAGAAATGGAAGTTTATAGAGGTAAATTTGACATTAGCGTATTAAACAAAATGTGACGGCAATAATGATATCATTCATATTGTTCCAACAAGTATTTCTTTGGGGCCTACCCTGGGCCGGGCTCCTCTGGGCACTGAGAGCCGGCACGGGTGAGACCCCTTTGCTCGTGCGGGACTTTCACCCGCACGGAGCGGGAGCGGGAGATGTTGAGCAATGAACATAATTCTCCATACGTAACTTACGTGGAGTGTAGAAGGAAACAGCAGGACAGAAGAGAGCAGAGCTGGGGAGGCCCCCGTTTTAGATGGGAGGCCCAGAGCGGGCTTTACGGATGAGGAGATGAGGGCAGGATCCTGGGGCAGCCTGTAGTAGGAGCGCTGCTGACAGCTGGTGCAGAGTGGTCTGGGAGATGCAGGAAACGCAGGCCGGGGTGTTGCAGGGATGAGCGCGTGGGAAAGCGCGAGGGCCCGGATGGTGGTGGGCGGGAAAGCGGGGAGCCCCTGCAGGCTGGAGCGGAGGACTTTTCCTGATCCGCACTAACGTTTTAGCAGTGTCCTTCTGCCTGCCGTGGAGAGAATGGGTTTTGGGGTAAGGCTGGGGGGAGGATCTTTTTGGAATGGATCGCAATCACCCGGTGGAGGTGGTGGTGATTGGGTCAGCGATGGTAAAGAGAGAAGTGGCTACATCTTGAGTATATTTTGAAGGAGGACCTGCAAGGATTTGTCAAGGCATTAGCTATAAGTGAGGGAAGGGAGGAGCCCCCTGGTGACGCAGGAGGAAAGCTTCGAGCTGAGTCCTGGAAGCAGGAGGAGAGAGGGACTCGCCATCTTGGCTGCTGCTGCCTGGTCCAGGAAGTGGAAGAGGAAGCATCAGCCACTGGTCTTAGTGAGAGGGGCCCCATGGCCTTGATTCACGGTGACCTGCAGAACAGGGCAGCAGCAGCGAGTGGCCAGAACCCAGCTGATGTAGGATCAGTTGACAGTGAACAAGGAAAGGCCTGGATGGTCAACCTAAATAGAAGCATTTTGCCACGCAGGGGAGCAGACAGATGAAGCACTGGCCGGTGGGGAGCTGGGGACAAGAGAGGTTTCTTTTTGTTTGTATTTATTTATTGAGTTTCGGTGCTGAGGATCAAACCCAGGGCCTCACATTTGCCAGGTAACTGTTATACCATTGAGCTAAATCCCCAGCCCTGGTTTTATTTTGGGATGGGAGAACTGATGGTGTGGATCTGACCTGATGGGAAGGGTCCAAGAGAGGAGGAAAAAGGGGATGGTGGGGGAGGGGAAGGATCAAAACGTCCTAGAGTAGAAGCAGTGGGATTGGATGTAGTGCGTGTGTAGGGGACTGGCTTAGGTCAAGGCTAGTTTATCGGTGCCAGTGGTGGCGAACCTGTGGCATGTGTGCCACAGCGGGCTGTTTGTATCATGGAGAGCTCTAGAGGGTCGCTGTCACTGGTCTGTGCTCTCAGGTTGGAGGCAGAGCACTTTGGTAGGTTGTTGCTGATTGGGCGGGACAAGGGAGTGTACCCCAGGAAACAAGGTCTCAGTTGACAGTAGCGATGGGGAAAGAGGTACTGAGTGAGGAAGGAGGAGAAGCTGTGAAATTGCCATCGGGGGTGGGCGAGTGTGATAGTGTGACTCTCAGTGGCACGGAGGGGGCACTGGGGTTCAGCTGAGACAGGTCACACTTCTGGGCCTTCTGCAGCCTCCTTAGTAGCATGCCTGACGTGCCAAGCAAATACAACAAGGTAACTATGGCCCAGGGGAGTGCGAGTAGTACAGTGATTGATCATGGAATCCAAAGTGGATAAGGATGAAAGGAAGGATGTTGTTGTGGTCAGGGTTTGCAAGGGAAACAATTTAATGCAGGACACATAATTTACAGGGTTATTTTATAGTAGTCACCCAGAGTCAAGTACAAAGGAGTGCAGGAAATCTGTCCACACACTAGACACACAAAGATAAGGGCCTGGATCGCACGACAGTATCGTACACGAGTCCAGCTGAAGACTTGGAGCTCATGACAATGCCCCCCGCGAGTCCAACTGGAGGCCCAGAGCCATGGCAATGTCTCATGCAGGCCTGTTTCATGGATCTGTGCTGGGAAGGCCCAAAGGTCAGTGGTGGAAGCTAGAAAGTCTGTGCCAGCAGGCTGAAGGATCTGTGCCAGCAGGCTGAGGGATCTGGAACCAGGGAGCAACACTCAAAGTAAGGACCAGAGCTCCCCTGAAAGGTACCACAGCCATCCTCAGCAACAACGAAGTCCTCCGATGATGGAAACAGCAGAGTTCATATCAGGAAAGCCAGCATGACAAGCTCTTCCAGGAGACTGAGCAGAGTGCACCTTCTTCCCCTCCAGCGCCAGGAAGTGATGCTCAGAGTGAGGGCCAGAGCTCCCCCAAAGTGAACTGTAGCCATTTTCAGTGACAGGGTCCCAAGCTCCTCCTACGATGAGAACAGCTGCGTTTGTCTCAGGAAAGCCAGTGTGACAAGCTCCTCCAGGAAAACCAACAGCCCCAGGAGGACCAACAGTGCCCGCTTTGTCCTCTCCAGTTCTTTTTACGCAGCTGGCAGCAATCCTCGGGTGGGCCCTCCACATCCAGCAGCGCGATGCTCCAGTTCGGCTGGGTGTTAGCAGTTGACCGCCAGTTGCCGTTCTACCGCAGAGATCAACCTGGCAGAGCCAGCGGCTTGGAATTGGCTGTGGGCTCAAAGGGGTGTTGGGGTTGGGGTGCCAGATGGCGTGAACTGAGAGACGGTGATGTTCCCAGAGGGATGCGTCAGGTCGAGACTGCAGGGGGATTGTGATCGCTGCTGTGTGTCTGTGACAGTCAGTGAGGGCGAGGAAGGAATTCACGAAGCCAAGAGGCCGGGAAGTTGGAACATGTATTGGTATCGGCACCAGAATTAAGAATTGGACAGGAGCTGGATGTGAGAGTGCGAGGCTGGAAGAGCTAAAAGAGAAGGGAGAAGGGAAGGGAGGTGGCGGGAGAGGACAGGACTGTGACGGTGGGGGTGGTCTGCGGGCAGGGGATTCAAAGCTGGGATTCCAGGAACAGGAGCGTGGCGGAGTAGGAAGGTGGTGGCCAGGTGTGAGGGACCTGGGGGGGGGGCAGGGCTGTCGTCAGTGACAGTAAGGCGCTGCGGGAGTTCAGTGATGACAGCCAGATCTATGGGGCGCCCTGAGGAGCCGGGGCCCCAGGCAGGGTGTTGGCCTGAAGGGCATGGCTGGTGACACACCACCGACTGCGTCATCAGAGGAAGACTTCAGGCGTGCAGGAGCGCAGGCGGGGGGAAAATGTGGGGAAGTGCAGACTGCTGGGGACCAGGAAGGAGGGTGCAGGAGGGGCCTGAGGGTGTGGGTGTGTGTGTTTGCACTTGCACGCTGATGCGTGTGTCTGCGTGTGTGACTGACCTCAGCAGGGTGAGAGAGCAGCGTCAGTGACGCATGGTGAGCTCGCAGCCCATGGTGTGCGACGAGGCCGTGAGCCATGGGCCGGGGGGAGCATGTGTCCGGCCTCACACTCACCTGGTCCGTCAGGGTGGGGAGCTCGCTGCTGTGTCTGGGCTCGGCCTTGTCCTCAGAGTTGAGGGTGTCTGCCGAGCTGGGGGCACAGGAAGTCAGCCCAGGCCTGGCGGGAGGGGAGGGGAAGGGTAGATGTGAGTGTCTTGTGCCCGAGTCCTGCCTGGTTAATAGCGCGCCTACACGCTCACCAGGTGCCAGCCTGCAGGCCGCGCCCTCGAGTGAGACAGTCTCTGCTTCCCTCTGCCGTATTAGCCGAAGATGCTGCTCGCAGTCACACAGCGGCTCAGGCACACACACAGAACTTGAACCCGGGTCTCTGACTCATTGCAGCTTGCACAGTTGACCCAGTGGCAGTGCATTTTGAACGGTAAATGTGAGGGCTGGGCTGCGGTAACTCAGTGAGCCTCGTAACATCTTGAGATGTTCGGGGCTATCTTTATTACGCAGCTTGGCCGGGACTGCAGGTCCTTTTGGGTTAGGGCTCTCCTGCCTCGGCACAGTACCTCAAGGCCGTGTGTGACTTAATCCCTTTGTTAGTGAAATGTATTTAAGACCATTGTCTCTTAGTAGCTAACTTGAGGCCTTAAAAAAAGACGCCTCATGTCATCACATTATTTCCAGAACACTGTGACTGACTCTTCACATGATGGCTCACCCTGCTCCCTTTCTGCTCACCCCAAACCCATGTGTGAATTTCTAACAGGCACAAACACCTGGAATTTAGTCTGAGACCTAGAAACTCTGTGAGTTTGTGATAGGTACCCAGGACCACAGCCTTTCGAAGTTGTGATATCCTCAAAAGTTTTCTCATTGTCAACTGTTGTGTTTTCTTTGGTAGCTGAGCAGGAAGACACGCAGAAGAAAACCTTCACATGCTGGATAAATTCACAGTTGGCCAAGGTGAGGAAAAAAAGGAGCAAATTATGCCATTAGGAGGGTATTCGTTATTCTCCCTGCGCCTGGGTTTGGGCCCCAAGCAAGCCACTCTGAAATGGAATTGACGGGCTGTGGAAGGCTGCGGGACGTCTTTCCCTACGAGCCTGCGGAAAGCCACTTTGATCTTAGTGTTTCTGCTCTTTCCTAACACACAGAGGGTACTGTTTGTATCGAAAGATACGGGACAGCACGGTAAAGATATTTGAAGCTGTAATAGTCTTGCATCAAATGAAAGAATAATTGAGCTGTCTGTAGTGGTGGTTAAGGTTAGACACTACGCTGAGCCTGATGATTCTGAGTACTTCAGCGCTTACGAGGGGCTTCAGTGTCTTTACAACATCCCTGTGAGGGAGGAGGTGATATTCCTGCCTCAAGGTCACGGAAGTGAAGGCACGGAGAAGTTGTGTGACTGGCCTGTGGTCACACCGCTTCTAAGTGCTGATGTTGGGGTGCAGACCCAGGCACTGGGGACCAGCAGCCTTGATGGTCATCACCGCGCTATCCTGGCCCTGTGTGTGGGCCCTCAGGTAGCCTAGGTGCGCGGCGACTGGCTCTTCACATGACGGCTCACCCTGCTCCCTTTCTGCTCACCCCAACCCCGTGCGTGAGTTTCTGATGGGCAAATACAAGGCAGGTTACTCCAGACATGTACCCTACTTTCCAAGTGGTCACTGTTGGGTAATTCTGAACGTCTAATGTCTCTTTACAGAGGGAGGGTTTAAGCTCTCAGTGAACGCTCTATGCAGGGTGTTATGGTCCTGGGAATTTCCCATGAGGTGAACTAAGTTCACTACTGTTCTTCTAATGGTTTGATATGGAGCTTTGCATGCTCTGTAGCGTTCTATTAATTAAAAAAAATTCACTGCTGACTCTTAGATTTTTAAAAAACACCATGCACGCTTATGAAATTCTTAAAGGTACTGCATTTTGGGGCCCAACTTTGATTATTTTTCTTGTGACTTTTTGCAGCACACCCCTCCCTCAGTCATATCAGACTTATTCACAGACATTAGAAAGGGCCACGTCCTCCTCGACCTGTTAGAAGTACTCTCAGGACAGCAGTTGGTAAGATTTGAAAATGACAGCAAGAAACTCTGTTGATTTAAAAAAAATTCTTTCATATTTCTGAGTAATATATTTGCTTGAATTTCGTAGCCTCGAGATAAAGGATCTAATACATTCCAGTGTAGAATCAATATAGAACATGCCCTGACATTCCTCAAAAATCGATCGGTGAGTATAAATTTCACCCAGAAATTTGTAGGCATGATGAATGCTATGGAATGTTTTCTCTTTTTGACCTGCATTTCTTCATTTCCAGATCAAGCTAATAAATATTCATGTTACTGATATTGTAGAAGGAAACCGATCCATTATTCTTGGCCTGATTTGGACCATTATACTGCACTTTCATGTAAGTCATCTGATGATATGAAAAGTACTTCTATTCCAGTTCTCACAGAATGGAATAAGTGTAGTGCAAAAAATGTGACTTGAAGCTAGATTCATTCAGGAGCATCTCCAATAATAAGAGCATGCTACAAATGTTGACCAGGTAGAAAATACATAGCAGACCTTGTCCATTTTTCTTGTTGTTTTTCAATTAGAAATTGAATGCCCAGTTATCACAGTGTCCTGAAGGATCCCTGTCAGCGTCAGTCTGAACAAACCTGGCCTGGAATGTTTGCTTTTTATTGTTGTTTGCTGTGGCAGAGGAAAAAGAAGGAAGCCGCTGGGGTAGAAGCTTGAGCTCTAACACTCTAAGCTTTGTAAAATCCCCCTGCTTTTGAAGGCCTCCATCCAATGGGACTCTGAGTAATCTTTCAACATCAAGTTTTGTCTCAAGACTGACTCATAGATTTATTTCATCCCAGAGATTTCTGAGCCCTTAGCACATTCTTCGTATTGTGCCAGGGCACATAAGATACAGTGACAGTGTGGCCCTGGCTTTATGAAATTGGGACTGATAAAAATACTTGCTTTGAGGCCTAGGATTCTGACTTAGGGCAGATTTTTCTATACTACCTAAAAAATGGCATTTTCTGTATATCCATTAATTACTTTTAAAATAACTTTTAAAGTTACATAGGGAAACAAATGCTTATTTTAGAAAAACTAGAATATAGCATAACTAATTGATACAAAATTCTTTTTTTTTTTTTTCCTGTATTGGGAATCGAACTCATGACCTTGCGCTTGCCAGGCAGGCGCTGTGCCGCTGAGCTAAATCCCCAGCCCCAGTTTATACAAAATTTAAAACATGTAAATCTAGACTATGTATTATTTCTACATACATGCGTTTGTAGTTACAGCACACTAATATGCATAAGGGGAATGAAACTAAATTTGGACTTGTGGGTTTTCCTCTGGGAAAGGAGGGAAGTGGAATTAGAGAAATGACCAAATACGGTAAAATATTAAAATTTGATAATTCATGGGCATCTATTATTTTTTCCCCATACGTTTCTGGGTCTCTTGAATACAATTAAATATTTCAATACAGATAATAAAAGATAAAAATCATTCACAGCCCACCACTCACAGATAACTACTGCAAACTTCATGATATGTACAGCAGGAATTAATACACATAGTCTCATATGTACCTTGGTCATCTATGTCCATGGGTCCCACATCAGTGTATTCAACTGAGGATTGAAAATATTTGGAAGAGGTTAATGTTTGTACCCGTTGTGTACAGGTGGATTCAATCTAGAGTTTTACTACAGCATGACGCCCCCACCCGTCTCCCTCTCTTCATTTTGGCCGCCAAGGATTGAACCCAGGGCTTTGTCCATGCCACGCAAGTGCTCTACCACTGAGCTACACCCCTGGGGCATTCTGCACTGATGGGAATTTTCTAAAACAGCACTGTGCAAAATCATAGGCACTATTCACTGTGACTTTTGAACACTTGAAATGTGGCTAGTATTGATAGAGAAACTGAATATTTAATTCAATTTAATTTAAATCCCACTTTTGACTAATGGCTATCATATTGTACATCATAGTTCTTTTTTGTGTGTGTGTTTTTGAGATAGGGTCTCACTATGCAGTTCAGGCTGGCCTTGAGCTCACTTTGTAGCCCAGGTGGCCTCACATTCACAATGATCCTCCTGCCTCATCCTCCTGAGTGCTGGGATTACAGGTGTGTACCACCATGCCCAGTGCTTATACATCATAGTTCTCAAGCTTAATTGTTTCACAGTTTACATTTAGACATATAGTATTTCAAGAATATATTGATTTTTTTAATTACAGTATCTTGAGGCATTCAAACATTTATTTTTTTTCCATATGGCTATCCAGTTGATTAAACACTGTTTATTGAAAAAATCATTTTCCTACTGTACTGTAGTAGCTTCATAAATCAAGTAGCCGTGTGTGTGGCTCCATTTTCAGATTGCCCTTTCTGTTCCATTGTTTATCTTTATGCCTACACTGTACATATTAACCTCTATCACTGTGTAGGAAGTTTTGATAGCTAATAATACAGTTTATCTAATTTATTCTTCAGGATTATCTTGGCTGTTCTTTGCTCTTGGAATTTCTATCCAAATTTGGTAAATAGTTCATCAGTTTCCACATGCATCTCTCTCTTTCTCTCTCTCACACACACACATTTTGCTGGAATTTTGATTAGGATTGCATTGAATGTGTGGGATATTTTGGGAAAAAATTGCCATCTTTACCATGTTGCATCTTCTAATTTACCAACATAATATTTCAGTTGTTTATCTGTCAAAATATTTTCTAATTTTCATTATGAGTTCTCATTTGATCTAGAAGTGATATAAAAATCTATTGCTTCGTTTCCAAATATTTGGAGATTGTGTATTTTATGTCTTTATCATAACTAGAACTTCAGTATGGTCAGAGAACATCACCTGTATGGTTTCAGTTCTTCAAGATTGCCAAGGCTTGCTTTGTGGCTCAGCTTGGTCAATTTCAGTATTTTTTTGATGGGGAGTTGAGGATTGATCTTAGGGAAGCTGTACAGCTGAGCTGCATACCTGCTCATTAATCACTTAATTTGTGGTCCTGAGGATTGAACCCAGGGCTTTCACACTGGCTTTTATCTGTAGCCCTTTTCTCATTTTTAAATTGGAAACAGGGTCTTGCTAAGTTGGCCAGACTGTGCTCAAACTTGCAATCATCCTGCCTCAGTCTCCTGAGCAGCTGGGATTATAGAAATGTGCCGCTCAGTAGATATTTTGAATGAACTTGAAAAGAATGTTGGTTGTGCTGATTGAAGGACCAGTGCCTATTAGATCAATGCCAGTCAGATCAAGTTTGTTTAATAATTTTGGTCACGTCTGTTATAATTATTATTATTATTATCATCTTGTCAAGGCTGGTCTCAAAGTCCTAGACTGAAGTGATCCTCCCACCCCAGCCTCCTGAGTAGCTGGGACTACAGGTGCACGCCACCCCACACAACCATTATTATTGATTATCTGATTATTCTGTCAACTGTTGAGTGAAACATACTAAGTAGTTCTATGTTGGTGGATTTATCTTTTTAAGCTATGGATTGATATTATCATATTGCCTTCAACATTTGACCCAGTTTGTATGTGTACCAGCAATATAAAGACGCCTAGTTTCTCCTACTTTGGCCGTCACTGGATGTATAGACAAAGCTCTCTCTTTGCAGTATACATTTAGATTTCTTGAATTATGTGTAGGATTGTTTTTGATGCACTTGATGGCCATTTGATTTTCTTTCTTGGGACGTGGCTCTTGATGTGTTTACTATTTTTTTCTTTATGTACTTTTGTTCCTAATAGTGTGCAGCCAGGAATGCGTTTCTGTTGATGTCAGCACAGCCCGTGGGTTTGGGTGGGTTCAGTTGGCAAGTGTGGGGCTCCAGAGCAGTGCTGTCGCAGGACCTTGGTGACCAGGGACGCCATCCCTGGGGGAGATGAGGAATGGCCCACGCCCAGCAGAAGCCACAGGACAGCTAGATGACAAACGCCGGTGTTCACAGATTTGCCCAAAGCTCGTTTCTGCGGGAATAAGTGGTCATTGTTATAGGATATTTTCTAGGTCTTGTTTGGTGCGGATTCTGGCTTGGTGCTGGTAACACCATTCTGTGTGTTAACAATCACACTCTCTGCAGATTGAGGAGCTCACCCAGACTCTTTCTTGCAATTACAATCAACCTTCCGTGGATGACGTGAGCGCGGTGGATTCGTCTTCTGCCTCAAGTCCGCCAGCTAAGAAATGCTCCACAGCCCAAGCACGGTGGCAGCTGTCCGCAAAGAAAGCCCTGCTTGTGTGGGTTCAGGAGCGTTGTGCCATGTAAGTAGCTGCTCTGACTGCAAGGGGCATGCAGGGCGGCCGTGCCCACTGCACACAAACTCCTGGGCTGACTGATGTGGCACCGCCAGAACGCCTTTCCTCAGGAGAAAATTCTTACCGGCTCCCTTCATTTTCCACGGCATCTTCCCAACATGGCGGTCCGTGAGCACAGCCACATGGTTTCCGAGGCCAGAAGGTGGACTTTCTGAGTAAATGTGCCCCGGTTGCTGTGTTTGTGTGGCCCATTGCCGTGGAGAAGGAACGTGGAACTTAAATATCCTGTCCTGTGCCTGTAGGGGGTAGATTCAGATCTAGAGCTTTGCCACACTAGGACCTCTTTCAAAGTCAAGACTGTCTGAGATGACTGCGAGTCCCCAGGGCCTAGCATAGTGGAAGTTCACAACAAGTGCTCCATAACTGTGTGTTCAATGAACGAATTAACAAACAAGAAAGTAACCAATTCGTGAAGTTATCTCTTTGTGCTCTCTAGAGTTGTGTTAGAGAACAGTCTTAGGGGCTGGGGATTTAGCTCAGCGGCACAGCGCCTGCCTAGCAAGCACGAGGTTGTGAGTTCGATTCCTGGTACCGGGAAAAAAAAAAAAAAAATTGAGAAGAGTCTTCACTACTTAATTCAGTTAAGAAACTAAGAGACCAGGGAGGTTGTATTTCGAAAAAGTATGGTTGATGAAGGGAAGTCTGTGTTTATTTATTTATTGTTTGTTTGTTTATTTTGAGACAGGGTTTCACGTTGCTGTGTGGGCTGGCCTTGAACTCACTATGTAGCCTAGGCTAGCCTCTAACTCATGGCAGCAATCCTCCTGCCTCAGCCTCCTGAGTGCCAGGATTATACTTGTATGCCACACTTGGCTTTGTTTTCAAACAAAGGAAATTCTTTCTGCTCCCCAAAGGCATTTTCTATTTTCAGCAATGGCTGGGAGGAGTTTTCAGCTCATTGTGGCATTGTCCGGATAAACAGAGTCATACATGTTGCTGGGGCCTTGCAAATGAGGATTTCTTAGTAAGTCCTTCCTAGTGAGAGACAGGGGGATGGAGGTTAATTCTGCCTATAGCCTCGTCTTTTTTTAGTAGTCACCCACTGTATTTTGGTTTATGAGGTACACAAACGTATGTACCTAATGTTCTAAATGTATTAAGTCAACTCTTTCTTGAACATGCTCGAGAAAGTTTTACTTTTGTTCATCCAAAATTGCATTGTGAAAATCACTATTTTACTGTATTCAGATTTTCTTCGTTTGTGTACAAATTGCCTTCAAACACTTTCAAAGCCTCATATATTTTACTGCTGTGTATCTTTTCCCCATGTTCGACCACAGAGTGGATACTAAATTGATTAAGATGAAATTCCTCAGTCTGGCGTGGTGGTACATGCCTGCAATCCCAGCACTCTGCGAGACTGAGGCAGGAGGATCGAGAATTTGAGCCTGGCCGAGGGAACTTAGTGACTCAGTGAGACCCCGTCTCCAGACCGAAAGGGGCGTGTGTGTGACTCAGTGAGACGGCCCTGGGTTCATCCTAGTTTTGGCCGCCGTCGGTGATATATTAAATAATTGTATTTCAGTGTCCCACAGCTCTCTGGGTCTCAGATGTAAGGCGGTGCCCTAGTGTGTTGTGTTTTGTTATTTGTGAAACAGTTGAATTAGTCCGCATGCCCCGCTTCCAAAGGGGCCTGTTTCCCGCCAGTTGTTCTGGCGCCTAACCCTGCCTTCTCTGAGAGCCAACAGCCACGTTGTCTTTGTGGTGCAGCGCACAGTAGACGTGGGGCCTGGTGCCCTGCTTAGTACGGCATCGAGCTGGGCTGGCCCTGCACACAGCGGGTGCTCTGGGCCTTAGCTCTTGCTTTAGCTTCGTATCCAAGAGCATACTCTGAAGCCAGAGTACCTGGGCTTAACGTCCTGCCCCTAGTACTCTCTAAATGGTGACTCTGGACACCTAATTTTCCTCTCTTCTCTTTTTCCATCCTTCCATTTGTGTTGCAGGTTGGGTCTCAGGCAGGCCTACCAGGCAAGCTCTCTACCTGTCTTAGCCACCCTCTTATCATTTGATTCATGATATAGTTCATTGAGTTTGTTTTTATTAGATACTAAAGGTAATTGTAGTTGTTCTGGAATGTTTCCCAAACACTGCAGGCAACTACACACTTCTGAGATTTCCACTGATCCCTTATTTAATACGGGAGTATTATTGATTGAGTGATTCAGAATCTGTCCGTCACAGGTTAAGCCTGGCAGGCAGCGTTTGGCAGTGACTGTGCCGCGGTGAACAGGGCGGGCAAGGCCTTGCTGCTCAAGGCCGTGCACCCTGGCGGGGGAGACAGGAAGAGCAGTGGTGATTACAGTTGGCAACAAGATTAGGAAGGATGTGTCATCTGGTCAGGAGTGTTCGGGATGGAGAGGGCCGCCCTTGGCGGAGGAGGCCGGGGAGGCCTTGCCGAAGTGCCTTTGAGCTCACACCCGAAAGCGAGGCTTCGGGTGGATCAAGGTCTGGAGCAAGTGACCGAGAGCAAGAGCTAGTGGGCGTGTGGCTTGAGAAACCGGAAAGAGCGCAGCCTGGTGCAGGTGCTGGAGGAGAAGGGAAGATGCAGGGATGGGCCGGGAAGGCAGGGCTCGATCCCACGGTAACTGTCAGGACCATTATTTTCAAGTGTACGCTTCTGTGGCACTTAGCATTTTGCTGTGCATCACCACTGCCCACGGCCAGAGTCATACATGTTGCTGCGGCCTTGCAAATGAGGATTGGCCAGAACTTCCTCCATCTTTACAGCTGAGACCCCGTACCTGGTGAGGGGTATCTTCCTGCCCATCCTCTCTGCAGCTCATTCTGCTTCCTGTCTTTGTAAATGTGTCTGCAGGAGCTGCCTCCTGTGAGTGAATCAGACAGTATTTGTCCAGTATTTGTTACTGGCTTGTTTCAGTCAGCCTAAGGCCTTGTAAGGTTCATCTGTGTTGTATCAGTTCAGCTTCCCTTTCCTGTTTAAGGCTGAATACTATTCCATTGTATGTGAAGGCCACATTTGTTCTTCACCTTGCCCATAACGACAGATGTTAAGCAGAGGGAAGTGAGGTCTGCTATCCAGTGAGCTATGAGCCATTGCATTGGCCTGATCATTTAGTTTGCGCCAGGGAGGAAAAACAAAAACAAAAGCTGTTTTCTGTAGTGAAGGATCTTAACTCACGTGGAGGTCTAACATCAGTCTTGAGCCTACAGATTGCTGAGTGAGGGCACCAGTCATAAGAATGATTATCACCTGGGGCTCCTGCAGACCAGGATGCCAGGCCGGCCCTGGAGTATGAATCTGCAGTTACTGGGAAGGGCGTGAGGATTTGCATTCCTAACACCTAACACCTAATGCCGCTTCTAGCTGCAGCCCCCTTTGAGAGCCAGCTTCAAACTTGATCGTCATCAACCTTGGTATTATACTTTAATTTGACAACAAGATTAAAATAAAAATCATTTGCTAAAATGATTTATATTATTTATTTGGCCCGCTGACTTAGGTTGTAATTAATTAACTATAGTGGAAGGATTTTAATATGTTACTTTTAACAGTACGTATCGTGTCCTTCGGTGGCAGGCATGAGTCTGTCAGTGTGACAGACTTCAAGTCGAGCTGGAGAAATGGGGTGGCTTTTTTGGCTGTCATTCATGCCTTGCGACCAGACCTCATTGACATGAAGAGTGCGAAGCAGAAATCCAACAAGGACAACCTGAAAGAGGCCTTCGGAATTGCAGAACGAGAACTGAAAATCCCCAGGTTGCTGGAACCGGAAGGTAAGGAAACTCCTTTCTTTTTAAAACAGTTTTTCTTTTAGGATCTACCACGAAGTCGATTTTAAAGTAGTGTCTCTGTAAAAGCAAATATGACAGCATTATGTTTTAGTCCTGCAGGGTTTAATGTAAACTCTTTATTGAATTTCATGAAGTTAGGCATCCCTACCAGTTAGTTCACGTCAGTAATTGTGGGGTGCGACCACAGCTGATAGGAAACAGTGCCTTCATCAGGAATTATCTGCGCCTTCGTCTTTGCGACCTGTTGCCGTCTATGTAGTGTTGTTCTTGACTCTGTTATTTCTGTTCTAAATCTGTCCTGTGTGATGTTTCTTTTGAGCCTTGAATTCAGTTGTTTATGGATCTCCTTTCTCCCACTCCTCCCGCTGGGCCAAGCCATGGCTCTAGGAGAACAGAGACTGGGGCTTTCCCTGGTCTCCTTATATGGCTGGCCAAGCCCTGCTGTTGATTCTGCTCCGTCAGTGGCGTTGGAGTGTTGGCAACAACAAGAAAACCCCAAATACGGAATTGCTTGTAGTCACCGAGGTTGTCACCCCATTGTAATTATTTTAACTTCATAACGTTAAAGATTAAAATAATTTCTTTCTGTAAAGCACTTTGTTTTGGATTGTATTATTTCATAAACAATACATCCATACAAAGTTACTAAAAGAATGAAGTCTCAGCTGATGATGTGGCTCAGGGCAGAGCATGTGCTTATCTTATGCAAGGCCCTGGATTTGATCCCCAGCGTGCGCGCGCGCACACACACACACACACACACACACCCACACCCCTAATTAAAAAGTTGTATGTAGGACTAGTAATGATTGTAATGGACCAACAGATAAAAAATTTTTGTCTCAACTTTGTAACTAGAAATGTGTATTATAAATGTCCAACAACCAGCTTTCCAAAACAGTGTGAAATACACATATCATACATGTCTATTATAAATTTTAGTGATATAAAGAATGTGTATTTATAGTTACAATAATAAAATGTATGACATACTTTCGTATGTCATACAAAATTTACTTACTGTAAATTCCAAAGAGTCCCCAGTTGCTTTGTGGACTTTTGCCGTGCCCTTGTACCTATCTGCAGGTAACGTAGGATTGCAGCCACTGAATGAGCGTAGTTCAGATGTGAACGTCACTTGATGGTTTCCTTTAGAGTAATGGGTACGTGGAGTAGCACGCAGCGTGTCAGAATTTCATGTGTTCTTTAGTGACACAAATGACCTCTTTGTTGAATCACATACTGGAAGAATATTTCCTTATTTTTTATGCTATTCACAATTTAGTAGCTATAGACAAGGCATATTTTTAGGATTTGTCCTTTTTGAGACAGGATCTAGCTATGCAGTTTGGGCTGGCCTTGAGCTCACTTTGTAGACCAGGCTGGCCTCGAACTTGCAATGATCCTCCTGCCTCAGCCTTGCCAGTGGCTGTATTTTCCTTATTTTAATATATGCAAGTGATAGGTCAGCTAATGGAACAGAAAACAGAATAAAAGCACATTGCCACCGTATGAGTGATTGCTGATAACTCATCAGAAATGGCTTAAATAATAGCCTGAAAATGTGAAATACATTATTATTTATGCAGACTAAGCCTCGCCGTCATGTTTGAATCTTTCGATTCCGTTTGTTAAATTTTTATTTTTATTGGTACGTGTTGGCAATACATAGTGATTGCATACCTTGCGGGAAGTTGGCACATGTACATACATGACACATCTCAATTCAGTTTCATCCTCCACCCTCTTGACTTAGTTTTGTTAAACTGTTCCATCGCCATGCGTTACGGTTTCATATAAAATGAGGTATGTTTAAAAAGAAGTACCTAGTCAAGTTGGTGTCGTTATTTTATGCATCTCTCGATATTTGCACTTTTTCCATTGAACAGAATAACTCATCTATTAGGAATCTTTACTATATTTGAAACCCCATCCCCAGCCTTTCATTGATCGCTTTTATATGTTTATATGCTTGCTGCCTTGACTTCTATGTTTGTGTATGGATTAAATTTACTTTCTGCCTCAGCCAGCTTATAGAGCTTTTTGGGCCCAGCAAACATGTCCACTAACACAGCCATAGTGTGGTGTATTTGCTGATAGTTTATTTTTCTCCTTGTCATAAACTCCTTGAGGGCCAGTCATGTCTTAGAGTATCAAGCATCTTCTTATTGAATGAATAAGGGAATGAAACATAAAGTCCCTAAGTGTAAGGACTTGACATTGTATGTCTTGTACTCCGTACCTGTTACCCACAGTTTACTAGCTCTATAAATACTTATTGCATTGAGTTTAACTGAATTGACAAATAGAAAAGGTTTCTTTTTCAGTAATCTTCGTTACTTGCTTTGGCACCATATAAAGAGACATAAAATTGCGTGGTTTGACTGTGACATATTGTGTCCCTTTTGTGACTTTGTGATCTACTCTGTTTATATCCCTAGAAGTCCTGAACTTAAAAATTTTAAATTCTTTTTAACTTCGTGTGATTCTGCACTTTTCAAACTTGTTTCACCGTAGACTTCTTGAGTGCAGCACAGAGCTTGGCCCTTAAGAAGGTGCTCAGCAAATTTGTTACATAAATGAATGAACAAACTGTTGAGTGTCTCCAACAAGTGTTCCCTTCAAGGTGTACTTTTGGAAATGCTTTACAGTACAACGCATAGACCATTCTGTCAGGAATCGATTCTGGTGGCTGTACGTTCCTGCATTCCCAGAGGGCTTTCTGCCTGTGTCCCCAGAAAGGGAAATGGTGGATGGTGTGATTTTCTTCTAACTCCCTGACTACCGTGTCCTTCCCTGTATAGCATCCACAGGGATACCTTATTGCTAGGACACCGAGGCTTGCATGTATCCATGCCGGGGCTCCACCCGGATAACTGCAGCTCTAGACACAAGCTCCTAGTCACTGCCCAGGGTCAGAGCAATGCTGAGTCCACAGAGATTGCATGGCTTGTAAAGTACTTTCAAGCGCTGGTCAGCCCAGTGGCATAGGCCGTGACATAGTTCTCTCTCTTTGTTTTTTTTTGGTGCCGGGAATCGAACTCTGGATCTTGCCCTTGCCAGGCAGGCACTGTAACCAGTGAGCTATATCCCCGGCAACATAGTTTTCTCGAGTGCTAATTACAGGAAATCACATGTCCGGCTCACTGAGAGTGTGGTGTCTCTTGCAGATGTAGACGTTGTTAATCCTGATGAAAAGTCAATCATGACGTATGTGGCACAGTTTCTGCAGTATTCCAAGAACAAACCTGCCTTTGGAAGCAGAGCTCAGGTGTGTCTTTATCACTACAAATCAAGCTCCTTTTTGTTGTCTATAACTACTGCTTAATTTTTTTAAGTGAAGTATAAATTGCACATAGACCTTAAATGTACATACTTCTTGTTGTGTTTTGACAAGTGCATGTACCTGTGAATACTGTGCCCCAGTCGTGATGGGAAGCATTTTTATTACCCACAGTATTCCCTCATGCCTCTCTCTGGCCCCTTCTCCTCCTCCCAAATTAAATTAAGCTGGATCTTAAAGAGCTTTAGAGAGACCAAATTTTTTATCTACTGTAATTTTTATTTACTTTGTTGATACACACTTTGAATACCATAAAATTGAACTGTTGAAAGTGTATGACTCAGTGGGTTTTAGTGACGCACATAACCATGTGGCTGTTACCATCTAACTTTAGCACATTTCCATTTTGCTTGTTGTTTAGCTTCATGTAACTGGAACTGTGTAATTCACGTAAATGGAAGCATTGTGTTCTACTACTGGTCTCTGTTTGTTGAGATACTGTTGAATTACTGTGAAATTCCCATTTGATTCTTCAATTTTTCCCTTTTCCTTTCAATCCGTTACATAAAATGTAGGTAGAAATTTTATAAAAAAAATCACCAAACCCCTGAGGAGAAGAACCCTTACTCTACTTCCATGAAGATAAATGAGAGTTGTGATTTAGGAACATGTTCATGATTATTATTTTAAGATTAAAACTGCTTCCTCAAACATGTTTGCCTACATTGTATTTGACAAGCTGGGCCTGTTTTTCCGTCTGTGACGGTGGAGGCTGGGAGCCAGGCTCAAGGCGAGGCCCAGGGTTATAAGTCAGCTTGCTTATTTCTGACTGGCTGTGGAGCTACACTTTTCTAATTAATTTTCAGATTAAAAATAAAAATTCAACTGTCCATGAAATTGGATGTAAAAATATTAGAAATTCTCTTGCTCGCTAGAGGAAAAAAAAGGCAAATGTTGGTTAAAGAAGAATAGAAATAAGATGTGACTTCTGCCTTATCCTTTAGCAGTAAATTCTACTCCCGAACATAAGCTTCCACCTGCACAAGGACCTAAACAGAAGTCACTGTCCCTAACGTCTGCATGATAACAATCTAAACGTTCAGGAGTATTTTCTTTTTGTTTTTGTCTTTTTGAGACAGGGCTTCACTATACAGTTCAGGCTGGGCTTGAACTTACTCTGTAGCCCAGGCTGGCCTTGAACTCACAGGGATCCTCCTGCCTCAGCCTCCCAAGTGCTGGGATTGCAGGCATGTGCCACCACACCTGGCAGCAATGTTATTTCAGTACCTTTCAAATGTTTGAGATTTATTTTTTTAAGTCACTATTTTTTAGAGACTGAACATCTTCCATATAGATTTATTGGGAAGCACTCTTCAAAACTGCCTGGTTATAAAGCAGCAATTTGGAATAATGTTCTCTGAAATTGAAGCATAGTGGAAATGGATAGGCAGGAAAAAAAGGGACATTGCTTACCCTCACTCCTTTTTAAAGCGCACGGATGTTCAGATGCTAGTTTTCATCTCTTTTAAAATTTAAGGTGTTACATGAATAAGAAAAGTTACTCCTTAGTGTAGTGAATCATTGGTGTATGCTGGTGACATTATTTCACAGAAATTTCAAGTATTGTTTAAAAAAATTGTATTGTTAAAAAAATACTCATATAATCTAAGTTTGTGTGTGTGTGTGTGTATGTGTGTGTGTGTGTGTACATGTGTGTATAAATTACAGGGCAAGGTGGAAGATGCAATGGCCTGGCTCACCCTGCAAGAGAAGAAACTACAGCAGGTGCAAAAGGACACAGAAAATGAGACCTACTTTAATAAATATCATGTAAGTACGATATTGAACACCTTTTATTGTTTATTCTTTTAGGGAGGAGTAGTAAACACATTTTTGGAAAACTCTTTTGCAGTTAATTTTTCTTTTTTTTTTTTTGTCTTTTTGAGACAGGGTCTCGCTGTGTAGTTCAGGCTGTTCCTGAGCTCACTTTGTAGCCCAGGCTGGTCTCAAATTTGCAACGATCCTCCTGCCTCAGCCTCCCGAGCGCTGGGATTATAGGCATGCGCCACCACGCCTGGCCTGGAGTTAAATATTGAAACATTAAATCAACCCCAAGTTTTAGGGCTGAATTGTAGGCTTGTGCTCCTGCAACATTCATGCATGTACGAGTCACTGGTCGTCTTGTTAGTATCTGTATTTGGACACGATGGTTCTGGAGCAGGGCCTGAGAGTCTGCATTCAAACAGGGGCTCTAGGTGAAGTCAGTCCTGCTCTTTGCAGTACTCCAAGGAGCGATATTCCACAGCAAGCACTGGCAGAGCATGGCCCAGGAGCCCTGATACCTGTTTTTGTAAACAAAATGAGCTGTTCTTGTTTAAATGTGGTCACGGTACAACCTGATTTGAGTAGCCATGAGAGAGACCATCCAGCCTAGGATATTTACTCCGTCCCTTACATTAAATCTGTCCACCCGCTGGTTTGTAGCAGAACATACACAAACATGTAGCAGGAAAGGAAAAGTCAAGAAGTCAGCTGTAGACATCCCAGAATTCCAGCACCGGGCCTCAGCCACGACTTCCTTTAGGGAATAATGACCTCGGTTATAATCACTACACCTGGAACACCTGCCATGCACTGGGCCCTGGCCAGTAAGCATTGTATAGGTTAACACGTCTTGCTGAGTTCGGTATTGTTATCTCTGGTATCTATAAAGATGCAGACAGTAAGGTTTACCAAAAGCTGCATAACCACTAGTAGGCAGAGAGGAAATGCGAGTAGGGGTCTAGGTTTTAATCCTGGCTCCTTTTACATCCTTCTGCTTTGCTGGGGTAAGTAGTGGTTCATTATAAAGTTTCAAAGGAGCCAGAGTGAAGGTTTCTCAGTTCCCTTTCATAGAGCGCCTTGTACCTGGCCTCCTCCTCTGCCCTGAGTGGCCTGGAAAGACTGTCCTGCTCCCCCTTAGCACTTGTAGGCCTCTGCTCCCTGTGTTTCTTTTTATTTATTTATTTTTTTATACTGGGGTATGAATCCAGGGCCTCACACATATGCTAGGCAAGTGCTCTATTACTGAGCTACATCCCAGCTCTCTTATTTTATTTTGACATAGAGTCTTGCTGAGTTGCCCAGGCTGAGCTTGAACTTGTTGTGCTCCTGCCTCAGCCTCCCTGATAACTGGGATTACGGGCCGTCTGTTCAGCAAGGGAGTTGGAGGAGTCTGGCCTTTCCCCCTGTAACAGTGCAGTGTGTGACCTGTGGGCCAGACCGTTCTTTTTGGTTTGGGGCCATTTGGGAAAGAAGAGGTCTGACGTTCTTGTCTTTTGGTCTGAACAGGGCAGGATTCTTACATTTCATCCCGCTCTGCTCTGAGAGTCTTTTTAGTGGTAAGATGCCCAGTGTGAGTGGGAACGCCTTGTTCAGATACATGTATGAGTTAGTAGTGTTAGTAATTAGCATACATTCATGTTTCTTAAAAGGCTTTATGCAGTCAGTAAAGAGTCAGCTTTATGCAGTCAATAAAGAGAAAGAAAACAAACTAACTGTCTCCGTTTGCATTTTTGTTCTTGCTGTTTTTGGAGACAGGGTCTCATTTTGCTGCCCAAGCTGGTCTCGAGCTCCTTGGCTCCAATAAATGATCCTCCTGCCTCAGCTTTCCAAATAGCTGGGACTCTAGGAGTGTCCCACTGTGCACAGCTTGCGTAAAGTTGAATTAGAACTACTGTCAGTAGTTATATTTTAAGGAATATTTTTGGAACCGATGACTCCTGAACACTAATGTTTTACACAAATATGAACCAGGAGTAGCTATTAAATTTCTGACGACAGGAAGAAGGTGGTTTTTAGTTAGCATGAAATGAATCGGGAAGGACTCCAGGCTCAAGCTCGATTAATCACAAGCACTTTGAATATCACTGCGCACAGCCGCTGTGATCCACTTCTTGCATTTACTCAGTCATTTTGTAGTGAACACACATGTGGGGAGGACAGACCCACCCCGGCTTTGCGTGTGGCATCGTGATCTGTTCTCTAGAGCTGGGTGGCTGCGGCTCCGTTTCAATAAGCATCCAGTGGGACTGAGAGAGGTCACAGGCCAAGATTAGTATCATTTTGCTGTACCCAGGTCATCAGGGCACACCGAAGAAAGACACCTGATCAGAGAGAGAATGCTGGATTCAGGGACTGCACCTTGATCTAAATAAAAACAAATACATCCTTGAGCTGTAGACTTTAAAATAGCAGGTGACGCTTTGGAAATGGAATGAGTGTTCCAGTCTTTAAAATACTCTTCTAATTGTAGAGCCTGCTCTCCTTTACGGAGTCATTCAATGAAGAAGCAAAATCCTTCATGGACATCCTGTCCCTAAAAGGGAGCGTGCAGGAGCCGGATGAGGATCAGAGACAGCTGAGAGAAGGCTGGAGCCGTCTCCACCACCAGGTGACTGCCTTGCAGGGGATGAAGAGCTTTCCCAGAGGGCAGCTTGCATGTGTTGTTGAAGAGTTTACGTAGACTTCCCGGGGGGAATTCTGTGAAAGACAGGCGAGGTGCTCTGGCAGGAAATGGGACGGTGTGTGCGCGTTGTTCCATGGTATCGGTTGAGGTAGTAGTTGGGTTTACTGTTTTGTTTTGTTTTGTTTTTCTTGCTGTAGTGGAGATTGAACCCAGGACCTTCACACTGAACTACATCTTCATCTCTTTTTAAATTTAATTTTAGTTTTTAAAATTTTGAGACAGGGTCTTGCCAAGTTGCTAAGTTCCCCAGGGTGGGCTGAAACTTGTGATCCTCCTGGCTCAGCCTCCCAGAGTGCTGGGATCACTGGCCTGTGCCATTTGCCCAGCTGTCCGTTAACTTTGTCTCTGCTTTTTCATATCACTTTTGCTCTAGGGATTACAATACATACTCCAAACTGTTAAGTCTATGGAGAGTTGCACAATTTTGTACTGTGCAGCTTCTTTTCACGCGTAAAGATCTTGCAATTGAGCTGATTTACTTATCTCTAGTTCTTTATGCTGTCGTTATTTTATATGTAAATACATGTTGCACATATTGATATATGGCACAAAGCATAGGTATGAAAGTTCCCAAGGCCGTGGTATAGTTTTTTTCACTCTAATCGCCTATATATGTTCAGGCACCTCAGTGTTATGGTTGGTAGGACATCAGCCTCATACATAGCCATATATTTCAAAGAATTTAAGAGAAAAAATTAGTAATTTTTATATTTCTCCATATATTTACCATTTCTAATTCTTCTTATAGATTTTAGTTTCCATTGGGCCTCTTGCCTCTGCCTAAAGATTTAACTTACTCTTGTAAACAGTGACAACTTTGCTTGGTTTTCTTTGCTCTCCAAATGTCTGTATTTTGCCTTCATTTTTTTTTTTTGGTTTTGGTTTTTCTCTGGTACTGGGAACCGAACTCACGACCTTGCGCTTGCCAGGCAGGCGCTTTACCGCTAAGCTAAATCCCCAGCCCCTTTGCCTTCATTTTTAAAAAGCAACTTTATTGAGGTATAATCCACCTATCATAACATTGCAAGTGGACAATGAAATGATTTTTTGTAATGAGTTTACAGAATTCATTAAAAGTGAGTTCATTCCAGAGTTCATTCCATTAAAGAACCTACAAGAGACTGTGTGGCTCAAGAAGCCAAAACCCCTCACCCTGGCCCTGCATGGGAGAAGTTTGGCTGTCAGGAGTGAGTTTGTTTTTAGAATACACTTGCTGCACCATTCATTGAGTGTGTGAGGTTGTCATCCAGTAGCTCAGCAGAACCACCTTTGTAGCGGACCCGCTCCTGGGAACCAGCGCGGCCCTGGGATTGTCACGTGGGCATCTCTGCACTGCCAGCGCCTGCTGATCTCTGTGCAGTGCCTGACTCTCGTACAGGGATAGAAGCCATCTGTGCTGCGTCCTTACAGGACAGAGGAGGAAGAAGTCGATGTCTGTGCCATTCGCACTGCTCCAGGCCAGAGAGACCTGGCTTCATTTTGTGGAATATAATTTGGAAAAATGACACTAAATAAGGAGGAAAACCACGAAAAGAATGTCTTTGCACAGTGAAGTGCTGCAAGCTTATAATATCTTGGAAATCTGTACATTCGTCAGGTAGATGGCAGCTCATTTTTTTGGTGGGGCAACATGAGACATGCTGGTTTTCAAGTCACCAGGTGTCTCAGTGTTAATACCATCTAGATAACTTCTGGTTCAGTAGTTTGAGAACACAGATACCTTAAACCACAGAAAGCACCCTAGGAAATGGTTTCATTTCAAGATTACTACGGAAGAGAGCAGCATCATCTGAGTTGGACCTGGTAAGATCGTGCATAACTTTTCAGCCAAATTCAGAACTAACCGACTGAGAAAAAAAATGTGGAGCCTGCTTTCTGTTTTCAGTGAGAAAGGAGCGGAGTGAAAGGCGAGCACTGCCTCGGTTTTCCCTCCCGTGTTTCCTGGCCAAGTATCTTGAGTGTGATGTTGAGTCAGAAACACAGGTTTGGTTTTATTCAAAACAAATGCTTCATATAGCTTTCTCTGAGTTGTGCAAAGATTTATTGTTGAATTAGAGTTTTTGTGTGAAGCGTCTCTCTAACCCAAGAACTTACTGATTTTATGGCTTATTTTTATTTTTTTGGCAAATATGCCAGTAGTTAGATATAATAAAAGCACACAGTAGGGACTGGGCGTGTAGCTGAGCGGTAGGATGCCTTCCTGGCATGGGCGAGGCCCTGGCGTCCATTCGGGCATCCCAGAAGACAGGGGGGAAGGGCTCATGCCAACTCGCTTCTATTAAAAATTTGCAACAATGAAAACATTATTGCCAGATCTTGATGGCACATAGTTAATGATTTACAGTTGTAGGATTGTTCTTACAATAAGGAGAGTAAACTTGCAAGGCCAAAAAAAAAAGACAAAGCAAAATGTAAAAACTATAGTATTTAATGCTTCTACTATATGAATACTTACATTTGATGACTTTATTGGAGTATGGTTTTTTTCTCCTATGTTTGGTTTTGTTTTTTTGAGGTCCTAGGGGTTGAACCTTGGGCCTTCCATGTGCCAGGCAAGTGCTCTGCCACTGAGCCACTTTCCCAGCTCCTGTCCTCATTCTGTGTACCTGAATGAGTAGCTGGTTACATCTTGTTTAGATGTTTGCTCTTTTTTTTTTTTTGTACTGGGACTTGAACTCAGGACCTCCTGCTTGTGAGGCAGGCATGATTCCGCTGAGCTATGTTCCCGGCCCTAGATGTTCGCTTTGCATGTAGTGGATACCCAGTAAATGTTTTTGAATGAATGAATAGGAATCAACCCATGGAATATACAAAGTTTGCCTACTCTTTCCTCTACTTAAAAACAGTTGAACTCTGAGAATAGTAATATTCATTTGGTAGGTCTCGGTCATAGAAAGAGAAAATACAGGCTTAAGACCTGTACTTTCATCAGAGCAGGTTATTGGAGTAAAACACATTCTGGTTTGTGCTCAAAGGTCAGAGGCGTGTCTTTAGGTTATGTTAGGAGGGTCACAAAAGCAAAAGTGAGTTACAAGGCTAGAAAGTCCTATTCTCGATGGATTAGTGCTGCTGTCAGGAGGGAGGGATCTAGGGGGGATTTTTGTTGTGCTTAAGAAATGCAGTCATCACTCAGGGCTCCCCCTCTTCCCCCAGTGCCCAGGAGCTGTATGGTTGCCTTTGTCACTTGCCGCAGCTTCCTGTACCCCTGTACTTGTCTTTCGCTCCCCACAGGGGCCTCAGTGAAGAGCTCTGGCCTTCATTTCTCTGACAGGCCTTTTGACCAAAGGAGTCACGTTAAACTAAGCCCTTTCATCCATCCATGGCATAGGAGCCTGAGCAAAGTCCCACTCCTGTTTTGATTCATTTGTTTTATTGTGTGCTTCTTATTTTGTGTTCATACTTTCTGTTCTTCCCACTCCTCCTTAGGCAGTCATGTTGAAGTATTTAATGTGTACCCTTTCGTGTACATGTTTTTGCAAAATACACTATACAAAATATATATATATATATATATATATATATATATATATATATATAGTTTCAGTTGAGTTGCTGTTGTTTCATACTTCTATTATTGAGTGCAGATGAAGGAATGTTTGTGTGGCTTCTGTGGGTGCTCTGAAGGCAGGAAAATCCAGATGCAAGGGCAGCAGCCCTGAAGGCGAAGGCAGGAGAGCACAGTGCGTGTGAGCCGTCAGGACTGGGCGAGCGTGTACATGTGGGGTGTGGCAGGAAGGCCAGGAAGGAAGAGGTGTGCCTGGCCTGTGGAGTGCTGTGGAAGCACAGATTTTAGGAGATAAGGCGAAGATATCTAGTGTGAACACATGTTTAGGGCAGTAAGGAAAGTCGTCTCCACATCTGCGTGGAAATTGAAGCTACAGTGTCAAAGAATACAAGGACATAAAGAGTTCAAGTGGTAGTCCTTGGTCATGACTGTCCCTGCCTAAAGCAATACTTTAAATATTTTCAGTTTCCCCCACATGATTTATTTATGGATTTGTCCAAACATTTCTTTTTCTGGCTCCTCCTTTTCCTACAGCTTTTGAACAAATTACATCCCTCATCAGCAAGTAGCTAAATGATATTTAGAGCTAAGAGATTTATCTGTGGATATTTCCTTGCTAATGGATCCCATGTATCAGTCTTGGCTTGCAGGGAAACTTTAAAGAATGAATTGTACCTTATCTGGAGAACTAACCTAGAAAGTTCTGCTGAAAGACCTCCTCTCTTGTTTGCAGATTAACGCTTGGAAAACAAAGCTGGACGATGCCTTGCCCCCGCCCCTGTGTGATATCGCAGCCTGCTTGCAGGAGGTAGAGGAACTGGGGGAGAAAGTCTTGCCAGGCTCCCCGGATTCCTCTGGCCCCGAGACTCTGACCCAGGAGAAAATGACTCTATATAAGGTTGGCAAAGCAAAGAGACATGGGAAACCAATACTGTGTTAGGGTCTGTTCCCGAGGAGAGATTTTGTCATGGAAAGAAGAGAGGCAAATGCAGTGGTAGCTGAGGATGGTGCAGGATGCGTTCCCTGGCATCTGGGGGCTCCAGAAGATACTTTCTTGTTCATGACGGTTGTGCTTGTTTAAGGGCAAAGCATTGAGAATAGAGTCCAGTAAATTCCAAAGCAACTGGAAAGTCTGCCCAAGAAAAGGCTGTGATTGGTTTAAAATGAGCGAGATTGGGTTCTCCCTAAAATGGTATGAAAAAATTTGCTAAGTGAGATTGGTAGCATTTGAGCTCTCCTAGGAAACTACACCGGTTAATGAAAGATTTTTTGAGTGGTTTTACCAAAGAAACTGCAGTCTGCTTAAAAGATATTTATCCATAAAATCTTAGTTTAAAATAAAGGAGTTATGACTTTTGAAAAAAAAAAATACCCATAATGTGAATGAGATAAACAAGCTCAATGATAATGTTTGGCAATAAATCCAGTTTATGTTGCGCTACGTTTCTTTTCAGAATCTGCTGGATAGATTTGACTCTCACTCGAACAGTCTCCTGGCCTTTGAAAATAAAGATAAGGAACATTTGCCATTGGTACCACCTGACAAATTGGAGGAAATGAGAAGACGGTTAGTAACACTGTCATTTCACAATGGGTGGTGCTTATGTTTAAGCAAGAGTATGACACCAGGAACCACAAAAATGTAGATACTTGGATGATTTCTGATAAGTAGAAAATCTTGATAACAATAACTTCATGTTTTAGGTAATGTTATATGGTGTTAGCATCATTTTTTATCGAATGGTAGAACACTATGATGTGAGCTTTGTCCTTTTGAGTTTGTTTTCTCATTTGTGAGTAGCATAATTATAACCAACCTGTCCGTGTCTCACAAGGGTATTGGACCAAATGGGTCTATCTGAGAGCATTTAGAATGCCATCTTCATGGAGGTTAACTGGTGGTTGTCTACATCATCTCTTTTCTCGTTATTTATAAGCAACTTATTAGAATAAGAGGGAGTTAGGCATAATAGTGAAAACTGCTTTGATATGTAAACTTTTAAATTGTAATTCCATTGAATTGTATACAAGTTTTCGAGGTTAGCAAGCTATCTTGCCAATCAGGATTTTATTACAGGATTTCTTAGTGGAGAATCATTCTGTCCTATTAGGTATTTTTACCTTAGAAATGGTTGTTTTCTAACTCGCTATGTTTGTTTTACACTGTTTTAAAACGAGAGGGGAAAACTCTATCAAGTTAAATTCTAAAACATGCACTGTTTTCCAGACTCAACATCATTTTGGAGAAAAAATTTATTCTACTTCTAGAATTTCATTACTATAAGTGCTCAATTCTTGGTTTGCTAGATGAAGCAAAATCAAAATTGGATGTCTGGAACATCAAATACGGGAACAAAGAGTCTGTGGAATTATTGCTGGAAGACTGGCGTGTAAGCTGTTGTATTGTGTCTTAGGCAACTGTTTTCCATGTCTGGTTGCTGGCTTTGCATTTTTCCTTGGCGGGGTTTCTCATCAGCTCTTAGATTTGGGGGTGGGTTTGGTTGGTAGCTCTTAATAGCTTCAGTGTTGCCTGGAAAAAACCAGTTACAGGTAGGCAAGTAGCAGACATAGGAAAGGGTAGGGAAATGCAGTTGTTTACAAAATTGAGTCAGACAGGACAGTTAATACAACAGAGAAGATTTCAATGTTTTTTCCATTATGAATTCCTCTTTTATTTGAAATTTTTGTTTCATATGTTTTTCTTTTTCTAGTTTATGGTTTCATTCAATAATTAAGATTTTTGGAATGTTTCGATCTTAGCCTCTCAAGTTTTAACTGTAGGAAAAACAATACATATTCAGTTCCGTCTTGAGATACTTTTTTTGATTTTAGCTCTTCCAGTTTGTAGGAAAAAATGCCTCAAGTGATTTAAACACAGGTGTATTTTCCAGCTTAAATTAAAACTGAAGCATCGCTGAAGTGTCATGTCCACAGCTGAGCCCGACGCATCTCTCAGTTTCTCTGGTTTTGGAAATAAGAGGGAAAGAGAAAAATCCAGGGCTGTAAATTTCAATGCAAAATTGAAAAACGTTATGAAGAGGAAGTTATTTATAATTTGTAGTTTAGGCATTGTATGTTCCGGAACGAGAAGCATCATTCTAAACTAGATTTGGGATATTTTGATTTCTTTAACCTTCTTTGAATTTTTGTTTTTCTACTTAATTGTAATAGTTCATTGGCAAATAGTAAGTGTACAACATATGCACGTTTCAAATTACCTCAGTATTTGTCTGTAGCAGAATTTAGTAGTAGCAATCTTTTTTTTTTTTTTTTTTTTTTTTTAGTACCAGGAATCAAACTCAGGACCTCGTGCTTGCCAGGCAGGTGCTTGTGCCGCTGAGCCGTATCCCCGGCCCAGCAGAGTTTAGTGAATGGTGCTTTCTCGGATGTTCTGGGTGGTGGATGGCATGTACTTTTAACATAACAAAAACCTAATATTAATAACACGCCTGGAAGAAGAACAGCCGATAAAATTATGCATTTGTTAATACAAAATATGTGGAGCAGGAGATTTTGAAATTCTTATAGTTAGTTTGACGTTTCCTACAAGAGGAAAAGCACTGTAGAACTTGCCCCCCTCCCCACCCCCCAACCTTGTCGTTTGTCCCCCTTCCTACAAAGCAGCTTCTCATAGTTACGGCTCCTAAACCCTAGCTCTCCTTCTTAGGAACTGCCCTTCCTCTTCGTCTACTCGAATGAACATTACTAAAGTACTGAAAAAAGGTTAGCTGCTGAGTGTTTCATCAATAACTAGATGTCTTGGCGTATTTTAAATGTAAAAATCAGTCTTTTTCCCTTTCCTTACAGAAATTTATCGAAGAAAAAGAGTTCCTAACTCAACTTGATACTTCTTTTCAAAGATGTGGAGAAATTTATAA
This sequence comes from Chinchilla lanigera, assembly GCF_000276665.1. Lineage (NCBI taxonomy): Eukaryota > Metazoa > Chordata > Mammalia > Rodentia > Chinchillidae > Chinchilla > Chinchilla lanigera. The sequence continues at coordinate 5,875,130 of NW_004955466.1, read as the reverse complement.
GAATTTAGGTAAAGTAATTCAGTTACTTTTTTTTTTTTTTTTTTTTTTTTTTTTTTTTTGGTTTTTCTCCGGTACCGGGAACCGAACTCACGACCTTGCGCTTGCCAGGCAGGCGCTTTGCCGCTGAGCTAAATCCCCAGCCCCCAGTTACTTTTTTGATGGAATGACCACCACTGAAAAATAAGGTTTTATCTTTCTAAAGTTTTGGAAACTTTGTATACATATTTTCCTTGAGAAATTCTTGCTTTATTGCTTGCTGATTGATGGATTGACTGATCGCAGTACTAAGAATTGAACCGAGGGCCTTTACCATGAGCTGCTTCTCAGCACTCCCCTTCTTTTGTGCCAGGAATTGAACTCAGGACTTATGCTTACCAGGCAGGTGCTTGTGCCGCTGAGCTATATCCCCGGCTCTCAGCCCATTTTAAATAGTTTTGTTTTGTTTTGTTTTAAGGCAGGGTCCTGCTTGGTTGCTAAATTGCTTCGGCTGGGCTTGAACTTGCCATCCTGCCTCAGCTTCCCAGAATGCTGTGATTAACATTGGGATGAACCAGTACACCTGGCTGTGCTTTCACTTTTAATATTGTCAGAAAACATGTTTAGTTTACTACTGTCCACTAATATGCAAACGTTTTTAAACAGTATTACTAAGAAAAAGCTGCCTGGTAAGATTACTTTCTTGTTTTGCTAATACTGTAGCTGGCAAACGTGAAACTATTAATGAACAATACATGATTATGGAGGAGAATATTGGTATGTACAAAAAAAAAATAGAGAACATGAAGTCAACTCTGCAGAAAGTTCTGGCGTGTTGGGCTACGTATGCGGAAAAACTTCGCTCTCTAAAGGCTTATTTTGAGGTCACAAAGAAGGAACAAGTTTCAGAGGTATTTGCCGTCGGATGACACTGTTTCACTTTGACTTTTTAATTTTGTTTTTGTTTGGGGACTCTCATTTGCAATTCAAAGATGAGAATCCAGAAAAGGGCAAAGACAGCTTCTGGAAAATGCCCCCAGGTCTTGGAAGGAGTTTAGCTTCTTCTTAATATAACTGCCAAAAAGACATTTTCTCTACGTTATAGGCTTTACCCACTGAGCTTTATTGGGGTTCGGTTTATGTATACAGCAGGGCTTTTGGAAAATAGACTATTGCGAAGCTTTTACAAGCGGCAATAAGAGCCTCGGGGTACTGGGTAGCTCGTAGGGACATGCAAAGTGAATTCCCAGTTATATTTTTCCATTTGGTGGACACTGTTCACCTCTAAAACCTGTCTGAGTTCCTAAAGGACAAAAACTGAAATATTGTGGGCTGATGTTGAGAGGTCTAGGAGAAAGGTCAATCAATACACTATTATTTTGATGTGCCAATCATATGATAATCTATTTTGTGATTGTCTGCCTGTCTTAGTTACTTCTCTCATTGCTGAGACAAAATACCCAGTGCCCAAAGTTAAGGTAGAGGGGTTCACTTAGCGCACAGTTTGTAGAGGTTTCAGCCCATCATTGACGGCTCCAAGGCAGGGTGAAGTGGCCGAGGAGCAACAGGTCATGGTGAACGGGGCAGCAGAAGAAGCAGAAACAGCCAGAGAGCAAGACAAGCCTCTTTCTACCCCTGATATTGTATCCAGCCCGCAGGGATTAGGGCAGTTCCAAGCCAATCAGTGGACTGATCCAGCAGTCACCCACCCTTGATCCCGGCACCCTTTATTCCAGCATTGCACTACAGATTAGTCACACCCTCTAGATTCAGCTGCCTCTGAAAAGCCTGCTCCCCCCATGAGCGCATGAGGCTTTGCGGGGACGTCCAGACACAAACCATAACACTATCTGAGGTAGCTTTCTCCCTTTACTTCGTTCTTCTCTGTTGCAGATGGATGTAGATGGCCTTTCAAATTAAACATTTTCTAGGCAGAAACTAAAATCACTTAATGGAAAATAGGTTATTTGGATGAAAGTAAAATTTGAGTTAAGTGTATAAGTGCAAAAAAGAAAGCATTTTGAGTATTAGTGTGTCACTGATACCTACGTGGGTACCAGTTGAGATCTTTGGCTTCAAATGGTTCTTCTGTCTTTGAAGGCCCTCTATTGTAATGACATAACTCTGAGGAAAACAGCACGCTAAGGCTTGCACTTTGCAAACTCTGCTGAGTGGTGCTGCACTGCCAGAGTCCACAGGATACTTTAAGTTTTGAGGGTGACATGGCAACGTCTGTCTCTTGGGTACCACGCCACTACTCAGGACCTAAAAGTGGGAGCTATCAGATAATTGTTGGGCCTAGAGACTGTATAAAAAGATGACTGAGGCATTGAGGGCTGCACTAATTGAAAAAGTCTGCGAACCTATTCTGTAGCTCATCAGCCGCTCAGAGAGATAAGAGCAAACGCTTCCTGAGAGTTCAGGACCAGGCAAGAACAGGTACTGAGCACCTGCCAGACCGCAGTGAGATCTTGTCTACAGACTGGGGCAGTTCTCTCAGGGAGAGAGTCCCAAGTCTCTGCGAAGACCGTCACACTTAGTTTTGCTTAGAATTAGCCTCAGTAGAGGTTATCATAGGTAATAGAAAAACAAATATTGTACTCGTAAATACTTACGCTGCTTATATGTTATGTAGATTTCCTTTGAGACACTGTCACAGTGGAATGCAGACCACACTACTTTAAATGAAGCGGGGCATTTCTTAATTGAAGTCAGCAATGATGAAGTGAGATCATCTATTTCTAAAGAACTGAGAAGACTGAATAAAAGATGGAGAAAGTTTATCACAAAAACTCCACTTGTAAGTTATTCCTTTCAGGTTTTCTATCCTTCTTTTCCTCCCAGCCTCCCTTCCTCCCTCCCTTTGTTTATTTCTTTCAACAACTTCATTGAGATGTAATTCACATTCCGCTCACCTCACTGGTTTAGAGGTAAGTGTATAAGTGCAAAAAAGTGGCCGGGGGGTGCTGAACATACAGAGTTGAGCAGCTCTTACCGTGACCAGCCGGAACAGATCCGCGCCCTCTTGGAGAAGCCCCATGCCCGTCAGCACTCACTGCCCACTGCCTCGCAAACCTCCCAGCCCTAAGCAGCCACTAATCTACTTCCTTTCTCTGTGCATTGCTCTTCTGGATATTTCACAAAAAGAGAATCATATAATAAGTGGCTTAGCATAATGTTTTTAAGGTTTATCCACACTGGCATGTAATGGTGTACACTTCATTACTTGTTGTTAAAGAAAAACAGTCTGCTGTGTGGCTAGACCACTTTTTAAATCCATTCCTTGGTTGGTGTATATTTGGGTTCTTTCCCCTTTCTGAGGTGTCATCAACTGCGTGCTTTTTGGAACATTAGCCAGTAAGTGTCTGTGCACTTGTGTTTTGATTTCTCTTGGGTGTATGTCTAAGACCTTTTTTTTTTTTGTCTTTGAGACAGGGTCTTGTTGTGCAGTTCAGGCTGCCCTTGAGCTCACTTTGTAGCCCAGGCTGGTCTCGCACTTGCAGTGAGTGATCTACCTGCTTCAGCCTCCTGAGTCCTGGGATTACAGGCATGCGCCACCACGCCTGGCTCTCTGAGACCATTTTTAATTCTTGAACCCTTTCTATGTGCAGCTTTTTAGTTGAAATTCATTTATCGTTAAAGAATAAAGTAAGCATAATTTTACCTATTAGATTTCAAGCTGCTTGAGAATATACACTTACTTATCTTTATATTTCACCCAGTGCCTCAGAAAGACTTATAATAAATATTTTTATTCTCTTTTTCATAGGTTTGAGACTTGTTTTCTGAGACAGTCCCCATTTTGTAACAGTTTTTGACTGATGAACCATAACTTACTGTTTAGTTAGTATGTTAGTATGCAAATAGAAATACGAGCATTACATTTCATGAAATTAAATTTATATAGGAAATGAAACTACCACTTACAAAAAAAGAGGATCAGCCCATTCCTGAAGATTCTGGAAATATTCCACTATCTAAAGAAGACAAACCAACTGTTGATATTTCAATGGCTACATCAGTAGGAGTTCCTGAAAATCACAATCAGAATTTAAAGGTAAAATGGTTACACTTTGTAGGAATAATTTACCTTTGCTGTTTTGCTTTTTAAAACCTTGTATTGTTGAAATAGTGGTAAGTGTGTGGAGTATTAGATAACCGTTCCAATACGAACATTTTCCAGGAAATGCTGGGGCCGCTCCCTTCCTGGGTAGCACTAGCATAGAGGGGCCATGCGCCTTGGCCCACATGGACCATGTCCTGTGGAAGTGGGCGTGGCTTCTGTGTGGTGTGAATTGACTGGATTTTTTTTTATGGTAGAGAAAATTTTATTTATTTTTAAAAATTTTTTTATTTTAAAGAGTAAAAGAAGGATAACATAATAATGGGGGGGCTTACCAAATTACAGACAAAGTGGTAGGAAATTATCAATGGTTATTGTTTTACATATTGTTATCTACAAGATAGTTTCTCAGGAAAACAAATAGACAAATAATAGTTACAGACAAAAGAGGTAGGAGATTATCAATAGTTGTTGTACTATACTTTGGTATCTTCAAAGTGGCTTCTAAAGAAAATAAATAGAGCTATACATGAGTGACCTATTGAATAATCATTAACTTTTCTCAATGGTTGTTGTAGGAAACACATAGTAATAAACATGCATCCATTTATGAAATAGCATAGGAACAATACAAACAATACAAACATTACAGAGTTATGGACAGATTAGTAGGAAAATATCAATGGTTGCTGTAACACATGGTGGTATCTTCAAAGTGGTTTCTCAGGAAGACAGAGATATGCAAGAAGGATCTAAGTAGTTACAGCCTAAGGGTTGTCAAAAATAGCATATTACCTCCTCACCAGTGACTCCTTTCACTGAGGTGTGATGGCTGGAAAGAAGGCCAGGACTGAAAAGAAGGACCAAGAGACTTGCACCTGTGTCTAGCAAAAGGCTGTTTTCTTGTTCCTCCATAGTCATGATTACCCAGGGCTCCTCGATGGAGATGACGGTCTGGCCAGAGGGAGAAGGCAGACCATGCCCCAAGCCCTCTCATTCCTGTTGGACTAACTGGTAGCATGGGTCTGAGCTCTGGGGCCTCCACCTCAGAGGGCAGACCGATCTCCAGTGGTCACCTTTGCATTCAGGGCATGGCCCATAGGGCCTCTTAGGGCAGTTCCTCTTGAGGTGGCCTGGCTTTTAACAGTGGTAGCAGATGAATGCAGTCATTGAATTCTTGGGGCCCCGGGAATCAGACTTGGGATCTGTTTCTCTTAGTGGTGCAGCAAAAGCAGCTGCTTTTTCTTGGTCTCTTTGTTTTCTCTCCTTGGCCTCCTCCTCATCATGGCTATAGAATACTGAGGAGGCAGTTCTTACTAACATCGCAAGCGAGCCGTCTGGGGTGAAAGCCATTCTTTGTAGCTTTTTCTCTCCAGCCTCCCGACTGGATTTTTTTTCAAGTGACTTCTGACTAGATCTCAGAAATGGGCTAGCTCTGAATCTTAGGTTAGCTCTGAACTCTTTGTGTCTTGCTTTCTTTATGTAAAATGTGGGTAAATAATGACTGTCTTTGTTTTGCTGCGTAATTTGGAAGACTTTAGGTTATGGACATGAATATGGAAAAGGAACAAACAAACCATACACATGCAGAATGTCACACCTGTGGTTTCTGAAATGTGCTTCCTGTGACACCACTGTACCCAGTTTTCCTTAACTAATTTCAGAGGCTTTGGCCACATTGGTGCTGCTGTTTTCAACCATAAGGATTTCTGACTGGGGCTGGGATTTAGCTGGGGGTACTGTGTTTGCCTGGTGTGTGGGAAGCCCTGGGTTCAGTACCCAGCACAATAAACAAACAAGCAAGAACAACAACCCAGAAAAGTATACCTAATCCAGAAAAGCTGGAGAGATCTGAACTTGTGTAATATGCTTTCAGATGCAACACTCCTGAGTATTTATAATGTGATCTGATTAATGAAACTTAAAATTTTATCTATCGCATAAAGCTGTAGCATATCAATCTGCAAACTGCTGAGAGATTATTAGTGGGACAAGATGTTATCTTTCTGATTTTGAGTCTTTTTTGATGGTAGGTTACAGGAGCTATTACTGATACCTGTATTTAGTTTTATGTGAGTTTTAGAAATATGCAGTCTAATATTCCAAGTTATAATTTTATCAGTAAATGGAGATAATATATAACTGATAGAAATTAAAATGAAAGTGTTGTAACAAGTGTTACAGCTCATAAAACAATGTTTACAGCACGTAGAAAGTGTTTACAGCTCTTAGGAGGTGTTTACAGCGCCCAATAAACGTTGCAGCAGACCGAGACCCACAAGTCGAATGCAGCACCCAAGCTTTGGAGGCAGGTGTGCAGCTTTATTCTCGCCGGTGGGCTTGGCTGGGATCCTTCACCAAAGAGCCAAGCCCCTGACTCTCAAGGAGCAGGATTTTTATAGGATTTACAACCAACTAGGAGGTACAAGAACGGAGCATGTGCTATTAGTTGATTGGACAGAAAGTTACACTGAATTTCACCTTGTTTGCATGTAACTAAGATAAATTAGTGGTATATGATTGGGCAAGAAAGTTACACTGAATTTCACCTTTTTTGTATATAGTGGAAACAGGAACAAAAGTCTTACTGAAGGTTTGGAAGAGGCTGAAGGGCTGGGGGGGGGGCTTCTGTCTGGGCGCAAGTGTTGTTTTCTGCTTTAAGTGATAGGTGTGAACAAACCTTTAAGTTTTAAAGGATATATGTTGTTGCAAAGTGTTGTTGTCCAAATGAGGTTGTGTATTGTTAAAATGCAGTCATGGGGTCAGGGAGATAGCTCAGCAGCACAGCACCTGCTGGCAAGTGCAAGGTCCTGAGTCTGATTCCTGGTACAAAAAAAATGCAGTCATGTCCTGCAAGGCAGTGGTTTAGTCGATGAGGGACAAAACACACTGTGTGGCTGTAGTGGACAACCTGGGCATGTAGTGGGCGGTACAACTCCAGTTTGTGTCCATTCGATGTTCACACAGCAGAACTGATTAACGAATGCGTTTCTCAGCACGTGTTCATGTTGTTCAGTGACATGAGACTATGGATTGAATTAGCGTTCTTCAGGAGAATGGTGGAACTTCTTAAAATGGAAAATTTTTGTATAATGTAAATGTTGAATCAGAGGTTAGTTGCTATAGCTGACCATGTTTGTCGTTAACCATGATGTAATTGACTGTTGGCTCTACAGTTTCCTTACTTGAGAGATATTCCTTCAGTAATTAGTTCAGAGGGAAAAATTATATCTAAAGAAAAAAACCTAGCTTTAAATACAGTATAGCAAGAAATAGTCAACTGTTTGAAAATCACACTCTTTACCATATTCTTAGCTATGTGAAAACATTTATTTTGCGCATTTCTAGACTGCTGTTAATTTGAAATCTGTTAGTATTATTGTGGAATTTGTTATTTATGTATGTATGTATGTATGTGTGTATGTATTTTATACCAGGAATTGAACTCACAACCTTGCGCTTGCCAGGCAGGCTCTGTGCCACTGAGCTAAACCCACGGCCCCTGGTTTTTTTTTAAAGAAAGATGCTTTTAGCCGGGTGTGGCGGCACATGCCTATAATCCCAGCACTTGGGAGACTGAGGCAGGAGGATCGTTTCGAGTTTGAGAACAGTCTGGGCTAGAAAGTGAGCTCAAGGCCAGTTTGAACTGCATAGTGAGACCCTGTCTCAAAAAAAAAAAAAAAAAAATTTAAAAAGATATTTCTAATTGGATTTTTAAAAAGAGGAATGGAATTTGGTTGGTATTTTGTAATAGAACTTAAGCTTTTTTCTGATTCTGAGTGTCCTACGTAAAACTTATTGTCAGAGTAATTAAGGTTTTCCCTTTATTCTACTTTATATTAGAGTTCCATTAAGAAATGGGAAACTGGGGAATATATAGTGAATTGTAAAATATTTTAATGTGTAACTTTCAACTGTGAAACTATGACTATTGGTATTTTGATGAAAACAGCTCCTGAGAAAGTATTTTGTGTAAAGTTTAAAAAAAAAATGTTGACATTTTCTTAGTGATAATTTTGAATGTTGTAGGCCGTGGAAGAACATAAAAGGGAAAATGAAGAATCCCCAGGACAACTGAAAGTGGCTGAAGAGGTTGAAAAACTCGCTGGACAAGTGGAAGTCTGGGAGGCAGAAACCAAATCTGTTCTGGATCTTCTGAGACATCAGGGTGCTGCGGACAGCTCCGTGGAAGAGTCTTTGCAGGTAAGAGTGTCAGAGTCCTAAGCAGACATATTCTGGTTGTAGACGCATGTTTTAACACATAAACAAAAAGGCTTTAAATAGAAAGCTTTAAAGTGAGTTTATTTGGAGTTTGAAAAATGGTGTGATCCCTGATCCCTGGTCATCTGGGATTTTGCTGGCAATACCTAATGAGTGGACGTTCTTGGGCAGATTTTTCTAGCTGTAGAATGGATGGTGGTGACATCAGTGAGTTCAATCTCATGTAGCTGAGTGCAGTAGGAACATAAGATTACACAGTCTGGTCCCGGGCTTGGTGGCGCATGCCTGTAATCCCAGCACTCAGAAGGCTGAGGCAGGAGGATCATTGCGAGTTCGAGACCAGCCTGGGCTACACAGTGAGCTCAAGGCCAGCCTGAACTGCGTAGCGAAACCCTGTTTCAAAATGGCAAGGAAAAAAAAAAATCTACAGCGCCTAAGTTAGGCTAACATGGGAAGTTCTGAAACAGGAGCATTTACATAATTTTTCTAAATCTGTAATTCTGGAAGGTACATATTTCATCATTTTGTGTTTTTATTGTTTATAAGAGTAATAGCTTTTATTGCTTTGAAAATATATATTTGTAAAAATAAAAAATAACTTGTCATTTCATCTGGCAGTGTTTTACTAATTCCATTTTTGTTCTCATTTACTTAGTCTTATCTGGAATTCATTTTAGTGGAAAAGAAAGGGGAGAAATTCAGTACTTTAAAACATTTTGTTTTCAAAACAATAACAGCAAAAGCCGCTGCCATGTATTGTGACCCTCACTCATGAAAACATCACTGTGAAGGGCATGACTGTTATTTTATTTTATTTTATTTTTGTTTTTTTGAGACACGGTCTTGCTATATAGTTCAGGCTGGCCTTGAGGTCACTTTGTAGCCCAGGCTGTTCTCGAACTCTGGCTGATCCTCCTGCCTCAGCCTCCCGAGTGCTGGGATTACAGGCGTGCGCCACCATGCCCGGCATGACTATATTTTAATGATAGAAGTCATAGTTTGAACTATGATAATAGTACTTCATGATAGCATAGATCCTAAAAGTACATCCATGCCAAAATATATTTCTGTTAATGCAGAATTAAGTAAATCTCTATTGGAGCAAGGTATTCGATCAGGTTATATTCTAGAGTAAGAATGCACATTGCTGCACAATCTGAATGATGTGATTCTGTTTGTCCAACAACCGTGCTTCGATGCTTTGCATCCATAGAGAAGTATCTTAATGACACCGAAAATCAGGTCTCTGCCTCGGCCCTGCATTGCACCTAGCTCGGTCTCCGAGTGCAGTTTCCGGCATGTACAGGGGGTAGAATAAATGCTTCTCAATGAATGTGGGGACACCTATGAAATGACAGCCAGAGGGAGGAGAGAGAGAGAAGGGGACCTTTTAATTTACAGACTATACTTTTGTATTTTTGTTTGAAGTTTTTTTAAACATGAGCTTTTTAAAAAAATTGAGAAAAAATTAAAATGGTAAATGAACGTTATAATTTCAGAAAATTACAGTCATTGCCATTCTACAACCCTAAGATCGACATTTATGTAGTTGGTATCGCATAAAATAATTTGTATTACCCATGCCGTCCTTGATCTGTGATTAGAAATTTGATTTGCTAAGTTGACAACTGATAGGTAGTATCTCCTGATTAATTTCTTTTGTAGTTCTTTACTTACATGGAAGGTTGAATCACCTTTCATAGCATTAGGCGCGTCATTCTGTGAATTTCCTGTTATTGCATTTTCAGAGTTTTCTTTGGCTTCTTGGAATTTTATTGTATTATATGAGCTCGTTGAATTGTGATCCTCTTTCATTTTGGTGACAGTTATTTTTTACCAAGTTGGTGACTTGTAAGTAGTTTATTTTGCAAGGGAAGATTTCTGTATTGATGTAATCATGTCTTTCTATACTTTTTTTTTTCTTTTAAGGTACTGGGATTGGACCCAAGGCCTTCACACTGAGCTATGTCCCCCGCCCTCTTTGTATGACCTGTCTTGATTCAGGGTCTTGCTGAGTTGCCTGGGGTGGGCTGCAAGTTGTGATCCTTTGTGAGCTGGGATCACAGGTGTGTGCCACCACAGCCGGCTCCCTCTCCACCCTTCTGCCTAGAGAGCCTCTCCCGCCCAGGCAGATTGATCTTTGCGGAGAATTTGTTCTTTATGTGGCTTCCTATGTTACCAATAACTTCCTGATTTATCTGGAATTTGTGATATGTTGCATAAGGCGCAGTTTTTTTATAAGGTCATTTATTTAGTGGGTTTTTTTTTTTTTTTTAAAGAGCAGAATATATTTATTGGGGAAAGAAAGCTTCTGTCTGAGAGAGAGAGACAGAAGGGATCCCGAGTGGGTTGCCGAGGATGCTGCCTTTTTAAGGGATTTTTATAGAGCAAAACCATGAGGTGAGGCAGGTCTAATTTTTCATTTTCGTATTTTTGGACTGTATATTGGTTATACAAGTCGGAGGATTTCATTCTGACGGATTTGTGCATGCACATAGCATACTGCAGTCGTTACTCCTCATCATTTCTTTTGCCTGCCCTCCTCCCTAGTGTCACATTCCTTGAGGGTGTGTCAGTGAGAATAATGTATTTCTTGCTCCTCCCCTCATTATCCTCTCTTATACCTTTCCCCTTGATTCCTTTCCTTTTGCCTAGTAATAGTCTCCCTTCCACTTTGCTGGCATCTTTTTTAGATTCCGTATGTTAGGGAGAAGATGGAATATTTGTCTGAGTTCGGCATAGTTTGCTTAAAATGACTTTTTAGATCCATTTATTTTTCTGCAGATGACAAAATTTCATTCTTTATGGCCCAAATACTACTGTTATGTATATACAACACATTTTCTCTATCCATCTATTTGCTGGTGGGCATTTAGGTTGGTTCCATATCTTAGCTGTTGTGTATTACGGTGCAGTTAGCACAGGTAGGCAGACATGCTTCTAGTACGTTAGCTTCAGTTTTTTGCGAGTGTGATATCTAGCAAGGAGTAGTATAGCTGGGTCACATGGTAGCTATATTTTTAGTTTTTGAAAAAATTTCCATATTGATTTCCATAGTAGCTGTAAAAATTTACATTTCTACCAGCAGTGTAGAAGGGTTCCTTGTTCCACTCATTCTTCGCAGCATTTATTATTTTTGTATTTTTCATGTTAGCCATTTTGACTGGGTAAGTGGAATCTTAATGCAGTTTTGTTTTGTATTTCCCTAATAGCTACAGATGTTGTATATTTTTTCATATATATTGTTGACCATTTGTACTACTTTTGAGAAGTGTCTGTTCAATTCTTTTGCCCATTTATTGATTGAGCTATTTAATTTTTTCAGCTCTTTATATATTCTAGGTATCAATCTTCTGTTGCTAGAGTAGCTGACAAAGGTTTTCTCCCATTCTGTAGGCTGTCGTCACTCTGTTGACTGTTGTGCAGAAACTTTTTGATTCAATACACTCCCATTTGTTGATTCTTGTTGTTTTTTCTTACACTGTTGGAGTACTATTCAAGAAGTCTTTGTCACCAGACGTGGTGGCACATGCCTATAATTCCAGCACTTGGGAGGCTGAGGCAGGAGGATTGTGGTGAGTTCAAAACCAGCCTGGGCTACAAAGTGAGCTCGAGGCTAGGCTGGACTACATAGCAAAACCCTGTCTCAAAAAGACCCCCTCCAAAAAAGAAAAAAAAAAGAAGTCTTTGTCTGTACCTGTGGCTTCAAGTGTTTCCCCTATATTTTCTTTTAGCAGTTTCAAAATTTCAGGTCTTTTGCTTACATCTTTGTTCCATCTTGAATTGATTATTATACAGGGTGAGAGATAAGGGATCTAATTTCAATCATGTGCAAATAGATATCCAGCTTTTCCAACGTGATTTTTTAAAGAAGCTGTCTTTTCTCCAACATATATTTTTGGTTTCTTTGTCAGAATCAGGTATCTGTAGTAGTATGGGTTTGTTTCTGTGTCCCATTTGTTCCTTTGGTGTGTGTGTCTTATTTTTGTGCCAGTACCATGCTGTGTTTGTTACTATGGCTTTGTAATATAATTTGAAATTGGGTATTGTGATGCTGCTAGCCCTGCTGTCATTGCTAAGGAATTCTTTATCTGTTCTGGCTTGTGTTTCCATGTGAGTTTTAGGATTACTTTTTCTAGTTCTCTGAAAAATGTCATTATTATTTTGTGACTCAATCTGTAGACCATTTTTGGTCTTTCCATTGTCTCGTGTCTTTAATTTCTTTCATCTGTGTTCTGAAATTCTCACTGTGTAGTTCTTTCACTTCCTTGATTAAATTGATCCCTGGATTTTTTTTTTTATTTTTGAAGCTATTGTGAATTGAATTGTTTTCCTGATTTATTTTTCAGCTAGTCCTTTATTGGTGTAGAAAAAAAGAGATTTAATTTTTAATGCCGATTCTTGAATTCTGCTACTTAGTTGAATTTATTTATCAGCTCTAAAAGGTCTTTCAGTGGAATCTTTAGGGTCTCCTATGTATAGAATCTTATTTTCTGCAAACAAGGATAATTTATCCCTTTTATTGCTTTCTCTTTGCTAATTATTCTAGCTAAAATTTTAAGAACTATATTGAACAGAAATGGGGAGAATAGGCATCCTTGCTTCTTCCTGAGTTTAGAGGAAATGCTTTCAGTGTTTCTCTGTTCAGAATGATGTTTGCTGTAGATTTGTCTATATTTTTTTGTTTGCTTGTCTTTTTTTGTCTTTTTTGGTTTTTTTATTTATTTATTTTTTATTTTTTGGTCTTTTTGAGACAACATTTCCTATGTAGTTCAGGCTGGCCTTGAGCTCACATTGTAGCCTAGGCTGGTCTTGAACTCACAATGATCCTCCTGCCTCAGCCTCCCCGAGTGCTGGGATACAGGTGTGTGCCACCACACCTGGCTACACCTTGTAGTATTGAAGAATGATCCTTTATTTTTTTGGAGGGGTTAATAAACATTTTTTATTTTAGAAATTTATTTCTTTTAAGAGGCAAATTCCCATGAATCCTACTCATATTTCCCCTTGCTTTGAACACTCTCATCCCAAGGTTCCTGCTGCTTTCCCTAGCAGTTCTGGAAGTCCTCTGGGGTCTCCAACTCTCAGTTGAATATCCAGAAGGCCAGGCAATGCTTATGAAATGTTATAAGGAAAATACAAAACTAGCAGGCACAAAATAAATTCAGTTCATATAATAGCTCGGATTTTTATCAAAGATATTTAAAATATCTCTAATATCTAATTTAAGGATTTTATTATGAAGGGATGTTGAATTTCCTAAGCTTTTCTGCATTAATCAAGATGATCATATGGTTCTTATCCTTGATTCTATGTGTGATGTATTAGGTTTATTAATTTGCATACGTCTGAACATCTGTGCATCCTTAGAGTGAAGCCGGCTTGATCAGTCATGGTGTGTAATCTTTTGAAGGTGTTGAATTATTTGCAAGAATTTTCTTTTAAAGTGTTTTTGGAGAAGGATAGGTAGCCCAGGCTGGCCTTGAACTCATAGACTGTGTAGCCCAAGCTGGCCTCAAACTCATAGCAATCCTTCTGTCTCAGCCTCCCAAGTGCTGGGAGTACAGGTGTGCGCCACCACACCTAGTGCAGTAATTTTATTGAGGACTTTTACATCTATGTTCATTAAGGATACTTTTCTTTTTTGTTGTATCCTTGTCCAATTTGGTATCAGGGTGACACTGGCCTCATTGTATGAGTTTGGAAGAACTCCTTCCTTTTCTGTCTTACAGAATACTTTGGGGAACGTTGGTACTAGATCTTCTTTAAAAGTCTGGTAAAATTCAGCAATGAGTCCATCTTGTTCTGCACTTTCCATTGTTGAGAGACTTACTACTACCTCAGACTCTTTGCTTATTATTGATCTGTTTTCGTTTTCTGTATCCTCTTGATTCAGTTTGGTCGTATGTGTCTAGGAATTTACCCATTTCTTCTAGATTCTGCTGTTTATTAGGATACAGGCTTTCAAAGTAGTCCTTCATCATTCTTTAGGTTTCGGGGTTGTCTGTTGTAACAGCCTGCTTTTTACCTCTAATTGTACAGATTTGAGTTGTCTCTGTCTTTTGGTTAGTTTGGCTAAAGGTTTATCAAATTGTTTATCTTTTTGAAGAAACAACTCTTTATTTTTAGTCTCCATGTCATTAATTTTAGCTCTGATCCTTACTATTGCTTTCCTTCTGTTGGATTTGGTTTCAATTTGTTCTTGTTTTTTCCCCCTAGAGCCTTGAAGTGCATCATGAGGTTATTCATTTGCAATCCCTCTGATTTTTTTGATGTAAGCACTTATAGCTATAAACTTCCTTCTGAGAACTGCTTTTGCTGTATGTCAGAGATTCCAGTATGTTCATTTTCATTTAATTATGGGAATTTAAAAATTTCCTCCTTGATTTTTTTTGAGTAACTCACCAGTCGTTCAAAAGTGAATTGTCTATTCTCCATATGTTTGTGTAGTTCTGTGGTTTCTCTTGCGATTTATGTTTTTATTCCATTATAATTGAATAATATGCAAGAAATCATTTAGCTTATGGCAATCATTAGGTCTTGTTTTAGGGACTAAAATATCTATTTTAGAAAATGAAAAGAATATATATTCTTTTATATACTTCTGAAAAGAATATATATTCTATAGTCGTGGGATAGAATGTTCTGAACCTCTGAAAAGAATATATATTCTATAGTTGTGGGATAGAATGTTCTGGAGATAATCTGTTAAGTCATTCTGATTTATGGTGTGGTTCCACTCTGATTATTTGTCTGTTATCTGTTGTTCGTGTTTGTTTTTTGTTTTATTGTTTTTGTTTTTTTTCTTCTTTTGATCTGCATGACCTATTTATTACTGAAAATGGGTCAAGGCATCCAAAGCAATTCTCTATTTTCTGATGTAGAGAAAGAACAGTTTTCTTGAGGTGGGGTACTCCATTATACCATGCAGCAAAATTCACCTGTTGACTGATTAGGTCAGGGAGACCTGAAGTAGTCCCAACAGGTAAAACCCATTTTGGCCTTTGCTAGGATTTAGAATTGTCCCAAGTTTTGCTCGTAAATCCCTTCCTGGCAAGGGAGTAGGACACCGTGGGACAATTAGAAACTCGTGACCTTTAAAGTGACACTTCAGAGCAGGAGTAAAGAATCTCTAACTAGGGGTCCTTGTGACCCCAACTCTGGCTGTAGATCTACAGGAAGGTTTTCCAGAAGTGAAAAAACAGTGAAGTAATTGAACAGGCTCCCCCATGATACCCAGCATTACCCAGGGCTGCTCATAGAGGATGGTACTGTCTGTGGATGGGACACTGCAGGTTTCCTTGGGCCTCTTTGGAGTAGGAAACAGGGTTTTATTTGGCCTCGCCCCTCCCTGGAAGTGGGGACCATCAACCCGCCAGTGCCGCGTATCAGGAGGTGGCCTGGTGCAGTCTTGTGCCGGCACCTAGACTTCTTGCGCTTAAAGCAGGAGCCTCAGTAGCCCTTGGGTTTTCCTTTAGATGACCTGGTGAGTGTAAAGCGTTGCCAATTGTAACACAGAAAAGGCCATGTCCAGCAATTGGATCATCGTTGTCTGGGCTTCCATTGAAGTTAGGAAAGAACAACTGAGATGAGGGAAAGGAGGGAGGGAAGAAAGAAGGAAGGGAAAAAAATACATACATATATGTACACACAAGACAGCTAAGATAACTGTACTACTCATTTCTGTTGGCTTATTGAAAGGAACAGTTAATGCTTAATTTTTTTGACCAATTTTACATGCCTACATCTGGTAATCTGAACAACTACTTTGAAGACAACAATATGGAGTATAACAAACATTGTTGAATTAATATCATCTTGTTTTTTGAAATTCTGTATCGGGGCTGGGGATTTAGCTCAGTGGCAAAGCGCCTGCCTGGCAAGCACAAGGTCGTGAGTTCGGTTCCCGGTACCAGAGAAAAACAAAAAACAACAACAACAAAAAAAAGAAATTCTGTATCATTTCTACTGTTTTTTTATTCTCTTTAAAATAAAAAAAAAGAGGTCTTAAAGAAAAACAGATGAGAGAGACCCATATTCCCCTGAGAGACTCCCTAAGGGACTCCTTAGGGAGCGGTATCGGGCTGCTTCATGGCTCTGCCTCGCCCCTGGAAAGGCCATCAGAACAGCGTGGAGGCCTTCCCCATCAGGCCTCTTGAGCAGCTCTGAGCCATTTGATGGCTCTGCTTAAGAAGGGTGGAGCCACTTTGGAAACATACCTTTCATATTTACCCCAATAGAAAATCTCTGGTACTTTGTTTAAGGCAGTAGAGATGGAATAAAATCCTAAGAATGACTCATGGTCACTTGAGTGAAGCTTTACTGGCTGTTGTTTATGTTGCTCAGGCTGTCAAGTGTGTGTTTTCTGAATTACATACATTTTGTTAGAGGGAACAAGGAAGGGAAACAAACGTGGTGGAATACCACGTGGCTGATCCAGAAGGGGCGGCCAGGCATGCGACAAGGCAAGATGGCGGCCAGGCATGTAATGGGAATAGATGGTGACTCTGACAGAGATGGCACCCTGGGGAAGAAATGGCCACCTAGGAAAAACACGCAGAACAAAGAACAAAAAGAAGTAAAGTGATTTAGGTGGCTACTCAGGCAGGCTACCAAGTTACCAACAGCTATTTTCCCCCAAGAGTGTGAAAAAGCTGAGTAAAGTACCATGGAGATCCGAACCATCAGGGTCAAAAAGCATGCTAAACTCTAGGTCACACACAGGGTACCTAAATAGTCTGTCCTGCAGCTGGGTGAGTAATGGCTTTCTGGCTGTTCTTACTGACTTGTATCCGCAACGAGTGACCAAAAAGGGGAAAGAGAAGAAAAGGAGAGAGAAAGTTTAAGAAGGCCTGTAGGCCTCCTAAGGCTCGAAGAAAAACACAGAGGCCTTGCATTCCCCTCTCCACCTCCACACACACATGGTGAGAAAAGCAGGGAACAGTTCCCAGTGCCACGTGAAGTCTCCTGAGTTCCCCAGCCCCGGGGACAGAGACAGAGGAAAAAGAACAAAACCAAACCGAAACCCTACATGGCATTTGAGAGAGAAACAAACAAATGTGCCCTCACACCCTTACCTGCTCTCCTGCCTGGCTAAGCCAAACATGTTGTGGATTTCAAGGTGCTGGAGTCTTCTTTTGGAGGTGGTTTCTAGGTTCTTTCTGTTCTAAGCAAAGAATTGGTCAAGACAAGGACAAGTGATAGAAAGGTTTTACTAAAGGCAGGAGAAGAAACAGGCTCTGCAGAAAGAGTTTGGGCAAGTAAAAGTAGGAGAAGTGCACCCTGCAGCATGAGGGCGCTCACCGTGAAGACCGTGGCTGCGGATTGTTTTAAATCCAGTCTTCCAGTTTGTGTCGATTTTTATTTTAAAGTACTACAAGTAGATATTCATAAAGAAAATATAAAAAGCAGTCTTCCCAATTCTACAAGAAAATAAAACAAGATTTTGTCACAGAATAATTAGGGAATAGCAATAGTTCATACACTGTGTATCATGATCTTAAAAGAATAGCCAGAATGTTACTTAGAGTACGTCTTAGACACAAAAGAGTCTCTCCTACAAAGAAGAAACAAACGTGAACACAGAGAAGCTAGTGGCATAAGTGAAACAAATGAACATACGTCTTAAAATACAGAATAGATAATGTGGGGAATTACTTGAGCTTCCCCCTACTTCCCCTCCCCTCCCCGCCCCTCCCCTCCCCTCCTCCCTCTCAATTTTTGGCTTTCTCTTATAAGAGAAACCATGCTGTATTTAACCTTGCGTGAGAGCTCTCCACTGGTTTTCTGAACGTGCCAGTATCTGGATTGCCCGGGAAAAGGGTCATAAACAATACTGTGGCTCATTCCCAAAGAACCGGGCCCTGGGCCAAAGAAGCAGCAAACCTCCATGGCAGAAAACAAAGAAATGGAAACGTGAGAAAACAAGGCCACAAAATGCCTCCCCAGGCGCCCACTCCCTCAAAGCCAATCCAATCCGCGTCTTTTAATTGGAGAATTAGGCTGTTTACATTCAGTGTTATTATGGAAAAGTAATTACCTATCATTTAGTTATAAAAGTAATTAGCTATCGTGTTACCTATCATTGTGTTGTTTTCCTAATGTTCGATTTATTTTTTTTTTTCCTCACCGCTTATCTCTCCTTCCTCTTCTGTGGGTAGGATTCCTTGAAGTGTCTCCTGCAGGGCTGGCTCAGCAAGATGCATTTTAGTTTTTGTTTATCTTGGAAGGCCTTTGTTTCTCCTTCAATTCTGAAGGGTATCTTTGTCAGATAACGTAACCTAGGTTGGCAGTTATCTTCTTTCGGGATTTGAAATACAGCCTTGCATGCCCTCCTGAGCCTGAAGGTTTCTGCAGAGAAGTTCGAAGTTATCCCAATGGCTCTCTCTCCTTATGGGACGTGGCATTTCTCCCTGTGCTCTTGAGTTTTCTTCCTTGTCCAGTGCTTTTGCCATTTTGATTACAACTTGATGTGTGCGTGGGGGTCTTCTCCTGCTGTACCTGACTGGTGCTGTAAATGCCTTCAGTGCAGGGTAGTCATATTGTTCTCAAGGCTTGGGAAATTTCTCGTGATTGCGTTAAATAGATTTTCTCTGCCATTCGTCTGAACTTTGGTTCCCTCTGCTACACCAACATTTTGTAGGTTTTTTTTTTTAAACTGCATCCCAGAGTTCTAGGATGTTTTGTCCATAATTTCTCTTTCTTGTTTTTTGTTTCCTTTTCTTAGTATCTGCGTGTAATAGTTCTTCAACTTTATCTTCAAGCTCTGAGATTCTGTCTTCTGCTTGGTCCTGTGTATTGGTGAGACGTTCCCCTGAGTTTTTGCTTTGTCTTGTGCTTTTCATTTTTCAGGATTTCTGTTGGTTCTTCTTCAGCATCTCTGCCTCTTTGTTAAGTTTCCTCCTTCATATCATACATTGTGTTCCTTATTTTATGCAGCTATTTATCTGTGTCTTATTTGAAGTTATATATCACGTTATATATCAGTTCTTTTGAATTCTTTGTCTGCCATTTCATCCACTTTCACATTTTTTGCATTCAGTTCCTAATGAATTATGGAAATTTGAAAGACTCCTGTGGCCTTGATTTTTCATATTTCTTGTGTTTCTATGATGTACAGTTATAAATGCTAAAATTGTAAAAGTGTATTCCGGTAAAAGACACACTGCCATTCGTCCACCTCAGAGTACTTCCCTTGCTTCAAACATACTTTTCCCATTGTTCCTACCGCTTTCTGAAGCAGTTCTGAAAGTCCTCTTAAATGAGTATCTTTAGTTGCACTGTTACGGCTGCCTCAGTGTCCTGAATTGATTCAGAATCTTTCGTAGTCATTTTGACTTTGGGGGAGACCCAGAAGTCACGCGATGCCAGACCTGGTGAGCTGCGTGGGTGAGGACACACTGGAGTGGTGGATGAGCTGCCTTTCCATTGGGTGGCGCTGGGCAGCACCATTCACCATAGTTCTGTCACACGGCATAAAGACACTCTGCAAAGACTTCTAGAACTGCCTCAGAAAGTGGC
>NW_004955466.1:5849355-5855250 GCF_000276665.1 Chinchilla lanigera | reverse complement strand
GTGGCGCTGGGCAGCACCATTCACCATAGTTCTGTCACACGGCATAAAGACACTCTGCAAAGACTTCTAGAACTGCCTCAGAAAGTGGCAAGAGCAGTGGATGAGAGGATTTGTAGAAGAGTGTTTTGAGGGGAATTAATAACAATGTGCCTTATAGTATAATAACTTTTTTTAAAAGACAGGATCTTGCTATGTAGCTCAGACTGGCCTCAAACTCACTGTGTAACCCAGGCTGGCCTTGAACTTATAACGGTCCTCCTACCTCAGCCTTCTGAGTACTGGTATTACAGGCTGTGCACCACCGTATCTGACTTGTTGTAATAACTTTTTTTGAATGTACACACACACCATATTTTTAAAATCACCCTTTAATATTAAGATTTATGTGCCCCTTGGGATGAGTGTCTCTTTTACCTTCCTTCCAGGGTCTTACTGTCCAGCCTTTGTGTGAGGCTTTATCCCAGGTACCACTTGTGTTTGTGGAGCCCGGCCCTCTGCCTGGGAACTGGGGTTAGCATTTCAGGCTGATTTCTTCTTTTCTCTGTGTTCTCCATGATTTTTAGCTTTCCTATCAGTTCTTTCCTGATGCCCAGGAGTTTTTCTCTTTGTTAAGTAGTTATTTTCCAAATGTCTTGTGACTCTAGCTCAGGGAGAAGCTGTCATTTGCTGCCAGCTTCTATTCTGCCATCCTAGCTTTCTCTCAGAAGGCATAGTTTTATTTTTTTTTAATTTTTATTTTTTATTTTAAAGAGTAAAAGAAGGATAACATAGTAATAGGGGGAAAAGGCATACTTTTAAAAAGATTATTTTCTAGAGGTAATTTTCTTTAATAACATATATTGATTCCCTTCCCTACTAGCTTGACTTCCAACAACTTCAGTTTAAGGTTTGTTACTCTTCTCTCAACTTTCTTTTCATTGGCATTCTCATCTTTATTTTATTGAAGTATTTACTATATGAAGAATAATCTATAAAAGATTATTTGGTCAGAATCCAATCCAATTTTATTAATACAAAAATTTCAAAATGTGTGGGTTTTTTTTTTTAGTAGTACTGAGCATCCAACCCAAGGCCTTGAACATGCTAGGCAAGCACTCTACCACTGAGTTGTACTCTTAGCCCCTTTTATTATTTTATTTTGAGACAAGGTCTCCCTAAGTAACCCAGCTTTGCCTTGAACTTGCAGCTCTCCTGCCTCAGCCTCCTGGGTAGGTGGGATTATAGGCATGTGCCACTGCACCCAGCTCAAAATGTGTTTTAAAGTAACAATTGTCAGAATACAGATTTCCCTCATTCTGGATGAATAACACTTCATGGTCTTCCAATGCTATTGCTAATGTGTTAACATACGATCTGAATGTTTTACTGTGATCCCTCTTCAATTTGTTTTGTAGCGTCTCAGTGCCAAGGGCTCTATGCTTGAAGAACTTCTGGCCAGAACTAAAGATGCTTTACAAATGGATATTCAAAACGTTTCAGGCCCAGAGTCTCTCCAGCATGTCCTCGTCGTTGGCCTTCAAGCGAAGATTCAAGAAGCTAATGAGAAAATCCAGGTCCTTCTTTGATGCTGTTTTTTAGTGAATTTATTCCTTAAAATGGAGTGGTTAGTGGGTGGGGAAGACGATGGATGGTCCTGAAGCTTGGAAATGTTTTTTAAAGTATTTTTTTTTCTTCTTTTGTTTTTAAATAATTTCGAGCATATTGAATATAGAAGTGTAATAAATTAAATATGCTTATGTCTACTGGGAAAATGTAAATCACCACTGGAAGAAAACATTTGTTAGCTGATGAATTTACTAATGAGTTGGGCCAATTTTGAGCTTTGTTTTTTGCCTTTACAGAACACCATGGTAAAACTTGTTGCAGCATTGAAGAGCTCCACTGATGCGGTGCCGGAGTCCGACCTCAAGCGGAAGGTGCAAGAGTCACAGAGGGAGCTTGAGTTGTGCATGAGGAGAGCTGAACAGTTACTCAGACAGAGAGAGAGCCACGGTGAGCTCGTCTCGAAGTACAAGGTAGGAGCCCTTTCACTGTCCCTGCGGGGATCTTCTCTGAAATCGAGATGCTTCCTTCCCTGTAATTATATACAGCGAGGGCAGGGGATAGAGCTCAGCGGCACAAGCGCCTGCCTGGCAAGTGCAAGGTCCTGAGTTTGATTCCCACTACCAAAAAAAAAAAAAAAATCTATATGTATATCGTGAAAGTGTAACTGGAAAAAAATTTTTTCCTTACTTTATACATCGTTCCCCCACAGCTATTAAAAATGAATCGTTAAGCAAAGCGTATTTTAATTCCAGTTTTATCACGGAGCTGAAGTATACTCAGTGATTGAGTGTAAAAGCACGACTGACTTTGGCACTTGAGGAAAACTTTAATATTTCTGGCTCTTTTATTTGTAAAATCGGTCTAATAATTCCAGCACTGTCCAGCTGCCAGATTTGCTGTGAAGCTTTACATGAAAATAAGGTTTGTGAAGGCACCTTGGACAGCTGAAATCCTCTGATGGTATAAAGATACTATTACTATTAAAATGCTTGATAAAGTGTTCGTGAGTATATGCTTATCTGTAAGTTAAAAACTTGAAGTGTTGTTTTGTCTAGAGATAGTTTTCCAGTTGGTTTTTTCCCAGGTTTCACAGAGAAGAGCTATTGTACGTGCACTATTTTTAACACAATGGGAAGTCCCTCAGAGATTTGAAGCAAAGGGAAAATAGGATCTCTAGCCTAGAGCGCTGGGGAGGTGACTGAATACATGGTCCTTTGTTCATCCACCTGTTCAGCGTTGGACACAGTTATCACGTACTTAAAAGAGCGAGGCATTTGGGGCAGGTCAGGTGCAGCAGGCCAGTACCCCCGGTCCTACCGCTCCCACTGTGGTCGGAAAAGGTGCTCCCGCAGGAGCGTGTCTGCATTCTCTCCAGGGCCTCTGTCTACATCTCCTCTGGGCCTCAACCCTAGTTTGGCTTCCAAGATTATTTACCACACCAGGTCCATTTTGCCAGCCACCAGCTGTCTTTTTCTCCTGCCTTTACTCCAGGTTAGGAAGGAAGAAAGGATTGACTTTCAGAATCCATAGTGTTTTAAATAATCATCAGGCTAGATTTCACAAGGGGAGTTTTCATCTGCCAAGCAAAGAGAAACAAAAAATTTAGAGGTTCCTAGGCCCTTTCTGTACCAGAAAGGACAGCTCACAGTGTTGGACCGTGTTTCTCTCCCTGACCATCTGTCTGTCTTTTGAGATTTGAGGCCAGAGACCCTTCCTCTTTGCCTCTGGCCTTTGGCGAAGTAGATACGCTTTCCAGTGGAAGCAAGGTCCACGCTCTGGCTGGTCACACCAGCAGGGAGAGTTCCGGCTCTGTACTGTGGTTGAGGTCTTTCCCGGGTCATAAATCTAGCAGTTAGCACAGAAGCCTTGGAGAAGGGTGCTGGCGCGCAGCACCGTGTGTCTCTGCAGTGGGCTAGTGCATGCAGGGAGTGCATGAATGAATTCTCACCCTGCCTGATTACCTGCTACTCCAGAATTTCTTCCGTCTTCTCTCTCCTATAGGTTTCCTGTTCTTTCCACAGGTCTCAAACTATTTTTTGTTCTGGTCTAGCCAGATTTTTGCTCTCACAGAGTCTGCCTGGTAAGGAGCAGACACATTCCTGGCAAGGCTGTCCGCACCCCTGTCCCCTGCGGCTCCTTCCTTGGGGCAGGACTGCCTATGTGTTGGCCTTGGGCAAAACTTTGAATTGATGATAAGGTAATGTGGGCTCCTTACAGCATAGCAGTGATTATGCATGATATTGAATATTTGCTATAAATCCCACTGTAAACCTTCCTATTGCAGTGCTAATCTCTAATACACACAGATGTACTCTCCGTATTGTTTCTTACAAAGTAAGCTTGTCTACCTGATACATAAAAACTGAAGAGGTTTTTAGACAGTTGCCATTGTCTCTTAGTTTAATAAGCCTTTTAGTTATTTATCAGAAAGCAGCAGGAATTATTGTGACTATCATGAAGATATCAAGTAGATAACTATATTTGAATAATAAAGAGTTTGTGATTCTGCTCAAAAGAATTAAAGAGACACAAAAGGGATATCAGCCTTGGTTTACAAAGAGATGTCTCCTGTGCCTCTTGCAGTAGCCCGCAGAGTCCCTTCTAATTTTACCTCCTGTCACAGAACTGCCAAGGCGGTTTTGAGGATTTGACAGTATAATGAAGTCTCTGTGTTCTTGTTTGCTTTTTTTTTTTTTTTTTTTTTTTTCTAGGAAGCACTAAAAATTTCTAATGCAAATAGTCTGGTCAGGTATTTGAAAGCCATCAAAGAACTGAAGCCCAATGTCCCCGAGGATGCAAAGCTGTCTCTGGAAGAGAAGAGTAGAGATGCCTGTGCCAAGTGGGAGGTAGGACACGCGTGGGCTTCTGGCTGTGATCCCAGAGTGTTCGGCATCAGAGTGGATCCTGGGCTCCCCGTGTACTCTTCGTCACGGGGCGGGGGTGATGCCAGCGGGCCGGCCCCAGGTCTGTGCTGTTTGGCCCGTGTCTGCCTTCAGCCAGTGACAGCACTGTTAGGAGTAGACAGCAGTCGGAAGGGAGGAGGGGAAGCCTGAGGGTTTCTTCTCCTTCCCTTTGGCACTTTCTCTGGCAGGAGCTCTCTCTGGATTCCAGAGCCCCAGCTTCTGACCTGTGTCTTTTCTTTGGGGGCTCCACGCAAGCGTCCACTGCAGGGGTGGGAGCGGCTTTCCTTGTGCTCATCCCTTGGTGCCTCTGTTCTCTGACTGACTTCTCCGAGCTTTTATCTCTGGTGTAATAATTCCCTGCATTTGGCCAGACACGGTGGTGCACGTCTGGGATCCCAGCACTCAGGAGGCTGAGGCAGAAGGATCATTGAGAGTTCAAGGCCAGCCTGGGCTACATAGTGAGACCCTGTCTCCAAAAATAAATAATAATAATAATTCCCTGCATTTAGCATTCTCAGAATGAAATATTTTAAGAGTGTTTTCTGTTGTCCTGGTTGGATGCTGATGGAGACAATATATTGACACATGTACACATACAGAATTTCATAGTGAAATAGGTGTGGCCTTTGCTGGCAGACAAACCTGGATTCAGAAGCTATGACCCTGGATGAGTTACTTAACTTTTAAGAACAGTGATAAAATGGGAATAATATGCTGGGCATGGTGGCGCACGCCTGTAATCCCAGCACTTGGGAGGCTGAGGCAGGAGGATCGGTGCGAGTTTGAGACCAGCCTAGGCTACAAAGTGAGCTCAAGGCCAGCCTGAACTGCATAGTGAGATCCTGTCTCAAAAAGACCAAAAAAAAAAAAAAAAAAAAAAAAAGGGAAATAACACAACTTACTTGGCAGGATTGCTACAAAGATTTATATAAAGCATATGTTACAGAGATTATTTTCAATAAGTAGTAGTTAATATTACAAATATATATATTACATATATATGTATATGTGCACGTACATACATCTGTAGTCAGCCCTCCATATCTGTGGGTTGTGCATCTGTGGATCAGCCAACTGCAGATCAAACGTATTTGAGAAAAAAACTCATCTTAATGGAACATGTGTGGTCTTTTTATGATTCCATAAATAATGCAGTATAACACCTATTTACATAGTGTTTACATTATGTTAGGTATTATAAGTACTGCAGAGATGATACAAAATATACAGGAGGGTGTTTGCAGCT
Source organism: Chinchilla lanigera (assembly GCF_000276665.1). NCBI lineage: Eukaryota > Metazoa > Chordata > Mammalia > Rodentia > Chinchillidae > Chinchilla > Chinchilla lanigera. Next base: position 5,849,556 of record NW_004955466.1, on the reverse strand, counting down.
CATATGGCAAATGCCATTTTGTATAAGGACCCGAGTATCCTCACATTTGTATTTATGGGTCCTGGGGGAGGGAGGTTCCTGAACTAATCTCCCAGAGATAACTATACATGCATAGGTGTAATTGGATTGAATAACTACTGTTACAGGATCTCCTAAAACATGTCACAAAATAAAATTATAAATTTTCTTAAATTAAAATTT
>NW_004955466.1:5812244-5849255 GCF_000276665.1 Chinchilla lanigera | reverse complement strand
TTTTTCTCCGGTACTGGGAACCGAACTCACGACCTTGCGCTTGCCAGGCAGGCGCTTTTGCCGCTGAGCTAAATCCCCAGCCCCTCCTTTTTTCTTTTTCTTTCTAAAATTTAACATTTTATTTTATTTTATTTGCTTTTTTGAGACAGGGTCTCAGTGTGCAGTTCAGGTTGCCTTAAGCTCACTTTGTAGCCCCAGGCTGGCCTCAAACTCGCAACAGTCCTCCTGCCTCAGCCTCCCAAGTGCTAGGAGTACAGGCGTGTGCCACCATGCCTGCCAAAATTTTTACATTTTAAAACAGTTTTAGATTGAAAGAATTATTGGGATGGTGGTTCAGAGAGTTCCAGTCCACCCCAGGCTGAGGTCCTACTAGCATTAACACCTTACATAAGTATGGTACTTCGGGCCAGTATGGGTTTTGTTTTTTCCTTGGTGGTACTGGGGATTGAACCAGGGCCTATATAGGCAAGGTAAGTGCTCTACCACTGAGCTACATCGACAGCCCTTTTTATTTTTTTGAGATTAGCTCTTTCCAAGTTGCACAGACTGGCCTTGAATTTGCCATCCTCTTTTTTTAGCCTCCCAAATAGGGATTCCAAGCCTGCACCATCATGCCCTGCATTGATACATTTTGATTAACAGAAGTTTGTGCTTTATTCATATCCCGAAGCTTTCCCTCCTTCTGTTCCAGGAACCCATCCAGGATACACATTGTGTTTATTTTTGTGTCTTCTTAGCCTCAGATACATGCCTTTTCCAAGTCTGTAGCTTGTCTTTCATATTCTTAACAGTGCCTTTCATAGCAAAACCACATTTTTTTAGTTAGAAACTAAAAGAAAAAAAATGTTAATGGGTCTGGCTGGGATTTTTAAAACATTCTCTCCAAAGATACATGGATGAATCAAATATTATTTAAGCTCTAGTCTGTCCTCTTTGTTACTACACATATTTGAGTTGTTTTTACAAGTGGTTTTCAGTATATTCTGTTCCATGATTAATATGTTCCTTTTCTTCCAGTCTCTTCATCGTGAAATTTCTTTGTATATTCAACAACTAAAAATAGACATCGAAAGAGGAAAACTTAATGACATTATTTCAAAACTTGAAAAGCAAATAAATAAAGAAAAGAAACTTATTCGTAGAGGAAAGAGCAAAGGTCTCATCAGAGAACATGAGGTAAAAGGAACGGTTTCCACTGAAATTTTGTCACTGTGTTGCAGTCCATCCTAAATCACAGTGCCTGTCCTTAGTGTAGGATGAAGTCAGCTCTGAAAACGGCTTCAACCTGCATGACCCTGAGGATTGTCATTGAGGTGGCCCAGACCGTCCCTGTCCCTGTGTGTCTTACTTTATTATTATTTTTTTTTTTTGGTTTTTGGTTTTTCTCCGGTACCGGGAACCGAACTCACGATCTTGTGCTTGCCAGGCAGGCGCTTTTTGCCGCTGAGCTAACTCCCCAGCCCCTGTGCGTCTTACTTTAGCAGTGAGGAGATTCAGCAGAGAGTTACTGTTTCATGAGCTCCCCTTACTACATTTCTGGGCCCCGCATCCTGAGACGCTGGTCACAGTGCTGTCGCCTGTTGCTGCAGTATCCGCGGACGCTTCTGTCGGGGCGTGGTGTCCTCAGAAAGGCAGCTTTTGTGAAAATGAGCAGATCAGGGTAGAAAGCAGCTTGGGGCAGATGTAATCATCTCTTTTGGCCTCTCTTCTGTTTGGTTGCTTTTATACATTTGATAGGGCTGACCCCTCTTTTCCTTTCTTTTTAAATGTCCACTGCTGTGGTTCTCAGTGGCAGGCTTTTTCACACAGGTTGGGAAGAGAACCCTTTTTAGAGTTCTGCATAGATTTTCTGTTTTTCTTCTGTTACCTCAGGGTGTCATTCTCCTCTCCCAGCATTTGTTAGTTGAGTTCCTGATGATAGCCATTCTTTCTGGAGTAGGATGGAATCTCAGTGTTGTTTTAATTTGTATTTTGCTTGTGGCTGGTGGTGTTGAACTTTTTTTCATGTACTTACTGACCATCTGTACTTCTTCTGAGAAATGTCTGTTTTGGCTGTACATGTTTTGATTGGGTTAGAATTAGCCTTTTGGCCAGGCATGTTGGTGCACACCCGTAATCCCAGCGCTCAGGAGGCTGAGGCAGGAGGATCATTGAGAGTTCGAGACCAGCCTGGGCTACAAAGTGAGCTCAAGACCAGCCTGAACTGCATAGTGAGACCCTGTCTCAAAAAAAAAAAAAAAAAAAAAAAAAAAGAGATTAGCCTTTTGAACCACAAATCTTATGCCACGTGTTCCCTATGATACCCAGAACAACTCTGAACTCTTAAGCAGGCTACCAGTTCCTGCAGAGGCTGACCTGGGAGACACCTGTCCTATCTCTTCTGTCTTCCTCTCAGAACGTGTCCTTGTTCCTTCCGCACCTAGCACAGATAGTACCTTCCTGTGACATAGGCTTTTCTTGACTCTTTAAGGCAAGTAGCAGCTCTCTCAATACTTTTCATACTACATGCTAATTGTTTGCCTGTCTGTATTCCTGAGATGTGAATTCCTTTAGGGCTGATTCCTCTACTTTTCCACAGTCCTTTTTATCACACCAAGACCGCACTAATGGACTATAAAAGAATGTATTGCTAGAGTCGCACTTACCGATGAGTTTCTGATCTGGTGTGTGGGGTAGTTGTGGACTCCATCTGAAGCCCGTCTCCTGCTGTCTTCTGTTAGGCTTGTTTTGCTAAGGACGGCGTCCTGAGCGAGGTTGACCACCGCATCGGTGTCCTGAGGGTGCTGTGTGAAGAGCTGGCTTCGCAGGAGAAGCAGCGGGAAGTGAAGAGAGCTCTCAGAGATTATGAGCAGAAGATAGCACGACTGCTGAAGAATGCTTCTGAGATTCTCACAGCCCTGCAGGCCCCTGAGGGAGGTTCATCGAAAGTCCAGTCAGTACTTGATGAGAAGAGCTGTGCTTGGGGAATGCTAGAGGACACCTTCTGCACTATCAGATGGCATTAAGCTTTATTCTCTTTTAGTTTCCATTGTTCTCACTCTGTTTTAACAGGCAATCTTGATTTCTTCCCAGGGGGACCATGACCACAACCGAGAATGGCGGAAAGGATTCCCACAGTGAGGCACTACTTGCAAAATCAGATAATCAGCCGTCAGCTGAAAAGGTGTTGGAAGTAGATAATGAATTATAAAAGTACACTCAGTGTAAAAGGCCAAGCGTACAGTAATCCACTTCTACTTGTTTTAAGCATCGGTTTTAATTATCTGGTTGTTCGCATCAGCTAAGAAATCCCACTTAACAAAATGCAAGGAAGACTAATTTTTCGAGGAATTAGAATGCGCTGAACCAAAGCTGTCGTGATTATAACTTAATCTTGTTCTGAGGATGCAGGTGTGCCATGCAGAGACCACCCTGGACCGTCACGAAGACAGGTTTTCTATGGCCACTGCTACTGAGGGCGGGAGAGGCTAGCACAGGCTGCACAAGTGCCTCTTTCTTTGAGATGAACTAGTTCACTGATCATTTGTCTTCTTGCTCTCATGTATTTTACTGCCTTTGAGAGGTGAATTTTCTAAATTCTTGAAGTCAGATTGGCACTTAGTGCGTGTCACGGCCTAGAGCACCAGACAGCACATGCAGGGGAGCGATGGGGTACATTTGTTTTTGGGGGTCTGCTCCTGCTCCTGCATGGTAGTGTCTGTCCGCGTGTGCCTGTGGCCAGGAGATCTCACACAGCGATAGCATTTAGCGGCAGGCGGTGTTCCTTTACCCATTAGAAGGTGAGACCCGCTGTGGTAAATCTCCTCTGTCCTGCGGGCAGGCTTTTCTCTGAGCTGAGAAGTTGCAAAGAAATCATATCATCTCTTGGTTTGGAGCAGAAAGAATCAACAATATATCTATAAGTGTAAAGCATATAGCTCTTCCAGACAAGTTGTTTATGATTATGTTTATTTTCTTGCATATTTGCGTAGGCCATGGAACCCATTAAGAATTTCAGCCCGGCCTCAGAGTTAAAGCCCCAGCGAGAAGAAAGCATTATGGGAAAGGATGGAAAGGAAGATAGTGCACCTATAAATAAGTTACAAGAGAGGTAACCTCTTTTTAAACAGCTGGAAAATCCAACGGAAATCCTTTACCTTTGGGAACATGTTATGCTTTATAAAAAGTTTTATCCTTTAGAATTTTGATATCCTTTATAAATTATAAGTTATAATTTTGGTGCATGGGTCTAGTAATTTACTTTTTTTTTGAGACAGGGTCTCACTATGCAGTTCAGGCTGGCCTTGAGCTCACTTTGTAGCCCAGGCTGGTCTCGAACTCACAACAGTTCTCTTGGTTCAGCCTCTCGAGTGCTGGGATTACAGGCGTGCACCACCACGCCCGGCTGGTCTAGTAATTTAAACAGAAGTTCCCTGGGATTTCATCACGTACAATTGACAATAATTTAAAGATATTTTTTGTCTTATTTTTAAAATTCACATTTGCATCCAATTTTTTCAGGTATGATACACACAAAGAGATTCTTGAACGACATCTACAGAACAACAAATTCAGGATTACTTCTGACTTCTCTAACGAAAAGGAATGGAGGACTGCTTGTCTGAAGGATAAGCTGAAAGACCTGCAGGTAGCTACTGGAAATATTATTTCTCTTTTATTAGAAAAGAGTGCTACTGTGAGTATGGACATGACTATTTCTGTTAAGGTGCCATACACAGGATGTATCCCAAGAAATCTCTGTTGGATTGCATTTCTAATGTCACCCTATTCCAGAAAGTGATTTGTTTGCAAGTACCAAGCCTAGGACAGCCTTTGCTTATAGATTGTAATTTATTCCTGATGCTTTACTCAGATGCTTCTGATGCTGTGGTTTACAGTTTTTGATTGTGTTTGGGACTTTAGATGAACTGATCAAAAACGACATGTTTGGTGGCAGTTTCCACCTGCTGCTGTGTTGCTCCGGACTTAATAAACTAGTGACTTTGAATATTCATCTCAGTCAGTCATCGTCTCGACCAAGTTCTCACATTGTGTAGAATTGCTGTAATGTGTATCAGCTGTGGACTGCCTGATGCTAAGCAGTGTAGTCAGGCAGCGGAGGGAATGATGAATGATCTTCCCAGAGACTTCAGATAAAGTTTTGCGTTTGACTCTGGTGGTAGAGAAACTGCAGTCTGTTAGTGGTGGAACGCACACATCATAAGCTTTACAAGTAAATACCTTAATCGTGTTGAGGATTATCAGTGCGTTGTAGTGCAGTGGTCTTGTCATGTGTTGTAACCTTCGTGAGGGACCCATCCACCCGGTGACCGAGGCCAGTGTGGGTCCTGTAGTGTGCGCCACTTGCCAGTTTCCTTCCCTTTCTTATGCCAGCTTTCAGTCACACTCTTCTCTGTTTGTCCCCTGAATAAGCCAGTTTTGTGTGTGTAAAAATCACGGTGTTTAAGCGATGGATTTAGCATGTTTTCATCACCACTAAGAAACTGTCTGGAGTCTTTCCCCTGGTGACTGACTATTAAGTTGATTGGGAAGACTATATTAGATTTTGGAGAGAGTGAAGAACAAATAATTCTGTTGATCCCTCAATAGTATTCTTAGGTTGTGCCTTAAAATAAGACACTGGACTAGTATAGAATTATAGACGTTTTGTTATAAGCCGTAAGTTAATGTTATTTATTTACTTATGTGTATAGAAACAGTTTTGTTTCATCACAGTTTTCTTTTCGTTTAGAAGGTAGCAGATTTACTAGCTAGAGGAAATAGAATATCTATTCCTGGTGGATATGTATCTTTCTGGATTGTGTTCTCTGTATAGTATCTAAGGTGAAGGGAGCTGGGGACCTTTGCAAGTTGTGTTGTCAACACCTTTCTTTCACTGAATGGTACTTTTGAGAGCACAATTAATGCCATGTTTCCCTATGGGACAGTTCATTTGTAGATGGTTGGAAAATATTTTAAAACACATTTTCATGTGAAACATTCTGTTTCCTCCCACAATAGTAAATGTCTCATTTTGTAAGAATAAAATAATTGTGCTTATTAATTTTCTGATTGATGTGTTAATTTGTATATTTCATCTAGCTCTTAAAAAATGAAACTGATGCTTGCTGGAAAGAGTTTGAAGTCATCTCACTGAAGCTAGAAAGTCTTGTGGGTGACACGGAGAAGCCTGTTATAGTTAAGGCAAGAGATACATTAAAGGGAAAAGAAAGCGACTTTCAAGTGCCTCTTAAGGCCAGGTATAATTGTGAAATCTACTTACTACCCATGAGTTTAATGAATCTACTCAATTTTTAGAAGTCCTTTTAAGCAAAATGATTGCTATACTAAGTATGTTATTTTATTTAGTTATCATGACCACAAAAGAGACCAACATTATTGCATTAGCCAGATGTCTGTTGTAAAAAATACCCGCGCTAAGGCATCTTCCTAAGGGAGAAGGTGTAGCGTTCCTCACGGTTTCCGTGGTTCCAGTCCAGGTTTCCTGGCTCTGTTGCCCCGGGGTGGCGCTGTATGTTATGGTGGGAGTGCGTGGTGTGAGGGGGGTCTCTTTGTTTCCCGACAGCTGGGAAGCAAAGAGGGAAGGATCCCTATCCCCTTTCAAGTGATTTAACTTCCACTAGGCCCAGCTCCTAACAGTTCCCAGCTTCCCAAAACACCAATCCCAGGACCAAGCCTTTAACACATGGGCCTTCAGGGATTGTTCCAGATCCAACATGTAGCAATCACAGTGGTCGTTTTACTGATAAGGAAACATGTGCTCAGACAGGGTGTGGAGCACAACCAACCTATAGCGGTAGCCAGAAACTGCCAGAGACGGGTGGAACTTCCAAGGTCATGCTCTTCCGGGCGTCTCTTCTTGGGCATGAATGTGGCCAAGTACACTGTCAGGAAGAAATGACTTCCTCATTTCTGAAACAAGAGTGCTGTTACTAATCCACATCAACAAGATGTGTACAGGATATGTGTCCCCAGCACGTGCCCCTGTTTTACATAGGAAGCCACGGAGGCTCCGAGTCTGTGACTTACCCACAGCCACGCATTTCAGTTTGTTACCTGTAGAGCCTGTTACTTGAACCCTATCATGTGGAGTAACGTTTATGAATGGAATTATAAATTATTCCATAATTGCAATAAAATAATTATGAGGTTTCTTGGTCATCATGTCAAAGTTAAAGTATATCAGTATTTAAATTTCGAAACAGAGGGAAATACTTAACAACAACGAAAACTGTTTAACAGCAGTTTTCTGTTGTTATTTCCATTTAATTATTTATAATTCTTAGATATTAGGACGCATTTTAGAGGGAAAGAGAAATCATTAGTAAGGATATCAAAACAGTAACAAGTGAGTTGGAGTTGGCTAGGGCCAATGGATGCATACTTAACCAAGGTCTCTTACTAAATAAATGTTTGTTAGATGAATGATTAATGGATAAATTAATGGATAAAAAGAACACTTGGATATGGCAAACTCATGCTTTGGCATTTTAGATGTGTGAGTTTGGATTTAATGTGATCTGTACATATCACTATGTGTGTTTTCCTTGGGTGACTATTTTTCGTTCATGGTCAAATAATGGTGTTGATGTATTTTTGTAAGATATTTTTCTGCTTTGTTTCCTTTCCCGTCTGGGTTATTTTTCACCCAGAATCGAATCCCTAGAGCTGGCACTGCAAGTTGTGTTGCCTGTGGAGGAGGAGTCGCTGCCCCTGTGTGCCTCGGACCTGGCTCACAGGGAGGTGGCCGTCCAGGAACTTCATCTTGTGGACGCTGATGGCGTTTACCAAAACCTGAGGGTAAATAATTCCTCCTGGTGTATTGACAGAGAAATCAGATAGTTATGCATTTTTAATGTATTTATCAGTGTAGATCTCAAATATAGCCAGGACAGAAAAATCTTCAATAATTTATTAACTTGCTATTCATTTCTCAAGTCTCCAATTCCTTGTAACTTTGGAAGTAGGTGCCATGTAATAAATAACAGGGTATTTTCTTTGAAGCCAAAATAAAGCCACCTTCCCGAGTGCCTTCCTTGGTGACTGAATTCTGAAATACCATATTAGACCCATTGGCTTAAACTGGCATATTTTACATTTATTTATTCCAGACGGATTCTGTCCTAAATACTTTTCAGCCTGTATAGCTGCTCTCACAACTGCTCATCTCTCTTTGCTTTGAAACAATAGATTTATGTACTTGTTTTCTCTTGGCGGCTGAAACATCGGGGGAGGGGGCATGAGATAATGACACAGCTGGGCTCGCTGATCATTGTAATTAAAAAGTTTCCTATGGTAAAGTGTCAGCTTTGGTTAATCTCAGAAGCATTTTTCTAGATCAGATCTAGTCTTCTGATTGAGATTAATGTGTGACATCCAGTTTTCTTTTGTCCGCCTTAGTCTTTTCCTTTAAATTCTTTTCTCTTTTTTTTAGAATATCCAGGATTCCATTGCAAAACAGATAACAATATGTGGCGACTTAGAAGAGCCAGGCAATTCTGTATTAAAGGGATTACACCCGGTTGACGTAGGCGCCACAAAAAACATTCTGCTGGCGTGCAGAACTCAGCTTGAGCGAGCGAGCCGTAAGGTGCAGATGAGTAAGGCTGTCCTGGCTGCCCTGGAGGAGCTGCTGTCCTCTCTAGCAGCGGTGAAGCTTCCCGAGGACCTTGTCACGGAGCTGTCAGCCTCAGATGCACCGGGGGCACCGGGAAGTACTTCAACGGGAAGGGATATGGAGGGAGAAATTCGGCTGATGAAAGCCAAGGCCAGACAGCTGGATGAGCGCTTGCAGACGCTTGGCATAACCGTTAAAGACGGCGAGCAAGGCAGAGATTCCACTTGTGAAAAGCTTGTAGATGCCGTGTGCACAAAGTTATCCGACACACGGGGCCTTGGTGTGCAGCAGGAACTGGCTGAGGAGAACCAACTGTTAGAGGCCTGTAGCTCCAAAAATAATGAGCTCTTTAAAAATCTTCAGGATGTGCAGAAGCAGATGGGTGAGATTGGCCTGAAGGATCCCACTGTTCCGGCTGTAAAGCATCGGTAAGAAGAGTGATGCCTCCATGCATTTCTGCCCAGGGGGACACTGCTGCACTTCCACCTCTCTCTCGTGTGAGACAGACGCTCCCGTGTGTTTCCATTGCTGTCCCATCCCACCCCATTCCTCTCGGTAGGCTTCTCAAGCAAGCTTTCGGCTTTACTGACACAGTTCCTTTCCAGAATAGAGAGATAATATATTATCTCTTTAACGTGTGTCTTCTCAGGGTGAGGCAAGGACACCCGTGTAAAGGACACGCGTTCCTTCAGAGCCCTTTGCACTTGGTGTGCGTCTTACAGTCCCTTGAGGGTAGGGGACGGGCACAGCCCACACATTCGGTATGGAAGGGCCAGTGGCAGAGGACGCGCGTGCCACGTCTTGTCCCTGCACCTCGCTGATTGTTTGGCCTCCCCCTTCCTCCCAGTAGGACCTGGGGGTGCTGAGCGGGAGGACGTGGGGCTGACTTCAAGAGGGAGGTTAGGTGCTGCTGTGGCGATGGAGCAGAATCGCGGTGGACTGGGGCTAGCAGCCCCTTGCACCTGCCCTGCGTGTGAACTCCGGCATTCTGCGTGTGTCCTCTGGGTCCTGGAAGTGGGAATATTAGCAAGAGTCACCTCTGTGGAACTTTCTCTCCTCTTCTCCCTGAGTCTCTCCCACTCTGTGTCCCCGGCTGCCCAGGCTCAATGGTTTCTGGAGGGTCTTCAGCTGACCAAGTCCCTCAGGGTAGCCAAGTGCACCCTTTCCCAGTTCCCCTCCGCCCTCAGGCCGCATGAGACTGCGTTGCTAGAGTGCCCCAATTCATAGTGAGGTGCTGAACTAATTATTAGTGTAGTTATTCCTTTAATGAATTTTAATTACAGATTTCTGCATAACAAGTAACATCTGCACGAGAAAATCATGTGTTTATAAATTATACCTTACTCTATTAACGTAGCTGTTAATCGAACAAATGTGTATTGTGTGCCAAGCACTGTTACAGGTTCTGGGGATAGAGCAGTGAACAGAGAACTTCTTGCCCCTTGTAGAGCACAGTATGTCCTGGAAAGAAGAGGGTACTTAGTTTGTCTGGAGGTGAGGAAGCCTGTGGAGAGTTGGTAGGGAAGGCGGCGGAGGAGGTTGTGACTCAGCAGGGCCATCAGGTAAGGCTTTGATTAGCAGGTGACCTTGACGTCAAGGAGATGCAAGAGCAAGCTATGGGACCGCTGCAGGAAGAGCCTTCTAGGCCAGGGCTGTAGCACGCACGCCAGGTGTGGGAGGGGAGGGGAGGAAGGGCGAAAGGACAGCAACGAGAGCGACTTAAGCAGGACCCTGTTTCAAAAATGTAAGAAACGGCTGGGGAACGTAGCTTGTTGCGAAGGCCCTGGGTTCCATCCCTACTACCTCCTTTGTGATACAGGAGAACGTTTGGTGCATAGGGTGGAAGTGCAGGATGGCCTTTCCTGTCTCCCTGATCTCTCCCGCTTCTTCCTTAGGGATCCTGCAGCGCTGAGTCTCCATCCCTTCGCTCCCCCGCATCTCTCCCTGTCATCTCCATACATGCACGCCCGCTCCCACGCAGGCTCTCTCTCTCTCCCTCATTTGCATAGACACGCCTTTACAAAGGGGGGGGGGAATGTCTCTTCTAATGGTTTTGTATATTTTTTTTAAATGCCAAATTAGTACTCCTACTGGACTCTGTCACAAAACATGCAACTTCATCATTAACCTCACAGGACAGAGGGGAGTTAGCACAGACCCCCAGGTACTTGTACGGAATCACATTGGTTAACACCTGGCTAATATGCTTTTCTCCTCCATAATCCAGGAAAAAATCCTTAATCAGACTGGAGAAGGATCTAGATGGATACGAAGCAGAGAAAAAACACTTACAAGAAATGGCCAGTTCTCTTCCACAGTTCAAAGATGGCAGAGAAAAAATTGTGAATGAACAGTGCCAGAATACCGTGCTCTTGTGGGATAGCACAAAAATGGCTGTCACCGAGTGGTAAGGGAGCAGAAACCCCTCCTGAATCTGAAACACTGTCTGAACGTAGTTAAGGTTTAGGAAAATTTATATGGAAAACACATGCCAGGGACCTAGCGGAGGGGCGCCCGGTGCGAGCGTCTACACCGCGTGGTCCTTGCAAAGCTCGGGGCGGCGGTACCTGTGTGGCCTCGACAACTTGCCCTCTCTCTCTCTGGGAGGAAGCGGCATAACCTATGACTGTGGGAAATCCTGGGGGCTTCAGCCTCGCTGGGGGCTTCTCTTAGCTCTGCCGCCCCTCAGTGGGCCTCTGTGCAGGGTCCTGTCCTCGTGTCCCTCTTTTGTGTCCTTGTGCCCCACCTGGACAGAAGTCAGAGCAGCCTGCGTGGTGTCTGATCTCTACCCTCCCATTCACCGCAAGGAGAAGCTTGAGGACGAGAGTCTAAAGCATTTTCTCCAAAGTCACTGACTAAGTAGTGCCTGGACATACTAGAAACCAGGTTACTAGCTGCCACCTTTTCTGCACGGTTTCACTTTCCTGAAAGGGCTGAACCGACAGTGAGCAGAATAGACACTGCTGTGAGCGACCTGTGAAGCCACAGGTGAATTCAGCGGATAAATTCAATGGAAGCGCCAAGAATAATACTAGGGAGTCTGTTTTCCAAATGTCTTTTGAGAGGCCGGGGATATAGCTCAGTGGTACAAGTGCCTGCCTGGCAAGTGTAAAGTCCTGAGTTTGATTCCCAGCACCAAAATTTAAAAAACCACGTCTTTTGATTAATGATAGAATTGAGATGCTGGTGTGTAGGATTACAAATCTTGTGTTTCCCTTATAGTTTACATCTGTCAACTTTTAAGTATTGATCTGGCAACTGCACCAACCCGGGGATTATTGTGCCATCTATTTTGCAGATCAATACACGCATCGTCACCCTTAGGTTATCTTGAGAGGAAAAGCCTTTTTTTAACCTGTTAAGTCATTATTGGTTAGACTTACATAGAGAAAGGATGATTTTATTATTTTCAGTTGTTCAGCTGTGTTACTGTCTTTTCCCTCTTCATAGCCTTGACCAGTGTGGAAGAGTTCTGGAGCTCTTGAAGCAGTATCAGAATTTTAAAAGTGTCCTGACAGCTTTGATTCAAAAGGAGGAGACCGTCATCTCCCAGCAGGCTTCGTACATGGGCAAGGAGAACCTGAGGAAGCGGATGGCAGAGGTGAGTCTGCGCCCCGAAGAGGGCGTCTGTGCCGTGACCTCGAACACGAGCCCAACAGTAAAGGGGATCTTAGCAGCAGAAATGAAATCTGTTGTTTTGGTTTGTTTTGATTGTTTTATTTTTGAGACAAAGTGGTGTTGTGTAGTCCAGGCTGGCCTTGAGCTCACTATATTTATGGCCCAGGCTGCCCCGCCTGCCTTAGCCTCCCGAATGCTGGGATCACAGGACAGCACCCCCACATCCAGCTAAATGGATTTGGATTTGAAATCTGGGTGAAGCGAAGTTAGCTCTGACTGTATTTTACTGGGTATCTAAGAATATAATGAGTTTAACACCAGTGCTTGGAAAAGATCAGCCCCCAACCTGGTAGTGGGTAGCTTCTGTGTGGGGGTTGGTTTTGGGGTTGCAGTCCCACCAGGGCCTGGCATCGCCCTTAGTGGCTGCATCTGTGAGGGTATGACAACCTTTCCGCCACCTTCTGCTTAAAAGAACTGAGGCTTCCCTGCGGGTTTCAAAGAATGAAGAGGGCAGGAGAATCCCCCGTTGTGAAGGTGAGGGAAAGGCTAGGTTTCCTCCGCTTGCTTCTGTACAGGTGGATGCGCTTTGTCTTTGCGCAGCTCCCTCTGTTCACAGCCTCACTGAGCACGACTCCGTATTCTGTGAAGAATGACATGTTTGAACACTAGATGTCATTATTTTCTATGTTTTTACATGCCGTAGTCATCAACTACAGTGACAGAAGAATGGAAGAGTTTATAAAAAAACAAAAAGCCACTACACCACACTGGGGACTGCACATCAGAAAGGCGCTTTTCCTGTGTTAAGAGATCCGGCCAGAGTACTGCTGGTGTCCCAAGCGTGTGGGAAATGTGGCCTGCTGGATGTACTTGGATGTAGAAAGCAACTGTTAAACGTTCTAGTCATCGAGTGCAGCTCTGTAGAAGTGCAAATAGACCCGATGTATACAAATGACGTAGTTGAGAACTGTTAACTCACTGGCTCCAGTGACATGCAGAGTGTCAGGAATAGCTGCTGTCTGGGACCCAGGGCCACCCAGCTGACAAATCCGAAGAGCCCCTTTTCGCACGTCGGTTGTGTAGGCGGCGGCTGTGTAACTAGTTTCCCGTCAGACTGAACCGGAAGGGTCACAGGATCGTGAGCAGACAGCCAGCCGGAGTTGCTCACATGCAGCCTGTCTCCTTCCAGTGAGGTTGTTTTTGGGGTTTGCTGGCCCTGGGAAGCAGGAGGATCCTGTCCTTGTCCCATTGGGTGTAACGAGTTCTGGTTCCCTTGGTTCTCAGAGCACCCAGCATCTTCTGCCTTTGTCAACACCTTGCATGAGCACCTAGGTTCAGCGCCTGGGATTTATCACCATCTTCCGAGTGTTAGCCTCACTGCCCTGCCCCACTGTGGCTCACCCGCAGCTCTGCTCCTGAGCCCTTGACCCCTGGCCATGGAGCCCCCGAGGGCAGTCTACCCGCGCTCCTCTGTGGCTGTCAGGACAGGAGCCCAGCCCTGTCCTTGGCTAAGTCTCTCCAGAAGGCCAGCCCTTCACCTTCTGCCAGGGCAGAGGGAGGCTAAAGTGTTGCCCGTAAAAGCTAATATCCCATTTTCTTGTTTGTGACTATTTGCACTTTCCTGCGCGCCTCAAGGCAGTTTCTAGACTGTCTAAAATATTCCATGGCATAAATGGACTTTTTACTGGCGTCTCCTTCCACCTTCCTCCCCAACCCCTCTCTTTCTTGGCTGAGATTTCGGCCTTTTCTGGTTTATTACGCCAGGTAGCACCATTCTTCAGCTTGTGGGCATTTCACCTCACGTCCCTTTCCAGAGTGCACTCTGTCCTGCGGGTCTGCACCATTTATTCTCTCCTGGCGTTGCAGTGGCATCTGGGGAAGAACAGACAAATGCGTATCCCACCCAGCATGGGAAATCGGACGACTAGGTGGTGTTTTTTAGTGCATTAGTGGAAAAACAGAGAACCAGCTGGGCGTGGTGGCACATGCCTGTAATCCCAGCACTCGGGAGGCTGAGGCAGGAGGAGTGTTGCAGGTTCGAGACTAGCCTGGGCTATAAAGTGAGCTCAAGGCCAATCTGAATTGCATGGCGAGACCCTGTCTCAAAAAGACAAAAAGAAACCCAAACAAACAAAAACTAAAAGTACTTCCCATTAGATGTTTTATAATGATAACTGCTGAGGACCTGTGTGTATAAATGTATATACAGTTTTTAATTCTAGATTATCCCTTTAACATTTATAAACATTTCCTACATGAAACATTTTCTTTTTTTTCTGTATGAAAGAAAAGAATTTTATACAAAGTAATGTGTTAGAGAGTCTTAGTGATTAATCCACAGACTTTATGAAAGGGAGAGATACCTTTAAAAACATTCCTAAGTGAGGAATTGAGTGCTGTGTGCTAGGTGACTGATTATAACAAGATTGGTGAGGTCATAGGCACGACGATTCTTCCTCACACTGGTGGGCAGAGCCAACCTCCAATGGCAAATGTGCTGTATTTCCTTCAGTTTTAGATTCTACTGATTATAAGATGCATGGCAACTTCTAATGTAAAACATGAGAAAATAGCTAACACTTGTATCCTGTTATTAATTGTAAGACCCTACGTGTGACAGATCTGCAGCTCTTGTCAAGCACACGACCCCACGTCTGTGTCACCCCATAACTGTTAACTCTCCTTTCTGAATAAATCATTTATCCAGCAAATAAAACATGCACTATCAGAATTTTGTTTCAGGTTTTACTAAGAAAAACTCTACATGCCAACATGTGGTTTCTCATAATGCACACATGTGCGCGCATGCGCGCGCACACACGGATACATACAGTTTTGAGGCTATAAATCTGTAGTTCTTGTAAGATAACTACTAAATGAACCCTCTAATATTGAGTTCCTTATTATTTTATTCAATAAGTGGATTTATATACAAACCCAATGTTACAATTACAAACAAATTTACAGCTACAAATCCATAGAATGAATATAGATTTAACTTAAAAATGCAGACGCTGGCATTGAAATATTTGCTCACCTTTCAATTAGTGGGTTTTTTGTTTTGTTTTGTTTTGTTTTCGTTTTTGTCTTTTTGAGACAGGGTCTCACTATGCAGTTCAGGCTGGCCTTGAGCTCACTTTGCAGCCCAGGCTGGTCTCAAACTTGCAAAGATCCTCCTGCCTCAGCCTCCCAAGTGCTGGGATTAAATTACCATTGTTTTGAGCAAAAAGTAACAGCTCATCCCATTCTTCGATACTGACCAAGAACTACTTGTGACAAAGGCTTCGTTGGGTTTTGGTTCTGAGGTGTGAACGCAGGCTTTCCTGCATGCTAGGTATGGGCTGTACCACAAAGCTACGCCTCTTGAGTGACGTGAGGACTGTGGCTGCTTGCTTCAGCATTAGTTTTAACTATGACTAAGTTAAAGAATGGGGACTTTTAATTAATTATTCCTATGAATGGTATTGATATTTATATAATATCTAGTAAGAACAGTTTGCTTAATTATGCCCCATATACAGAAATTATTATAATAAATTGTTAATATTTTAGTATTTTCTACCATCCTGGAGAGTAGAAAAATATTTTTACTCACTCCGAGAGCATAAGGTTTGCAATAACATAGAAAATGCAAAAGAAAGTATGAGAAAACTATTGTGATTCCAATGGGAAGTAGAAAATACACTGAGAATTGTTGATTGATTGATTGATTGATTGATTGATTTTTTTGAGACAGGGTCTCAGTATGCAGTTCAGGCTGGCCTTGAGTTCACTTTGTAGCCCAGGCTGTTCTCGAACTCACAATGATCCTCCTGCCTCAGCCTCCCGAGTACTGGGATTACAGACGTGCGCCACCATGACTGGCGAGAATTGTTAATTTAAAAAAAAAAGACAAGGAGTTCAACCTCCTCAGTAATCACAGGGCCCCAAACTCTTCACAGCATCTTTTTTTGGCTTTCAGATTGGCACAGGCTTTGCTAGTCCCTGATACGATGCACCCTCCCCAGGGAGCTTGTCACTCCCCTGAGACGGGGCGCTGGCAGAGCATGTGTGCAGCCTTGAGTTTGATTCCCTCCCTCGCACTGAAAAGAAAGTAAGGGAGGGGGAAAAAGGAAGGAAAGGAAGAACAGAAGGAGGAAGGGAAGAAGGAGGGAAACATTGACAGTATTAGTTAAGATCTTTGAAAATCTATTGGACCAAATATTTCTCTTCTGGAAACTGATCCTAAGGATGCAGCGGTGAATACGAAAAGCCGGATGTTCACCGCAACCACCTCCAAGAGTTAGTTTCCTGTCTTCGCTGTTCTCACAGCCATATCCCCGCCCTACACTGGGTGAGGTCTCTTGGAAGCGAGAGAACCATGAAGTCATAAAAACCGAATCCAAATAGGGTTATCCTGTGGGCTTGAGATTTTCAGGAATGACTGCTTCTGTGACTAGTACTGCCAAAGTGATGATGCCTAGGTGCTAAGATGGCTTGCAGTGTGGAGGGCTTGGTCTTTATTGGCTGTGTTCCTCGGCACCCATGCCCAAGAGAGGGATGGGAGGTGTGATCGCCAGTCTTGTTAAGTCGTTGCTTACCTCACCTTTTAAACAGTAAGGACTTCTTTTTTTCCCCTTTGAGACAGGGTCTCACCATGTAATGTAGGCAAGGCTTGAACTCACTATGTAGCTCAGGCTGGCCTTGAGCTCATGGTGATGCTCCTGAGTACTGGAATTATAGGCATGTGCCCGGCCAGGACTTTTAAACAGTAAGGGACTATAACCATGTGTTGAATTTTCTTTTAAGAACAAGATCCTGCTTACTGAGCTGGATGTGGTGGCACATGCCTGTAAGCCCAGCACTCAGGAGGCTGAGGCAGGAGGATTGTTGTGAGTTTGAGATTAGCCTGGGCTACAAAGTGAGCTCAAGTCCAGCCTGAACTGCATAGTGTGACCCTGTCTCAAAAAGACAAAAAAAAAAAAAAAACAAAACAAAAAAAACCCACATCTTTTTTTATCCATTCCTTAGTTGATGGGCATTTGGGTTGTTTCCAAGATTTAGCTATTATAAACTGGGCTGCTATAAACATGGGTGCACATGTATCACTGTGGTATGATGTTTTTAATTGTTCTGGGAAAATACCCAGAAGGGGGGTACCTCTAATCCTAGTTTTCTGAGGAATCTCCACACTGATTTCCACAGTGGTTGCCCCAGTCTGCACTCCCACCAACAGTGGAGAAGGGTTCCTTTTCCCCCACAGACCTGAGGATCTGTGAAACAGAAGATACAGATGCAACTCCAAACACACTAAACCAGCTTATCTTCGACAAAGGAGCCAAACATGTTCACTGAAAGAAAGATAGTCTCTTTAATAAATGGTGGTGGAAAATTAGCTTTCCACATGCCACTAAAACTAGACCCAGTCTATCGTCATGCACTAAAATCAAAATGGCTCAAAGATCTAAATATTAAAACAGAAACACTAAATCTACTGGAAGAGAAAGTAGGTAGAAGACATAGGTATAGGCAGAGACTTCAGGAACAAAAGCCAGACCGCATGGGAAATACTACAAGGAATCAATAAATGGGATCTCCCCTTATTAAAAAGCTTCTGCACAACAAAAGAAATCACCAGCAAATGAAAATACATCCACAGAGTTGGAAAAAAATTATAGCCAGCTGTCCCTCAGACAAAGGTGTTAGTTATAGCAAGAACATATAAAGAACTGAAAAAAATCAGACCCCCCAAATTCAAAGACCCAATCCAGAAATGGACACCTGAGATGAGTACACACTTCTTAGATGAAGAAATAAAAAACAGCAAATAAAGATATGAAAAAATGTTCAACATCATGGGTCATTCAAGAGATGCAGATTAGAACAACACTGAGATTCCATCTCACTCCAGAAAAATGGCTATCATCAAGAAGTCAACCAATAATAAAAGTTTTTTTAACTGTGGAATGCTGGGCATGGTGGTACATGCCTGTAATCCCAGCACTCAAGAGGCTGAGGCAGGAAGATCAATGCAGTTTCCTTGTGTAGCCCAGGCTACATAATAAGTTCAGGGCTAACCTGAACTATAGTCTTTGTCTCAAAAAAACAACAAACAAACAAACAAACAAACAAAAACCTGTCTCTGGAAAGGAAATTTTAGTACTGATTATTCGCACAGCTGCAGTTAATTTGGTGATGACTTAGGCCCTGTCTCCAGAAGCGGTCAGTTGCTATATCTTCTTGATGCTTGCACCAGCGTCTGGATACCTGATACCACTGGGAACTTTTGTCCCTCAAAACCATAGAAACCAGGATGTTTATCTAAGATATGGTGCCAAATTTCTACTCTTTTCAATGAGAGACAGAAGTGCAAAAGAAAGACCCGAAGCTGGAATGCCGGGGCACTATAGACATGTGGGAAACGTCAGGCCGGGCCTAGCTCTCTTTACTTTGCCCCTCCATTGATTAAAAAACAAAACTGCGGTTTCTGTCAGTGCTGAAAGTACCCCCACCTCTCCTTTCCTTCTTCAGCTCAGGGTAACTTGTGCTGGTGTAACTAAGTTCTTTGCGCGTGAGTACAGATGTTTATGATTCCCTACTGCAGAGTCCTGGTCCAAGAGCAGGAAACCTTGGGTTTGGATCTCAATTCTGCTAGTATACCAGTCAGCATCTAATCAGAAGAAAGAAACCTCCCTACTTACTGTTCTTCTTTTTTAAAGATTTTACCTAATTTCAATTTTTAAAAATAAGCATAGTTTTGAGGCAATTAGACATTCACATGCAGTTGTAAGAAACAGGAAAGAGAGACACTGTGTAGCCTTTATGGAGTTTCTAAATCTTAGGGCATCATAGATACCCCGATCAGTGCAGTTGTGCAGGTCACACAGTGTCGCTTTTACTGTCATTTTAGAGCCCTGTCGTCTCCCCAGCCCCTGAGGCCCTGAGAGCCCTTGTGTCTGTTGTTTGACCAATTCTCTAGTGAAACCATCTGGACCCATAGACTTGTTTGCTTAAAAGTTTTGATGTTGTACATTTAATGTCATGAATAGGACCACTTGTGTTATGTATTTAATATCAGATGGGTTGTGACAGTTTGCTGTCAAGGAATTGGTCCATTTGATCTCGGTTGTCACATTTGCGTCTGTTCATAATTGGAAGCATTGCTTTACCACCTTGCTGATGTCTGTAGTGATGCCCCTTTTTATTTCTAGTACTGCTATTGCATTTTTCTTTGTCAGTCTTGCTGCAGGTTTGCTGGTTTTACTGATCTTCGAAAGATCTAGCTTTTGCCGTAATGATTTTCCCTTAGTGCTCTTCTGCTTGCAGCTTCATTCATTTCTGTTTTTATTTCATTACTGCTTTCTTCTGTTGGCTTTGGGCTTATTTTGTCCTTGAATTGATAGCACAGACCATTAATTTGAACTTTTTCTTATTTCTTAGGTAAGCATTGAGTACTTTCAGTTTCTCTCTAAGCAATACTCTATGGACTACAAGTTTTGATGTTTTACTTTCATTCTGATGGATGTAGTGTAGGGTTTCCCTTGAGACCTACTCTTTGACCTGTAGTTTGGATTTCATTCGGTTGCTCACCCACATCCGTGGGCTCTGCATACGCATCAACCAACTGCCGATCAATGTGTGGAAAAAATTGTGTCCGTACCGAACTTGGACAGACTTTCCTTTTTCTTATCATTTCCTATATGGTATAATCAGTAGTTATAGCATTCACATCATTTTAGGCATAAGTAGTCTAGAGATGATTCAGAATATATAGGAGATAAGCGTATATAAATTACAGTATGTCACTTTACATGGGCTACCTGAGGGTCTATGGGTCTCGTTGTCCACTGGGGGTATAGGAACCTGTTCCCCATGGATTCCGACCGAGAGAAGACAGACTGTTTAGTTTCCGAACGATTGGAGATTTCTGTTTGATAAAGCAGCATTTCACATGCCAAAATTAGAAGCCAGTTGGAAGTCATATTAAAGATGTCTAGAACTCAGTTTATTTAATTTCTATAAACACTTAGGTTCTTTCACCTTAAAATATGATTCCTAATGAGAAATGTAGGAACTGTTTTTATACAGCTTCATGGGTATGTTTTTTTTTTTTTGTGGAATCTTATTTTACATAGGCCAGAATTATGGTTTTAGACCATTGTAAAGTGAGAAAATTTGAGTGTCAGATTATCATAAACCAGTGTTTAGGATTCTAAAAGCTTTTCATTGAGAAAGTGGGACAATAAAAACGTGCTCTAAGGAACAGTGTAGGGCTGGGGATGTAGTTCAGTGGCATAGCGCCTGCCTGGCAAGTGCAAGGTCCTGAGTTTGATTCCCAGTACCAAAAAAACCCAGTGTAGTAATGTTTTTAGAGAGGCCCATGCAGTTTTGTTTTTGTGTAGTGTTGTGTTTAAGCTGAATAACTGAAAATAGAATTGTGATTCTTACCAGTGTGTCTGTCAATTTATAAATAACATTTTTCATTATCTTTTATACAGATTGAAATTGTCAAAGAAGAATTCAACGAACATTTAGAAGTGGTAGATAAGATAAACCAGATCTGTAAAAATCTACAATTTCATCTAAATAAAATGAAAACTTTTGAAGAGCCCCCTTTTGAAAAAGAGGCTAATGTTATTGTGGATAGATGGCTTGATGTATGTAGTAATTTAATGGACTACAAATTTTATTTTATAAGTTAAATTGATCTCTTAAGTGTATCTTTAATATTCTTATCTAATTAAAAAATTAAACTGTATTTATTGTAAAAGTGTCATATAGTGTTTGTAACTTAGGAATTAATTTCACCCTAGCGTTAGGCAGTACTAAGAAATAGTTCTGTAGTCTTCCAGATACAAAAATATATACTCCTTATTTAAAATAGTTAAGATATTATTTACTTACACAGGATATCAAAGTTCAGTTATATATTTAATACATTGTTCAGTTATATATTTAATACATTGATGATACTTTTATGAATTACAAACCAATAAGAATTTATCTGTACTATAGTTTCATCTGGGTTTTTTAAAACCATCTGTTTTTCAAATTTTGGTTTAAGTGTTAGATGACTGTTGCTTTCAGTTGCATATAAGCTATAGCAAACTGGCTAAAGTTTGTTTTTCTTAAGAGAAGGAACTACATGCTATATTAAAGTGAATGTTTTGTTGATAAATGAAGCAAATTAGTTAGCCAGTCATGTTAATTTAAAATTTTATTTTGAAGCAAATGTTGGAATGAAACAGTTGCTTTCATGTTTCTGACCGCTGTGTGCATTACTTCTGTTTTTAAATTACGGCAGATAAATGAAAAGACAGAAGAATACTATGAAAATCTCGGTCGAGCTCTGGCTTTGTGGGACAAACTTTTTAACTTAAAAAATTTCATTGATGAATGGACGGAAGAGACCCTTCAGAAACTGGGCTCACACCCACTGACGGAAGCGGACAGACAACAGCTGAAGGTAGCTCAACAGAGCTCTCATACATGCTTGGTTCTCACAAGGTTCATACTTCAATACTGAGTTTGCTTTCCTGGTGCAAGGGAGAAAAATCACAAAGACACAAAGTATTTTACTCCTTTCATTAACCCTTGAGAGGACCCCCAACTCTATCCTTCCCTCTGTGATGCCCAGGAAAATGTTAGTGGATGCTCTCAACCTGGGGCTCACAGACACTCAAGAGGTTTCATTGATAAAAACGACCTTACACAAGGAAAGATTCCACCTTTATTTTCACAAATGTCTAATTAAAATGTAGCATTCGCTTCACTTTGGTAAGACAAGATGCACAGTAGGGTAAGCATTATATGTAACTTTCAAGAAAATCACAGGTATTTTTTTGATATTATTCAATTGTTACAACTATTACCCTTAGCACTACTTTGAAAGTATAGAACTTAGTAGGCCCACTGCTAGATTGTGCAATTTAAGACATTAATAGAGAAAAATGAAGTAGTATATATCACAGTTTTTTTTTTTTTATGTGATAACTATCACCTACACTAATTGGTTTCTCTGGAGTCCTGTGCAATTGTCTATAATTTTTATTTTTAAAATATTATGTGCAAACTTATGTACATTTTGCCAGATGTCCAAAGGGATATGTGGTATAGAAAAAGGTTAAGAACTCCTAGCAGAAACTAACAAAATGGGGGCTGGGGATTTAGCTCAGTGGCACAGCACCTGCATGGCAAGCGCAAGGTCGTTAGTTCGACTCCCGGCACCGGAAAACAACAACAACAAAAAACAAAGAAATTAACAAAATGTCCCCGAGTGGTAGTCTAGACCTTATGTGTAGGTTAACCCTTTCTTAAAGGACCACAGTAAATATTTGAGCTTCATGGAACGTTCTGTTTCTATGACAACAGCTACTGACACTTTGCTGCGGTAGCACAAAACTCATAGGCAATGCAAAAGTCTTTGGAAGTAGCTGGGTTGCGATAAAACTTTATCGATAAAAGCAGGCCACTTCTCCTGAGGCTGCAGTGTGTGAGCCCCCTACCCAGCTCATGAGCGCGAACAGTGTGAACAGTTCCTCAAAAAGATAAGACTCAAGACTATCAACCTCTTTACATAGCTTTTTGTTTTTTTAAAAGCTAGTTTTTAAACAGTAATCTTAGGTTTTAGCATTTGGAAGGAATCAAAGTTATCACTTTTAATCCTAGAAAGAATTCTTTCTGATTGCCTCATTTCCATTTTATTAGTTTACACCATATAAAATTGTTTTCTGAGTAGTTGAGGCAGCGGTTAACGGGCCAGTTACATGTGGTTCAGTGTAATATAAAACTGCTGTATGTGTAGCAGTGCTTCAAGTCTCATCCCCAGTTCTTGCTGTTTTATTCAATTTTTAATTGACATCTCTGTGTGTACATTTGGAAAAAGCTTTGAAATGTGTGATGATTTTCCAGTTTCATGGATACATTATGAAGTAAAGTCATGATTTCCTAAGTACAAATGAACCATCTTCAAGAGACCTTAAATTTGGCTTGAACTACAGGTTGTATAAAAATCTGAGGTTAAAGGTTATAAATGGTTAGGCTGTCAGCCGAATTCTGCCGAAATTATGTGTGCCACAGTTTATGTATCCATAGCTACGAGATTTGCAGTGCCCTGGCACTGCCCAGGGTTCTGTGGCACAGGCCTTGCCCCTCTCTGCTGCCTTAAAACTCGAATGCTTCCTGAGTTCCAGCCTTGGCTGGGGTCACTGGCTCTGAATCTCCCAGGGCTCCGTGAAAAACTGGAATGATCAGGAAAAATCTAAGGGATCTGTCAGTTTCTGTAGATCAGCAGTTGTCCATGGCTACCAGGAAATAAAATAGCAAATAAAAAGATTTTTCTCTTTAAAATTATGTGTTTTAGGAAGAGTTGCAAACGCATGAACAACAAACATCAGAATTTTCTAGAAGAGTGGCTGAAATTCAGTTTCTGCTTCAAAGTAGTGAAAAGCCACTTGAACTACAGGTAAGAGAATTTTTTTTTTTTTTTTTTTTTTTTTTGAGGCAGGGTCTCGCTATGTAGTTCAGGCTAGCTTTGAACTGTGTAGCTCAAACCAGCCTTGAACTTGTGGTGATCCTTCTGCCTCAGCCTCCTGAGTGCTGGGATTATAGGTGTGTACCACCACACCTGGCTAGATAACAGTCTTTATTTCAAATTCCAATTAAAAATTTTTCTACAGGGGGCTGGGGATTTAGCTCAGTGGCAAAAGCGCCTGCCTGGCAAGCGCAAGGTCGTGAGTTCGGTTCCCGGTACCGGAGAAAAACCAAAAAAAAAAAAAAAAAAAAAATTTTTTTTCTACAGCTTCTCAGGTAGTATTCATAAACCAGACATTCAAAGCCTTCAATATGAAATTAGGTTCATTATTTATTTGATTCCTGTATTAAGTCCAACCACATTTTTAGTAGTTGGTGTTGATAATTATATTTGTTCCCTATTTAGCGTGAGCAGTATTACAATTTTGCTTTCTTTTTTTCTCCTTTCACTTTTTATAGCTTAGAAGGGGTCACAGGGCTGTGCTTCCATGTAAAGCAGCAGTGGTTTCCTAAGAGTGTCTTGAATGTAGGAAGGAGAATGTGGCCCAGATGATCGTGGGTGTATTAGCGGCTAGGTGGAAGAAGAGGGGCGTGGCCCCAGGAGTGCTTTTTGGTTGTGTGAGGAGATCTGTCTCAGTTTTATCCGGAACAAGGTGCAGCGTGGCTGAGAATGAGCTGTGGAGGTGGACTTCCGGGTGACCTCGTGGCTGACCAACTTCGTGGTCTTGGGCAAGCCACGTAACCCCCTTAAGCCTGTATTTTGTACATGAAGTGCCTCCTCCTTAAAAAAAAATAATCTGTGCTATTTTTTTCTGTACATTATAATCTCATCTCTTCATTTTTCTATGTGTTTTGCCTTAGCACCGGGAGGCATCAGTTCCGTTGATATGTTAGATAAAACTTGTTTGGGGAGAAGGATTCCGATTAGTATCTTAGCAAAAAGTCCCAGTGTCACCTTCAGTCTGTTCCGTATCGGAATGGCAGCCTTGTAACTGTTGTATCAGTGGTGTAGAGCAGGATTTATTTCACCTTGAATAGAGGCAGTCATGATTTACTTTTTAGTGACGCAGCTGTCTTGACATGTAGCTGAAGGACAGTGCTTCATATGTTCTGTGATTCAGGTCATGGAGTCGTCGGTTTGGAATAAGATGGAACACGTGAAGAAGCGTGTAACCGGAGAAGCCAACAGCTGTGCGCTCGGCGGGAGCCAGGCTGAGCTGAGGGAGGATCTGGATCAAGCCAAGACCCAGATCGGGGTGACCGAGTCCCTCCTGAAAGCGCTGTCCCCTTCGGACAGCTTGGAGATCTTCACCAAGCTCGAGGTGCTGTCCTGCTGTTTGTCTTCCAGTGCTCGGACTTCAGTGTCTTGGCCTTTTCATAGTCAGTACAACAGAAAAGCGAAAGCCCCGGGTGTAAACCTCAGAAAACCAGTTGGTGTATTTTTCAGATGTTCACCTGTGAGTTGCTTCATGCAGAGTGATTTTTTGATATTAAATTGCATTGTATGATACATTTACTAGGAAAGACAAAGCAAGTCCAGTTGCCAATCTACACTTTCACAAAATGAGAGCTCATCTGGTTTGTGTGAATTGAGCCTGTTTTAAGACTTAGCGGGGTGTGAGGGGGACATAGCTCAGTGCTAGAGCACTTGTCTAGCACTCAGGAAGCCGTGGCTTCCTTCCCAAGCACTATCTCCCCCACCGGAATCCCCCCAAAACTAATGGTAGTTGTTTGTTTATATATGTAGGAGATACAACAGCAAATTCTGCAGCAGAAGCACAGCATGATAATACTTGAAAATCAAATAGGTTGTCTCACTCCTGAACTTGCTGAATTGAAAAAGCAGTATGAAAGCGTTAGTGATTTATTTAACACCAAAAAGAGTGTTTTGCAAGATCACTTTTCGACATTATTGAATGGTGAGTGTGACGCCTCTGTTACATACTGCTGGGAGTCTGGAAGTGTGGGTGCAGTGCAGTGACTGCAGAGCTGACCCAGCCTGCCGCGCGTGGATGCTGTGTTAAGGATGACACATACATCCATTTTAGGAAAGCTCTTGCTCCTTAATGCTGGGCCCAGGGAACGTCTGTTTATGGCAGGCCCCACAGTCTTCATTTCACGAAGGTCTGTCACCATGGTCGCGTTCCGCCCCTTGAACTCAGTGAGACCTGGGATATGCAAGGAGGCCACGGTCCTCGTGAGGGTCTTTGGGTGTCCTATGTGCTCGGGAGGGACATTCGGGGTAGAAAGCCCACCAGTTACTTCCTAGGCGGGCTTCGGAAGGTACCACTGTGTACCTAAAGGCGTGAGAAACAGATCCCAGCATCTCCTCGTAACAAAGGTTTGAAGTCTTGCCTGAACACACAGAGCTTCTTTTTTCTCCCCTCCTGCAGATCAATGCAAGAGCTTTAATGACTGGTTCGGCAATGTTGAAATGAACCTAAAGGAGTGTTTTGAATCAGCAGAAACAAAAAAGGGTGTGCAGCAAAAGCTACAGAAACTTTCTGTAAGATATGTATATTTTAATAGAAAATAGCGAAACAAGTATGGGCAGTACAGAGCTCTGTTTAAGTCGAAAGGGTAATAATTTCTCTGATTTACTAACTTTATTACATAAGGGACAGTAGTCCCAGTAACCTGGCTTTTTCCCAAATATCTCGAAATTGCCTTTGCTAGGTCAGTGTGAAGTGGGGTAAGCAAATCCTGCTTTCATGCTTGTGCTGAGGTGCTTTTTAGTGAATTCGGTTATGTTAAAATTATATTTGATAGGAAATAAAGTCTTCACCTAATTTGGACTTTTTCTTTCTTTCTTCTTCTTCTGTCCCTCCCTCTGTCCCTCCTTCCCTCCCTCCCTCCCTCCCTTCTTCCCTTCCTTCCTTCCTTCGTTCGTTCCTTCCCTGAGACAGGGTCTTGCTATGTAGTTCAGGGCAGCCTTGAACTCACAGCAATCCTCCTGCCTCAGTCTCTTGAGTGCTAGAATTATAGGCATGCACCACCATACCTGCCTAATTTGGACTTGAAAATCCTTTTACTTTCTTGAAAAAGATCTCCTGACTTCTTAGAAGTGTTTTTCCCAGTCATATTTCTTTTAAAAAATTTAGTAGCAATTTAATACCTTGCCGGTCAGAGTGTGACTGACGTGGAAGGTGAGCGAGTGCGTGAGAGCATGCTCGTCGCCTTCGGCATCCTTACCTCACCATCCCGAGGGTGGATTCCCGCGTGCTGTAGGTAATGCTTTTGTGTGTTCGTTTGAGGTGGGCTCTCACTTATGCCCAACCTGGCTTTAAGTTGCAGGGCTCAAGCGAACCTCCCGCCTCAGCCTCGCAGAGTTGTGACCACAGGTGTGCCCCAGCTTTGTTGGGATGATCAGTCAGGGTTTAAGGTGATCTGTTAGTTTATTGTTCCGTGCTGTTGTTACGTATGGATAGACTCACCTTTCTTCTGCTTTTAAAAGCTTCCCTTCCCCCTGCCTCAGCACTTGATACTCAGACCTGGAAAGGTCTGGTTTGGGCAAATTTAAATGAAGACTGTTTAGTTTTATATATTAATCCGCCCAAAAGGAGCATGTCTTTAGCTGTGCAGAGCCGGGCTAGGAAACCGTAGCTTCCTATCTCACTCCTAGAGACCATCATGGCGGCACCGCATTATTTTGCTCGACGTTCTCAGGAATGTTCAGGCCAGTGCAAACCCGCCCCCTCTTGGGCACTGGCGCAGTTCCCCTGCCTTCAAGTCAGCCGCGCCCTCACGGTGCCTCTGTGCAGGGTGCTGGGAATGGCTCTGAGCAGTCTGCACACTGGCTTGGAAAGGGCAGGGGCGGCAGAGACTCGGTTGGGACTTGCGGGCGGACCGTGACTCCCTTCCCGTCTGTCTGAAGGAGTTCCTGAATCTTGAAGGAAGAAGCGGGAAAATACAGCAGGTGGAGACGGCGCTGCAGCACGTGAAGAAGCACCTGCCCAAAGTGCACGTGAGGGAACTCGGCAGCTGGCTCGGGAGGCGGGCGTCTGAGTTGGAGACGCTGGAGTCCGCGTGCCAGGCCCGAGCGCAGGAGCTGGGTCAGCGCCTGCAGCAGCTGCGGAGGTAGGGCCCCGAGCCGGCGTCCCTCTCATGTCTTCAGGGATCGTTCGCTGTCATTCCCAGTGCTCTTCCTCCGTGCCGTGTTCGCCGGGGCAGAACATGTATGCAATTTCACCGTAAAGTGGGTAATCGTTCCTTGTCACTGGGGGGCTGGTCCTAAGAACCCCCACGAATGCCGCATCCTCTGTGAAGTGCATTGTGCCTGCACTGCTTGTGCCTATGCCTGTGCTCCTGTGTACTTGAAACCATAATGCAAATGCAGTAAATAGTCATTATACTGGTGGTTCAGGGAAAAAAATGCGTATGTGTTCAGTGAAGGCAACTTTTTTCCAGCTATTTTTGCTTTGTGGTGGTTTCAACCCATCAATATGAAGCGCATGAGTGTAATTTTTTTTTTTTTTTGGTGTTGGGCATTGAACCCAGGGCCCCTTGTGAGCTAGGCAAGTGCACTACCTCTAAGCTATACCACAAACCCCTGACCATCTTTTTTTTGAGACTCAGTGTGTGGTCCAGAGTGGCCTTGAATTTGCAGCAATCCTCCTGCCTCAGCCTCTCAAGTGCTGGGATTATAGGTGTGCACCACTATGCTCAGCCTAATAGTACTTTTTGTGTCTTTTTTTTTTTTTTGGCCTTTTTGAGACAGGGTTTCACTATGCAGCTCAGGCTGGCCTTGAACTCACTTTGTAGCCCAGGCAGTGCCTCGAAATCACAGTGATCCCCCTGCCTCAGCCTCCCGAGTTCTGGGATTACAGGCGTGCACCACCACGCCCGGCTTTTTGTGTCTTTTTTGAGACAGGGGTTTCACTGTACAGCTCAGGCTGGCCTTGAACTCACTTTGTAGCCCAGTCTGCCCTCAGACTTGCATCAATCCTCTTGCTTCAGCCTGCCGAGTGCTGAGATTACAGGTGTGGGCCACCAAGCCTGGCTTCTGACAGTACTTTTAAATCTAGGTTTGATGCTAGGAATATAAAAAAGTTCAGGGAAATCTGACCTAATATGGCAAAGAGTCAGGAGACAGTCAAAAAATATTTTGTTTGTTTCCTATTCTTTGTGATATATTTGTACTGTTCATTGTTTTAATATATTCTACTGTAACAGGGACAATTATTATTCAGATTTTTATGTTACAAGTTAAGTTTTCTTTAAAAAATTATACACGGAGGATAAAAACCTGGTTTATTCCCATGGCTCCTGTCATTCTTCTCTTCAGTATAAAGATGATGCCAATTTTATTTATTTATTTATTTTTGTGTCGGGAATCAAACTCAGGACCTTGCGCTTGCCAGGCAGGCGCTCATGCCGCTGAGATGTATCCCGGGCCCGATGCCAATTTTATGTTCTCAGCTGTGTACCGATCTTTCAGCCTGGAGGATGACTGCAGGAACCTGAGCGAGTGGTTGATTAATCAGGAAGAGAGATGGAAAGAAACAGAAGAATCAGCAGAGAAGGCTGAGCTGTTTTGCCAAGCTCTAGCTAGAAAGAGGTAGCGTCTCTTGTGGGGGAGGTATTCCTCAGGAATATGATTTCTTTCTTTAGATACTAGCGGCTCCTATAAACTTTTTTCAATGCTATTTGGAATTTACAGGGAACAGTTTGAATCCGTGGCCCACTTGTGCAGCTTTTTGAAGGAACATGGACTTACTGAGGAAGAAGAGATAATAATGGAATCAACACATTTGCTGGATAGATACCAGACATTGCTGACACACTTGAGTGGACTCGAGGAAGAGCAGAAGTTGCCCTCTGCGGAGGGCCAGAGCTTTGACGACCTTGCACACGATGTGATTCATTGGATAAAGGAGACTAAAGAGTCGCTTATGGCTCTGAACTCATCTGAAGGCAAAATGCCACTTGAGGAAAGAATCCAAAAAATAAAGGTATAACCAGAGAGTAAATTTGAGAGGTCAGAGTGAACTCTAACTCTGAAAAGATTTACCACAAAGCTGCAAAGATTTGTTTCTTAATGGAGAGTAGAATTGCTGTGGGATGGCTAAAGAAATTCAAATTGCAAAACTCACAGAAGAGGAGATGGGTTGTGATGGGTCTGAAATTATTTTAATGCACACAAAAGAGAGTTTATCTTCTCTTTGAGAGGGCAGCACCCAGTTATTGTCCATCTTCATTGCAGGAAAAAGATTGAAATAAAGACTGTGGATCAGAGCCATAGCAGATGGGGATTTGCTAGGGATGTAGGTACCGTCCAGGTCAAGAGCGGAGAAGAACCTTCTTTGGAGGGGATGAGAATGTTCACTAGCTACGGGGTGGGTATAGAGCCTGGAGATGCCTCGTGCTCCCGGGCGCCCTCTTCTGTCCAAGTGGAGCATTGCTAAACATTGCCCGTGAGAAATACAGGGGACAGAAGCACATGTGCCTGTTGAAATCACATATGGAAGGAAGGGAGTGAGGGAGGGAGGACGGATAGATGTGATCAAGGACAGTGAGCTAGAAGAACTGATGACCTACTGAAGTTATCAGGCTCATTTGGGATTATGTCTAAACATTTTCCGAGAGAAAGTGAACCGTGAGTTGTTTTTCCAGCACAGGAAGAACTTAATAGAGGAGGGAAAGAGAATGGGGAACAAAAATTAGTTTCGTGGAGGATAGAGAGACAAGGGCTGCATAAAGATTGCTGTTTTCCTCTGGGAAGCCGTAGTCTGTTCTTTGATGTACAAAAATGTCTTGTGTAGGTTGTTACTGTAAGTTCTGATAGAAGTGGATAGTAAGGAGGGTTTTTCTGGTGTTTTTGGTGTGTTGAAAAGAAGAAGGTAGTTGAAGAAAAGAGGTAAGCAGGAAGCCCGGTGTGGCAGTACACACCTGTAATAATTAACCCCTGTGAGGCTGAGGAAGGAGGGTCTTGAGTTTGAGGCCAACCTGGACTAAATAGGAAGACCGTCGTATCAAAAACAGAACAGAACAGAAGTGAGCAGGAAAGCAGGCAGCTTCCACTGACAAGTGTTTACTAAGAAGCAACCCTGTGTAGTACGAAGCGGGGAGATCCTTGTCTTTGGGGCCTATGCAGGCCTGAAAGGGTTCTTAGCCAGGCATGGTGGCGCATGCCTGTAATCCCAACACGGGAGGCTGAGGCAGGAGGATCGTTGTGAGTTTGAGACGAGCCGCGGACACAAAGTGAGCTCAAGGCCAGCCTGAACTGCATGGCGAGACCCTGTCCCAAAAAGACCAAAAAAAAAAGGGAATGCAAGGGTTTTTTTGACATACACTCTGCAGTTGGAATATCAATATAAAGTTTACAAATGAAAAGATACCATAGGCAGTATCCCTAAGTAATGCAGATAAGATGCGAAGGTCTTTTTCTTTATTTCAGGAAATCATTTTACTCAAGCCCGAAGGGGACGCCAGAATACAGGCTATCGTGAGACAGGCCCAGGGCTGCGAGGCCGCGGCAGGGCAGGGTCAGGAGATGGTGGCCGACATCCGCGGGCAGTGGGACAGCACGCTGCACTTGGCCCGCACGTACCTGAGGTAAGGGGCGGCTTGCGCCACCCTCGCTCTTTCCTGTTGCCCGGCGACGCCATAACTAGTGTGTTTTGTCTGCGGCCTGGGTTTGAAATGAGTGAGCGTGGATAAGCGTTGGCCGAATCCTGCGGACGTGTTTATTAAGTGGTACACTCTATGTCTTGAAATAGGAATCTCAAGGAGATAAGAAGATCACAACAAATTTCAGTGATACAAATCATAAATCAGTTACTGAACATACAGAATGCTTTGCTTTTATGAAAAAGTAAAACTATAAGTTTTTATATTTAAAAATAATGAAATCTAAATTATTAAGCATTCTTTGGCCAAACTGTATAACAAAAAGTGTCATCTGGTAGTAATACTCAGTTTCTGTCTTGCTGTCTGAGCTAAATGTGCTGTTAAAAAGTTATAGTGCCGCCGGGCGTGGTGGCGCATGTCTGTAATTCCAGCACTCGGGAGGCTGAGGCAGGAGGATCGTTGCAGAGTTCAAGAACAGGCTGGGCTACAAAGTGAGCTCAAGGCCAGCCTGAACTGCATAGCAAGAGCCTGTCTCAAAAAAAAAAAAAGAAAAAAAGTTATAGTGCCGCATGACTCTGGAGAAAATGTATATATTAGTACTATGTTAGTGCTACTTATTACAATGTGTGCTGCATTACGATACGCAAAATGCCCTCTTCTTTGCTGTCATTTCATTTATAAACTCTTTGGTGAAATTCAGCCATCAAGAAAAGCTTCTGCAAGAAGGAGAAAAGTACTTGCAGAGTAAAGAGGACCTGAGATTAATGCTCATAGAGCTGAGGAAGAAGCAGGAAGCCGGCTTCGCCTTGCAACATGGCCTGCAGGAAAAGAAAGCCCAGTTAAAAATTTATAAGAAATTCCTCCAGAAAGCCCAAGATTTGACGTCCTTGCTAAAGGAGTTAAAGTCTCAGGGAAACTACCTGTTGGAATGCACCAAAAATCCCAGCTTTAGTGAAGAGCCCTGGCTGGAAATCAAACATCTTCATGAAAGTCTTCTTCAGCAACTCCAGGTGACGGGGACCAGCAGGGTTTTAAATGCTGCCGTTACAATGCGAGATGTGTGTATAGAACCCCTTTTTGGCTGTTGTTCGAAGGATAAACCAAAAGCGTTCAACATTTAGAATTTTTGCATGAAAACGCAGGCTCTCAAGGCTGGAGGGATCAATCCAGGCCGTTTGGCTCAAGGAGTCCATTGTGTGTTATTTGGTGACAGCATTGTCTCCTACATTAAAGTTCCTTCCTCAGGGTTGAATGCTTTAGGATTCTTAAGGCAGCTGGGTGAAGATGGCCGTATCAGTATTGTCTGTCCGTCTGTCCATCCGTCCACCCACCCGCCCCCTGCATCGCGTATGTCATTTACCTTCTCCTCAGGGCCCTTCCCTTGAATCTTGCCACCTGAGCTGCAGTCAAAGCGCTGAGGCAAAAGCTTGTGGTGAGAGGGTAAATTCTTTCATTAGAAATATTTATGATGATTTTCACACTGAAAGCCAGGTTCAGTGTAAAGACTGCCAGGGTGAAGAGTCCCGGGTGTCCAGATACTGCACGCTGAGCGGGGCTGAAGATGCACTCGCTGGGCTGTGTACCAGCCTTTAAAGGCTGCTGCGTTTCTGTTCAGGTGTAGTCGTCTTATTTCCTTATCCCAGCGCAGGAACCTAGAGATGGTTTTGCTTTTGAGTTAGGCTTATTTCTTTCCTAACACACCACACTTGAGTTCAGTTCCTAGGAAAGGGAACTGGGGTTAGGTTGATCTCATCCAGTCTCATTTGCAAGCATGAATTCTTGATTTTAAAGCCACTGATAATTAAGGGACCTGGTTTATTATGGATGTTTGTGATTTAATGATATAATTTGTAGTCATTTCGTTTTGAAAACCTCTTGACAAATGTATTTTCTTTCAGAAGGAAATGAAGGTAAGAGCACGGGAGGAACGATTGTTTTTAACAAGAGTCATTTTTGGGAGGGATGGAGATTTTGCGGTGAAAGATCTTAGATGCTAAGTTCTGTAGTTAAGAATTCTGGATAAACTGTGGGGATACTCTTGTTTCGAGATGAACCCTTATAAACTGAGCCCTTAGGAATTGTGTCATTATGAGTTGTAAGCGTACGTGAAAATTCAAGAGAGCAACTGTTTGTGAGATGTCAGTGGTTTTATTTTCAGGATTCTGTGCAGACGTTGGAGGGTCATGTTCAAGAACACCACTCCTACCAGCTTTGCGTCACAGACTTGAATACCGCGCTGGACGGTTTCTCTAAGGACGTCGCCAGTTTTTCTGATACATCTATGGATCAGGCAGCCATTGAGGACAGATTGCAGAAACTGCAGGTATTAAACAATATCCAGACACACTAACTAGATCTTTTAAAACATCAGTGCTCATTACAACTTGACCAATCACTGTGTTTGGTCAGAAATTCAAGTGTTACTCAGATGACTCGGGTAATTAAAGCTCTAAATGTTCATTAACGGGACACTTTTTTCTTTAGTGGCCAGGTGCGCCTGTAGCTTGAGTTGGGCAGTACTCGGGCACGGTGGGTGTTTCTTGGCGATGATTCTCCCCGTGACTTGTCTGTAGGTTCGGATGTCTCTCCTCCAGAGAAAACAGGGCCATTCCAGGGGACACAAGGGGTCAGAGGATGCATGGAGCCTAGCAAGGCCTCAGTGTAATGTTCTTCATGGTGGCTGGGGAGAGGTTGTCTAATTTGTACCTTATTAGCGCTCACTCTCCTGGGCTAGATTACGTCTCCCAAAGGAGGGGTCTGTAAGACCCTCACGCCCCCCTCTGCGCCGATGACAAGTGTAGCCTTCAGCTGTGTCCTCGGGACACGTTCTTGCGTTCTCCCTGTTCATGTGGCCAGCGTGGCAGGCCGGAGCGGTGTCCTCTGTCCAAAGACAGAGTGTGGAGTGCTCTCCGCTCCTCCCTTCCCAGTTCCTTCTCTGGGGAGCCTGGGGCTGACCTCCATGGTGCAGCGCAGGGGCTCTCTCTCTCTCTGTGAGAGACGTGGGCATTAGCGGACTTCTCTAGCGTAGCTGCACCTTGCCACTGGGCGCCACCCTGTCTGGCGGTGATAATGTGGCGAGTGTTGAGGGCTCCTTGTGTCCCGGGTGCTGGGAAAGGCGTAAGACCCGGCCTGCGTCTGGAGAAGCGCAGGCTCCTGTTGACGAGTTAGGACACAGCCCTCTGCTGTAGCTGGAAAGGGGCCGCAGGTCACAGCCCTGACCAAGGTCACACAGGGCAAAGGACAGCGAGTGCTTACCCCTGAGCGCTGGCCTCACTTGTGAGGGCTTTTTCTCTCTCCAGTGACATCTCTCCTTAAATGTCACAATTATTTGCAGTTCCTTGTGGCTAAATAATAAATAAAACACCACATTTTCTCTGTCCCCTGACTTCCTGTGCCAGGATTCCCAAGGATCCACTCACCCCTGTATTTTGAAGTCATGAGTATCTTTATCATTTCTTCAAGCTTCCGGCTCAGAAGTTTGGTGTCCTTGCTTGAGCTCCCCAATCTAGGCAGATACAAGATGATGCTGTCCCTCCCTCATCAGCCCATTATTACTGCTTAAGAACCAGCCCTCACCTCATGTATCCCTGTATTAGGTTTCTGAATGGGCTCCCTGTCTGTATTGTCACTCTCTCTGCTGCATATTTCCCATCGTGGCTCTGGATCTTCCTAAAAGGGAGCTATTATTTTCTACCTTAAAATGTTTCAGTGACCTGTGCCTATTTATTAGTGTGAATCTTTTCACATCCCACTGTGACTGTTGATGAATGTGTATTTCTGTATCACTAGACTGTGGAGCTTGAAGGGATTGTGTTTTACTCATTTATACCGTACAGCTTCACAACCTGTCAGCACTTGGCTGTTGAATGAGTGACTGAATAAACGCATGAATATTTATTGCCCGTTAGGCTAGTGACTATTAAATTTTAGAGGCCACATGGTAACTAAGGCTTATTCCATTTCAACTGTTTTTGTTGTTGTTGTTATTTTGTTTTTGTGGCTGTCTTTTTGAGACAGGGTCTCACTATGCAGTTCAGGCTGGCCTTGAACTCACTTTGTAGCCCAGGCTGGTCTCGAACTCACAATAATCCTCCTGCCTCAGCCTCTCGAGTACTGGGATTACAGGTGTGTGCCCCCATGCCCAGCTTCCGTTGCAGCTGTTGAGACAGGGCTGTCACCCTTGAGTTCCTTTTGTGTCTAGAGTTTTCAGATTAGCCCTACTCACGCATTCAGCTAGGGTACAGTGCCTGAATTCCTACTGTATTTGAGGTTCTGTACCAGACTGACTTCTCATTACCCACAAAGCTGTGCTCTGAAGTGTAAATGTTAGCATTGGATTTGTATGGCACATTCTAAATGATTCTTTTATTTTTTTACTACTATAGCAAGCACTTACTTATAAAGAGTGTTCTGATTTATAAAAGGCTATATCTGGTACAAAATGGTTCACAGCTATCTGCTGACTACTTCCCATGTTTTAAGAACTGTGCTGTTAACATTTTCTGTGTCTCTGCTGAGATCTGTTTGAAAATTTGATGTGTAGTGTGCATTGGTTTAAATTTTATCCAGAGTTTTTTCTTTGTGTTAGGGATTGATAAAGTCTTCTAATGTGTTTCCACTAGTGAAGCAGAATACTGTGTGATTTACAAAAGTCAATGAACTCTTTTGACGATTGAATGGGAATACTATCTGTAACAATCTTTTTTCCACTCATAGGAACTAGAGAGTAGACTCAGTTTACAAGACGGCACCTTAAAGAAGATTTTAGCGTTAGCAAAATCCATCAAGCCAAACACATCTTCAGTGGGACAGAAGATTATTAAAGATGATATAAAATCACTTAAGCACAAACAAAAAGATTTGGAAAACAGGATTGCTCTTGCAAAGCAGGAGACTGAAAACTGCCTCAACAGCCTTCTCAAATCAAAATGTTCAGCGGAAAAGCAAGAGAAGTCCGCTTCGCCACATGGAGAGCCTCGGGCCACTTCTGATGTGCTGGGGCCCACTCAGGACTCCGCCGCAGAGGAGAAGTTGCAGGGGGACTGGGACATAAACAAGGTAAGTGCCTGTGATTGCGCTTCCTGAGGCTTCGAGCCTACGAATGAGGAGGTGTTTGGTTCTGAGAAGAGGGCTGTGAATCAAGCGTTCTGATTTCATAATTAAATCCTCAGCGTCCTGGTTATTTATGAAGCTCACTTGTGAAGAGAGTCCTTAGAAATCTAACGGCCCAGCTTTCAGTGGTGAAATATTATTGTTCTGCCTGTTTGAATGTCAGTCATCAATTTAGGTTTATTATCCTCACGGCTGTGTAATCAGATACACTTTCTTGGGTCAAGAGCGCAAAGGCAAATTAGAAAAGGAAAAAGGAAAGAAAATGTGCTTTTCCCATTTCCTCAGCAACACCGAAAGAAGTCCGAGAGCTCCAGTGTTCGGGATTTTTTTTGGGGGGGTGGTTTTGTAGATGACATCAGAGATTGTTGGGAAGGAATAGGGTGCTGTCTTCCCTTTCATTAAGCCTATACTACAAACGCACTTTTTTTTTTTTTTTTTTTTTTTTTTTTTTTTTTTTTTTTTTTTTTTTTTTGTCCAGTTCAGGCTGGCCTTGAGCTAAAATGCAGCGCAAAAAAAATGCATCCACTTTGACGCATAATTCAATGGGTTTGGAGTCATGCAAACAACCTTTTTTTTTTTTTTTT